>NC_045437.1:80529151-80761093 GCF_002776525.5 Piliocolobus tephrosceles | reverse complement strand
TTCCTTCCTTCCTTCCTTCCTTCCTTCCTTCCTTCCTTCCTTCCTTCCTTCCTTCCTTCCTTTCTTTCTTTCTCTCTCTCTCTCGCTCTTTCTCTTTCTTTCTTTCTTTCTCTCTCTCTCTCTCTCTCTCTCTGTGTGTGTGTGTGTATGTGTGTGTGTGTCTTTGGTTTTGGTATCTGGGTAATACAGGCCTCATAGAATGAGTTAGGAAGTATTCCTCCTCCTCAATTTTTCAAAATGATTTGAGTAGGATTAGTATTAGTTCTTTAAATGTTTGGTAGAATCCAGCAGTGAAGCCATTAAGTCCCCTTTGATGGGAGATTTTATTATTATGACTTCAATCTCATTAATTGTTATTGGTCTATTCAGGTTTTGGATTTCTTCATGGTTCAATTTTGAGCATTACTATGTTTAATTCATTCACTTCTAGGTTTTCCAATTTACTTGCATATAGTTGATATTAATAGTCTCTAGTAATCCTTTGAATTTCTGCAGTGGCAGTTGTAATGTCTTCTTTTCCATCTCTGATTTTATTTATTTGGGTCTTGTCTCTTTTTTTGCAGGGGGTGGGGGTCAGGCCAAAAGTTTGTAGGTTTTGTTTATCTTTTGAAACACTAACTCTTTGTATCATTATTTATTATTATATTTTTTTAGTTTGGTTTATTTCTACTGTGATTTTTATTTATCTTCTTCTACTAATTTTATGTTTGGTTTGCTCTTGGTTTTCTAGGTTTTTAGAAAGCATTTTTAGATTGTTTATTTGAAGCTTTTGCTGGATGCAGTGGCTCACACCTGTAATCCCAGCATTTCGGGAATCCGAGGCAGGCAGATCACCTGAGGTCTGAAGTTTGAGATCAGTTAGGCCAACATGGTGAAACCCCATCTCTACTAAAACACAAAAAAATTAGTGAGGCATGATGGCAGGCACCTGTAATCCCAGCTACCTAGGAGGTTGAGCAGGAGAATTCCTTGAACCTGGGAGGCAGTGGTTGCAGTGAGCTGAGATGGTGCCACTGCACTCCAGCCTTGGCAACAGAGATTCCATCTCAAAAATAAATAAAAACAAAAATGTGGTTTTTCTGCTTTTTGATGTAAGTGCTTATTGCTATAAACTTTCCTCTTAGTACCACTTTTGCTGTATCTCCTGTGTTTTGGTATGTTGTGTTTCCATTTTCATTTGTTTCAAAAAATTTTTGAATTTTATTTTTAATTACTTCATTGATCCACTGGTCATTGAGGAGCATATTGTTTAATTTCTGTGTGTTAGTGTAATTTCCAAAGTACATCTTATTATTAATTTCTAGTTTTATTCCTTTGTGCTTAGTGAAGATGTTTGAAATGATTTCAATTTGTTTGATTTTTTAAGACTTGTTTTGTGGATTAACATATGGTCTCTTCTGGAATACTGTCACCTTGGATTTTTCTGGTTATTTTGTGGATTTTTCTTTTTTTCTTTTTTTCTTCCTCTTTCACATTTTGTGAGTGATTTTCTTTTTCTTGGTGGCATGTTTTCATTTCTTGCTCTTTTTTTTTTTTTTTTTTTTTTAGGTGTTTTGATTTGAGGTTACTACGCAGCTTGCAAGTAACATCTTACAACCTATTATTTTTAAACAGAAGACAATTTAACTTTGATTGCAAAAGCAAACAATCTAACAAACAAGTAAAGAGAAGACTAATAAAAGCTCTACACTTTAACTTCATCCCCCGCTTTATAACTTTTTGTTTCTATTCATATTTATTATGCTGTCTACATCTTTAAAAGTGGTAGTAGGTATTATTTTTGACAGGTTTATTTTTAGTTTTCCTACTCAAGATATGAGTAGTTAATACACTACAATTATGGTGTTATAATATTCTGTAGTTGCCTGTTTACTTACTATTACCAGTGAGTTTTGTACCTTCAGATGATTTCTTATTTCTCATTAATGTCATTTTTTTCTGGTTGAAGAACTACTTTTAACATTTATTGCAGGAGAGATCTGGTATTGATAAAATCCCTCACCTTTTGTTTGCCTGGGAAAGTCTTTATTTCTCCTTCATGTTTGAAGGATATTCTTGCTGGATATACTATTTTAGAATAAAAGTTGTTTTTTTTTTTTTTCCTTTGGCACTTGAAATATGTCATGCTACTCTCTCCTGGCCTGTAAAGTTTCCACTGAAAAGTCTGCTGCCAGATGTTTTGGAGCTCCACTGTATGCTGTTTATTTTCATTTGCTGCCTTTAGGATGCTTTCTTTATCACTGACCTTTGGAATTTTGATTATTAAATGTCTTGAGGTAGTCTTCTTTGGGTTAAATCTGTTAGGTGTTCTATAACCTTAATGTACTTGGTTATTGATATCTTTCTTTAGGTTTGGAAAGTTCTCTGTTATTATCCCTTTGAATAAACTTTCTACTCCTATCTCCTTTACTTTCTCTTTAAGGCCAGTAACTCTTACATTGACCCCTTTGAGGCTATTTTCTAGATCTTTTAAGTATATTTCATTATTTTCATTCTATTTCTTTTTGTCTCCCCTGACTGTGCATCTTCATAAAGTCTGTCTTCATGTTCACTATTTTTTTCTTCTGCTTGATTAATTCTGCTACTAAAAAACTCTGATGCATTCCAATGAATTTTGTAGCTCCAGAATTTCTGCTTAATATTTAAGAATTATTTCATTCTGTTTATTAACTTTATGTGATAGGATTCTGAATTCCGTCTTTATATTATCTTGAATTTCACTGAGCTTCCCCAAAATAGCTATTTTGAATTATCTGTCTGAAAGTTTGCTTATCTCTGTCACTCCAGGTTTGGTCAGTGGTGCCTTATTTATTTCAGTTGGTGATGTCATGTTTGTCTAGATAGCCTTAATGCTGGTGGATGTTCATCAATGTCTGGGCATTGAAGACTTATGTAGTTATTCTAAACTTTGCAGTCCGGGCTTGTTTGTATCTATCCTTCTTAGGAAGGTTTTCCAATTATTCAAAGAATATTAAGTGTTGTGACCTACATCTTTGGTCACTGCAGCCACATGTGCATTAGAGGACATCTCAAGCCTAGTAACCCTATGACTCTTGCAGACTTGTAGAGGTACCACCTTGATGGTCCTGGATGAGATCCAGGAGAATTCTATGGATTACCAGCAATCTCTTATTCTGTTCCCTTACTGTCTCCCAAACAAATGGAGTCACTGTGCTGAGCTGCCCAGAATTGGGGAAAAGATTATGCAAGCACTGCCATAACCACCACTGGGATAGTGCTGGGTCACACCTGAAGCTGGCACAGTACTCAGTGCCAGGTCTTGCCCAAGGCCTGTAGCAACTATTGCCTGGTACCACTGAGGTTTACTCAAGGACCAAGGGCTCTTTAGTCAGCAAGATGGTGAATCCTGCCAAATGCATGTCTTTCCTTTCATGGCAGCAGGTTCCCTTCTTGCCCAGGACTGGTTTAGAAATGCCATTTGGGAGCTAGGGCCTGGTATTGGGGAAATTGGGAGTCTCCTTGGTGCTTTGTTTTACAGTGCCTGAGCAGGTATCCACATTGCAAGACAAAGTGCTTTTCACTCTTCTCTCTCGTTCCTTCAAGCAGGAGTCTCTCCCTATAGTCACCACAGCTGGGAATGTGCTAGATCACACCAAAAGCCATCATGGTACTAGGTCTCACCCAAGGCCCGTGGCAACTACTGCCTGGCACCTGCTGATATTTATTCTAGACCTAAGGGTTCTTTAGTCAGCAGGTGATAAGTCTTGCCAGAACTGCTTCTTTCCCTTCAACATAGCGAGTTGCCTTCTGCTCCAGGTTGTGTCTCAAGATATTCAAGCCCGAGATAGGGCTTGAAATGAGAGCATCAGGACTCTGCTCCATGATTTATTTTACTGTGTCCAAGTTGCAAGACCAAGTCCTCTTTACTTTCCTGGAGCTTTGAGCTGTACTGCCTGGAGTTGGAGGAGGGGTGACAGAAGCAGTCCCTTGGCTGTCCCAGCTAGTGTCTCACTGGGCCGTGTGTGCCCCATATCCACTGGCCCCCAGCCTAGCGCAGCACCTGAACTTTTCCATAAATTGCAGTCCTTGTGGCCTAGCCTGCTTTTCAAATTTTTCTAGGACCCCAAGGTACTTTAGCTTGCAGTGTTGGGTCTAACAGGAACTCAAGTTCCAAATGCTGGATGGGCAATTTCCCTCTGGCTAAGGCTGGTCTAAATGCTTCCTCCATGGGTGCAGGCTGAGTTCTGCCTGGTGTTGCATTCCACTGTGACAGGGCAATACCGAGTTCCAATGCACAGTCCCTCAATCACTTCACTGTCCCTCCCCCAGTTACTCTGATCACTCACCTGATTTTTGGTTCTTATGAAGGTGCTTTCTTATATGGATAGTTGTTCAATTTGGTGTTCCTGTGAGAGGATGATTAATAGAGGTTTCTATTTGGCTATGTTTCTCCACCTCTAACTATAACTCTTAAGTCTTTGTTAACCACTCAGTGTGAATGACTTTCAAATTTATAGCTCTAGATTTATGTAGCAAACGGTTACTAGATATTATCATTTGGACATTCTACGAATACTTCAAACTCAACATGTTCCACAAGGCTTACCTTTTCTACCTAAATTCAATCTTTATTCTCAGGTATTTGTTACACCAACACTCTCATGCCCAAACCAGAAATCTGGAGGCATCCGGAATTTCTCTTTTCGCTCCCAAACCCTCTTAACACTCTCTACTCAATTACTCTGTGACAGGGCAATACTGAGTTCCAATGCACAGTCCCTCACTCACTTCACTGTCCCTCCCCCAGTTACTCTGATCACTCACCTGATTTTTGGTTCTCATGAAGGTGCTTTCTTATATGCATTGGCAGCCTTGTTCCTTCTGTTGCTCAGTGTTCTTCCATATATTGGGATGAAGAGAGGGGTACTTTAATGTCTTTTTAGTCAGAACAGATTCTTTCTGTTTGAATACCAAAGTGGAAAACATAACTATAATTGTCCAGAAATATAGGCACCATGAAAATTCTACTCAACACTGTAGTGAGACTACTATTTAATTGCTTTGTGTCCAATATTATTATAAAGGTTTGCATTTGTTCAATGCACTTACATAACATATTGACTGCCATGCTTATAGAAACAACCAAAGTTAATCAGAAACACTGTGCTCTCCTTTTCACCTAGATTATTCATCTCAAAATGTCTTCAGATTTACCAGGGATCATTAAATTTGACTACTGAAATGAAAGACGCTTAAGATTACTCATAAACAGGTCAGGAAAAAATATGAAGATAGTGGCTATACTTTGTGCTTCCTAATTGATCAATTACAGAAGCCAAGGTAAATTTAGAGTGCACATTGTCTTAGCTCATTATAGATAAAAAATACATGTCTGTCAAGAACATAATCAGACTCAGAGCCTTGCTTACTGGGTAGGAGGGGGAATCAGCCCTCATGAAAGTTAAAGCATTTTTTTTTCTCAGTTGGAAATTTCAAGCAGGAGAGGAATAGGCAGATGAATAAAACATGGTAATGAAATGTAATAAAGCAGAAATTGAGACATATCCACTAAGTAAGATCACAGATAGCATACAAATTTCACTGACCATTAAAATGACTTGTCAGGAGAGATTATGATATTTTTAATCCCTAAAGTAATTATGTGATATGTCTTACCGAGTTTGAATTTTATTAAAAATTTTAAGGGTATATGAAAAAGGATTAAAGTTTCAGCTTCCTAGATTCAATATTCATTTTTAGTATGCAACAACTCAGCAGTTTTAATGATTATTGCTGGATAATTCTACTCTATAGACTAAGATAGAGATCACTTCTTCAATAGCTCATCAGCTGAATGCCCAGTACTGTGTAGGGACATTACAGAAGTGACACTCGTGGAATAAATGCCTTCACTTAGTTCCTCAGCTTCAGCCTTTTCCTCCAAAATGTGTGTTTATGTACAAATGTGATGAATCTCAACTAGGGTCCTGCGAACCCCCTGGTATTAGGGGAGCTGAGAAGAGGGCTGGATAGTCTGTGGAGTATCATAGGTTTCTAACATATGAAGTGTTGTCTCTGGAATAAAATGTGTGTGTGTGTTTGTGTGTGTGTGTGTGTGTATACTGCTTTAGGGAATTAAATAAAAATGTTTTTTAAAGTATCACTGAATTCTTGAAACCTTAATTTGTCATTAAGTCTTTTACAAAAAACAGATATTATAAGTAAAACTGCTGCTATAAAGGAAGGGAAAATACACAAAATTTATACACACTATACACATATATATTTAATCATAATTGCTCTTACAGTGGAATAGAGCATTTTTCATATACTATTTGTCTATTGAAATATATATGAGGAAGAAAGAAATAAAAAGGAGATAAGCTAAGGAGTTAGGAATTGCAAAATTAAAATCCTTGCACATATTGGTATTTTCTAATTTATCTTAATTTTAATCAAGCAATTCCAATGGGAAACAAGTTTCCTTAAAAAACAAACTGAAGAATGTTTTTCTGTGCTCATAATTTAGGTGGAAATACATCTAGTACATCCATGTTTTCTCTCCAGGCAAGAAGTAATTTGGAAAGAACTAAGCAATACGGCGTTGGTAAACAGTGTTTCTCTCTGACAAAACGCCAGCCAAAAAGAGAATCTATAACAATTACCAAACTATACATCTTAAGTGTTTTATTCAGATCTTTTTCTTGTTCAGCTATTATAGGAAAAACAGCTTATTAAATGAGTGACTTTAATGCAACTTGTTTTTTTTTTGCCTGAGTTTAGAGAAAAAAATGGATTTTTGAAAAGGTAAAATTTTTTTTTTTTTGCTAAATAAAAACCTTTACATAATAGCCTAAATTGGTAGAATAATTGAAATGGAAAAAAAGGCCTTGTGGAATTGTTCCCATTGGTTTTCTGTAAGTTTGGTTGTAAATCCTCTTCCAAAAAGTAACTTGATAAAGTAATCAAAATCTCTTCTATTTAACTTAGTCTACTGAAGACAGAAGAATAACATATATGTAATTATTGAAACAGAATATAGTTATCTGAAAATACCTTATAAATTAAGTTTCATAACCCTAGCTTTATAGGAGGATCTTAGAACTGTTTGCATCATAAAGGAAGCATAAAATGCCTATGTACACAAAAATAATGGAGAAATATAAATAACTGCAAGGTTTTCAGTGACCATTTAACATAACCATGTTGGAACATACTACGAAGACATTCCCCTTAAGAGCACTGCACATAGTTATGGACAGCATTAGGGACCACAGTGGCCAAAAATGAAGCAGAATAAGAAGGCGAGTGTAATATAAGCAACAGTAGAATTGGTAACAGATATTTTAAATTGGTCGTTTTCCCCTTATATTTCTCAGAGGCTTAGGATTGCCTTGGAAGACCTGGGTACAGAGTGGGTGCTAGAGAAGGCAGAGACGAAGACTCAACAAATGAATTTGGAACAGACTCACCCCCTTATCAGTCAGTCTGGGTGGTCAGCTCTCACCATTTTGCACACTTAAATTCCTTGGAAGGTGATCTATGTTTACAAAAACAGGCCATAACTAAAGCATTCTCGAATACCACTGGTTTTGAATTTAAGAGAGTATCTTGTGGTAGGGAGATCATAAGATTCAGTAGCTATTCTCTAAAATTCTCTTCATTCTTTCCTTGATGTGATTAAAGGCTGTCATTTATAGAACAAAGGTGAGGATGCAGATAGGAAAACATGGTGCACCCCAAGGGCCTCTTATTTTAATGGAGAATGGAAGAAAATATGTGTGGTTTATAAATAAAACATCACTTTGTCAAATTCCTTTGATTTTTTAAGTCATAGGATTTATTTAAATTTTTAAATAATATGAAGGGTGTACAATCTCTATATTCAACAAAGGGAGCATGCCTTTTATAAAGTCAAGAAATATTGCCTTGGCCAGGTACAGAGGCTTTTGTCTATAATCCCAGCTACTCAGGAGGCTGAGGTAGGATGATCGATTGAGCCGAGGAGGTCGAGGCTGCAGTGAGCTGTGTTTGGGAAACTACACCATCCTGGATGGCAAAGCAAGACCCTGTCTCAATACATAAATAAAATAAAGAAATATTGTCTTACAATAATTAAGGTTTTGCTTAAAGTGCAGTGTATTACCAATTAGGCTCTTTTGTTCCTTCCTTGCTGGAATTATTTATTCTAATGTTTCGTATTGACTATTTTAAGATTTTCTCTTATTTAGGTAACTTGAATCTTACACAACAGCAACTCGTGCTTCCACAGATACTTCAGCAGTATCTGATACAGTGGTATCCAGCAGTATATTGGATAGGCACTAAATCTGAACCAAAAATTTTAAACATTATAGTTTCATATTACTAATCCAGAAGATAAAAATAGTCTTTAATGAATAAAAAGATTTAAAAATATTTTTAGTATTTTTAAATCGAGTATTTCAAAATAACTCTATGGCCATAACTCTCAGAATATAATACATTTTAATAATATACTAGTTTACAATGATATTTCTATAACATTAAAATTAATAGATTTACATGAAATATCTTTCATTACTTCATGCTGTGATTTGTTTGAAATAAATAGTGAAATATTGCAGATATCTCAGTGTAAATATCTCAGTGTTTGCAATGATACAGTAACTTTAAGCTGGAATTGACAATGAGCATAACTTTAATAATATGACAATAAGCATAATTTAAACGATTGCTGCTTATAAGGATTTTGTTTCCAGCTGTTTATTTGCTTGCCTCCTTCTCTTCTTTGCTGCTTTGTTAATCAGTATCTATACAGCACTATTTTGACCATTCATTGACATAATTGTAGTAGGCCATGTATTATGTAGCTGCTTTTGAAAATTAAGGGAGTATTTAGTTTTAGTTACAAAGATCCATGAAGTATATTGTCTAAATCGAGCTGATAATTGCTGGATCAGTATTTTCTTTATTGGTGTCTGTGGACTGAACATAGATTTTTAATCTGAAAAGTTCATAAAATAAACTTCTGAACCCAATTGTTATGCTCTTTCAATTCTTCACCATTATGAACTACAATAGAGTTACACAGTCTACCTTTAAGTGCTTTTATAGTCCATTGTGGGAATTCCACCTAGAAATGTAGCACAGTGACAATAGCTTTTATATCTACCATTGTTCTTTCATGTGAATCATTGGAAGATGATGTATGTTTACAAAAACAGGCCCTAACTAAGGCATTCTTGAATACCATTGGTTTAGAATTTAAGAAGAATATCTAACCACATCAGTATGTGCAGCACATACTGAGGTTTTGAAATCTCCAGTGGCCAACTGATTGATTCCAGGGCATAACATTGAAATTATCTGAATCCACAAATCTTCCAAACATAGATGGCAAACATGTTCATCAAGGCAGAGGATCTGAGTATATTCACATTCTGCCAAGGGGAGCTTTAGGGAGATAGGTACCCCTCACTAAGATAGCAGGAGGAAAGAGAGCAGGAAGGAAAATCCACGGTCGGCCTGTGATAAGGTTGGCAGGTAGTCCATAGATATGTCAACATCCTGCCAAAACCTAAAACATGCTCTTTCTAATGGTGAGTGATTACATACAACCCCAATGTTCCTCCTGGCTCCCCACTGCCATCAGTATCAAGTCACCATGATACTTCCTATGTTCTCTATGCTGCTTAAATCATGGCCAAGACTAATTTGCAGTGAATGACCTAGAGAGTAAGATTGTGCATACAGTGTTGAGGAAATGAACGTGTTAACTTTCAAAAGTTCATGTGTAATTGAATAAAAGTGAGGAAGTAAGAGGTGTGATCATAGAAGGAAAACATGTTGTTGGATCAAATTTGGAAGCAGATGGTGAATCGATGAGGCAGATACAGTAAGATAGAATGATTGGTTACCATAAAGTACATCTAGCTTATTCTAATTAAAAAAGATTTAACTACTTCATTATACTCTTCCTCTTTATAAAGGAGGACTTTTACAATGTCAGATCTTACTATTTATGTTGTTGGAAAAAAAAAGAGTTTCTTGCAGTTCAACCAGGTAAGGAGAAGATGTGGGAACAGGGCAGTTGATGTAGGGATTCTAAACAAAGCTGTGCAAATGAAACATGCAGTACAGGAATAAACAGTTAAGAAGCAAAGAATATACATGTTTAATAGGAAGAAAAGTTTCAGAATCTAAAAAATACAGCATAACTTGAAATGACTTTGTACCCTAAAGATATTGCTGTGCAGCAGTGTGCTTCACCTTTCATTCACAAATACAGTCCTTTACACTTTGTAAATAATGCAAAAACTCTTACACTATCCATTCCTCATGTTGCCCTGTGCTCTGCACTTAACTCTTTCTTTCTTTTTTTTTTTTTTTTTTTGAGACGGAGTCTTGCTCTGTTGCCCAGGCTGAAGTGCAATGGTGCAATCTCCGCTCAGCTCACTGCAACCTCCACCTCCCGGGTTCAAGTGATTCTCCTGTCTCAGCCTCCTGAGTAGCACAGACTACAGGTGCCCACCACCATGCTCAGCTAATTTTTGTATTTTTAGCAGAGATGGGGTTTCACTATGTTGGGCAGGTTGGTCTCGAACTCCTGACCTCAATTAATCCACCCACCTCAGCCTCCCAAAATGCTAGGATTACAGACGTGAGCCACCGCGCCTGGCCAACCCATTTTCTTACCTCTCTGTTACTTTACTAATCATTTCACCAAGTCACCTCTCTGACTTCCACTTGTAATCTGGTTTGTTAGTTTTCCTTTTTTGGGGGGGGTGGTTGGGGGCAGATGGAGTCTCGCTTGGTGGGCAGACTGGAGTGCAGTGGCGGGATTTCAGCTCACTAAAACCTCCACTTTCCAGGTTCAAGTGAGTCTCCTGCCTCAGCCTCCCGGGTAGCTACGACTACAGGCGCATGCCACCACGCCTGGCTAATTTTTGTATTTTCAGTAGAAACGGGGTTTTACCCGGTTGGCCAGGATGGTCTCGATCTTTTGACTTCGTGACCTGCTTGCCCTGGCCTCCCAAAGTGCTGGGATTACGGGTGTGAGCCACTGTGCCTGGGTGGTTTTCTAATGATGCATAACAAACTATTACAAATTAAAAGAATACCTATGTATCACAGTTTCTGTGACTCAGGAGTCCAGACCTGGCTTTATTGGGTTCTCTGCTCAGGGCCTCAGAAGGTTGCAGTTAAGTTGTTGACTGGGCAGTATTCTCATCTGGAAGATCGCACAGGGAAAAATCTGCTTCCAAGCACATTCAAGTTGTTGGCAAAATTTATTTCTCTGTTGCTGTGTGAGAGCAGCCCAGCCCTGTTGCTGGCTGCCAGCTGGATGCTACCCCCTAAGACCTAGAGGTCACTCACAGTTCTTTGCCATGTAGGCTTCTCAACATGGTCACAGACTGTATCAAGCCACCTAGGAGAAACTCTAGCTCCAGTCTGCTAAGATGGAGGCTTAATAACATGATCAAGGGAATGACGTCTCTAATCCTTGCCATTCTCTGTTAGTTAGAAGCAAATCACAGGTCTCACCTGCTTTCAGGAAAAGCAAATATACAAATAGGAGAATACCAGGCAAGTGGAGATCATGGAAGCCACCTCAGTCTCTGCCCACCACACCTAAAGTTCATACTTTAGTCAAATAGCTCTTACAATATTTATTTATCCCTTTAGCCATCCTATATTCTCCTCTGTCCTTCGTTCCCTTTCATTCAAGTGATGCAGTCTATAAAGACCCAAAGGAACCATCAGGGATACTCCACACTCACTTCCCAGGAGATAAGGAGCAATGCATATTTTGAGACAGAACCAGCAAAACAAAAATCACAACATTCTTCTGGACAAACTATCTCTGCTATCTGGGAGCCTTCTCTGTTGTGTAGCACTGATAGCAAAGCCTTACATTTGGACATTGGGAAGAGAAGCAGCTTTTGCTCATGGGGGTGGGGGCAGGCAGGGGACAATAAAGACATCAGGGAGATTCCGGATCTTTATCTAATGGGATGAATCTTTTCTTTTACGCGGAAGAGCGGATGGGGAGGAGTCGTTATTTCTCTTTGTTCAGCATTTATTAAAATGAAGCAGGAATTCTATTTTGCCATAGGCTTAGTTCCTAGAGTTTACATTTCTGAGGAACCGTGATTCCACTTCTAGGGATTTATTCAATTATACTGAACTACATGAAAGCTAAAGTAAGCAATCAGAAGTTTACTTTATAATCTTGCCAACTTCACCAACAAAAGACTTAATATTTGATTTTGTTTTTCCTTAAAATCATTTTTCAATGGTGTAAAAATACTATTTTTCAGAGTGTTCAAGAACTGAAAGGTTGAGCAATTCAAAAGTAGTGGTACTTGTTCTTGGTCTGGGATTGAAAAATGTTATCCTTATTGGCCATTATATAACTTCTTATTGCTCTTTATTGCATCCTTATATTGATATTTGTAATGGTATCATTTTATTTCCAGGAGACTTCGTTTATGCTTTAGGAACAAACATGTTTTAACTAGATATAAAGGAAAATTAATTTAAAATATATTTTAGTGTAGCATTTCACCTGTACAGAAATATTTTCCTACCTCTCTCATTTGACCCTGGGCGTGGTTGTATAAGGAGGTCAGGGGCAGTTGTTATGAAGGCTACTTTACAGTAGAAGAAACAGCTCAGAGAGGACACAGGATTTTCCAGGAATACCCAGGCAATAAATGACTAAGAACCCATTGAATCTACCTGTGCCAGCTCTACAGAGAGAGCTCTTCCACTCCATTCCTGGTGAGAACAGATGAGCTTTGTGCAAAATGGGACAAACACCAAATCTAGAAAAAAGCATGAAAGGAGGACTGTTTTCCTCTAGCACTTATGGAAGCAAAATTTTCATTATTTTTAAAATTTCAAATGAAAATGTATTTACATTTAATAAACACAAAACTGACTTTCATTTGTCTTTCAAAAAGAAGTTGCGTGAATCAGAAAAGTATGATTAGTTTTCTTTTATGTGTCAGTAGATTTTGTAATTATGCATTATTGTATTGAGCAGTCTGATAAGCACATAAATCACCTGAAATGTCAGCACACAGATGTGTTGATTTTGGCTGCCTTAATGCTGTCGAGTTACTTTTCGCTTTATGTTATGAGAAAGAACGTACAAAGCTACCTTTATGATCAATCTTAGTGTGGATTTGAAATGGAAGGTTATTTTCAATGTTAAAAGGCAAGTACAGACAAGTACATCCTGTGTAGTCAGAAAACGATTCCGTATCTAAGAGACATTAACTGTACTCCTGTTGGATGCCTCAGCTCAGGTTCCATTTTGCTTTCTAGTAGACATTGATTGATATAATAACTAATGTTATTTGAGACTTCTAAAAATAAACTGTTAAGCTATATATATATGTATATATGCACACACACATATATACATATATATGTGTGTATATATATCCTATCAGCTGCAAAATGAGTTTTTAACCCAAAGAAATATGAAAAAGAATTTTTACATTATCTTTCTCAGTCTCTGTTGAATATGTAACTATTCCTCCTCAGAGACTATAGCAAAGATACAGAGGTTTGGACACAAATGATGAGTCTGCATATACTGGACATATATATGGATAATGAGGCAAAATTGCAGTGACCATTTAAAAGATTAAGCTGTAAGCAGCAATGCTGTTTGAAATATAAGCCACAGATACACACAGGATCTGCACTTT
Organism: Piliocolobus tephrosceles; assembly: GCF_002776525.5. Taxonomy (NCBI): domain Eukaryota; kingdom Metazoa; phylum Chordata; class Mammalia; order Primates; family Cercopithecidae; genus Piliocolobus; species Piliocolobus tephrosceles. The sequence continues at coordinate 80,747,429 of NC_045437.1, read as the reverse complement.
TCAGAAATTGAAAATTGATTTTTAGCAGCTGCATTTTCTAGCACACCTAAAAGGTGATGTAGGAGATTTCTCCTGCTGGTGAAAAATTGGCTACATATTTTGACAAACAGTAAACATTAAAAAGTCAGCATACTAATGTCACCAGAAATTAAAGATAGAACACTATTTGGTAGTCTGGCTAAATCAAAATATTTAAATTCACATTATACCATATCAAGGCATGCCACTTTTTAAAAAGGTATAAAATGTTACCAGAATGCATTCTTTCAGTCTCACAAATTATGTACTGGTAATAGACTTTTATGTTATTTGAGGCTGAAACAAGGAGAAAACAAGCTATTTGCAAATGGGGTAGCTTGCATAGCAATTTATAACTAGAATCTGCAGTTTTAGAGATAAACATAAGAAGACTGAAAGACAGAAACATAGTGCTAGAGGGAAGGCCTGGGAAAGTCTAATGATCACATTTTACAAAGAGCCTAAAGTCCAGAGAGGTTGAAGGATTTGCTCAAGTGGAGTACATGGTGAAAACCTAATGACCTTTGTTTTTAATATGGCACATTTAAGTTAAAATCTCTGTTTCTTAGACTGTAACTTTCTTAGCTTCCTGATCGTGGCTCGTTACTGAGAAAGTCCCTTCCCAAATTCACTCAAACCTTCCATTCCAGCCTCCTTCTCCCACTGATTATTCTCTTGTGTGCTCCAGCCACATGGAAATTCTCCTTCTTCTCTCTCCTTCTTCTCCAAACCATAAAGCCCCTTCAAGATATTTCACATTTGCAAGTGCACTTCTCCTGGTCTGGAACGCCCTTTCCTCTTTTCTCCACTGTCTAACTCCTACTGATCTTCAATGTTCAGGTTTACCTGGACTCTGCTGGCTGTCCCTTCTACAGGTATTTTGTTCTTATGCCTGTGGGGGCCCCACCTCTGTGCTATAATATATACATAGACAAGTCTGCTTCTCGCACTATACCCAGACCCCACAAGGGAATTTTAGTAACCCGAGTGCCTAGCACGGAGTAGACACTCAATAAATATTGGATTGATGCTTGGATAAATACAGTATAAAAACAAATTAAACAGAGATAGTTGCTACCAATTAACATGCAGCATAATGAAGTGCCGAGATTTTCAAATGGAAAGACACCTCAAAACTCTTCTAAGTAATGCCTCTCATTTTAGAACTGAGGTTCAGGAAAGTTAGTTAATTTAAGGTCACCAAACTAATGCATAACAAATTCAAGTTTAAATCCATATGGGCTAGTTTTAGTTCTACACCATAAAGCATATGATGAAAGAAATTTGGTAATATAAACTACATCTTGGTTATTTGGAATTTTATCAATATACAAGATTTTAAGAAATTTTGCAAGTATTGGGGATCGCTTAATGACTGAGCTCTTTTAAACTAACTATTGCTTTAACTTTTATTGTTGAAGTGGTTTGTTAATTATACCCTTTTTATTTATTAGATTAAATGAAGTGGTGCTGAATGCTTTGTCTACATGCTTATTTATAAATCAGGATACTTAACCTCTCGTTCACTTTACTCAGTAAGAAGTAACCTTGTCTTTGTGTGTGTGTGTGTGTGTGTGTGTGTGTGTGTGTGTGTGTTCTACATTGCAGGTCTATACTTTGTAATATGAAATTTTTTGTTTTACTGTAAACCTTAAAAGTAAAAAATGCATGAATTCCAACATCAGTGTGACCCAAAGCAAGTCGGAACTTGATATATGAAATAACAACACAAAACTATTCACACAGCTATGAAAAGCAGATTTAAAGTTGCGTAAATAAAAATAGTGAATTTAAAAATAATTTTACCTAACGTAGCTGGTGCTAGACAAAATAAATAAAACAATCAACAAGAGTTCAGACAGACATAAAATCAAGGCCAATTTACTTATTTTACAAAGACAAGTTGTGAATGCTTCTTCTTTGTACCCAAATTTGATTTCAGGAACAGAGATAAGCAAGAAATTTTAGAACAGAGGGTGTTTGGCCTTATTTTATTACTCTAGTGTACAAAAAGCACCCATTTCCCAAAGCTTTCCAGGCACCGCACCAACATACAGACACCACAATTAAATTCAATTAAATTCTGTCACTAAAAAATATTAAGTGTAAACACTTCATATTTATGACCAAGAGCAAAGAAAAGAATTGGAGTCTTTAAAAAATATTTTATCCAAACAAAGTTTTATACAAAAATATACATATTTTTTTTCCAGTAGGTATGCCTTACCAAGACTTGCTAAACTAGAGAAATCATTATGCTAGAACAGAGATCTAGTGCAATGCCTCATATTGATCATGAGCGATTTTAATTATACTTATTTCTGATTGTTTTCCTTTGGTGTAATCAATTGGCAAGGAAATATAACATACAATTGGCATGAAAAAGAATCTAGAGGCACCAAGCAGGAAGAGTCTTCTCCATTCTCCTATATTTTTCCTTTTATTTAGGCTGGAATGGGAAAAAGAAGGAATCAAGGGAATGTTTGAAAAGAGAATCAATGAAATTAAAAAACTGTAGAAATTATATCACGCTTGTTCAGCGTGCATGTTTATGGGGTGTATGTGTGTGTGGTGTATGTTTGCGTATGTGTGTGTGCATGCCTGTAGCATATGCTATCCTGGCTTAATGCTATGGTGTATTATCCATGAAGGTAAGCTCTGCTTTCCCCTCTCTTTCACCAAAATACCTAAGCTGTCCTAGGCAGAGCTGAGTGTGAATGGATTGTATTTTGTGCCAGGAACAGTGGTGAAGCAGATGACATCCAGAGCAGCCTATCTTTCAGGACCCTCAGATCTTGGTTCATACAGATAGAATTCAACATAATGATCTCCCTGGCTTCCTGCTCTGCAAACTTCCAGCCCCAGTGCTGAGGGTACTTCATGCAGACTTTCAGGTTCACCTCCCAGAGTCCTAGACAGTGGACATTTAAAGCCCTGCCATGTAAACCCTGAGCCAGGCATTACTAGAACTGCTGTTTCTCTCTGTCACCATATGTAGCTTTTAATTGCTGCACTATTGATTTATTTCTTTGGACCACAACCCTACCTGGTTTTCCAGTTGATTCCCTGAATGATACTCCATCCTTTCCCAAATTTAACCTCACCAGTGTTTGCTGAGAAAAGAATCCAAACACTGACAAGACATACTCTTATGCCCATGTCTCTGCTCTATGATATAGTGTCTGTGTACCTAGAACTTTACCTGTTGTTTTATGCCAGATATTTCCAGAACTCCTTATATTCCCCATCCCATATCCTCTCTTTCACACACGCTGTATTCTATTTCACACATACTCTATATAGTATACCTTGCTGGACTTCTCTCATTTCTGCAACTTTCTGTATCATCTCTTCTGACTTCTGTCACTCTTGGGTCCCTGAAATTTAATCAGTCATTCTTAACATCCTATTTCCCAAGACACTCTCAACCAACTGCCTTGACTTAGCCTCCCTTTCTTACCCTGTGTCCATTGTTCCTCTGGCCTGAAGTCAATGCTGGGTTCAGATTTGCATAGACTACCTTTCCAGCCCTAGCAAGAGAATCCAAACCATACCCCTTCTTAGTCTCCTGATTCTGACACTTACTTGGCAAATTGGCATCAGACTTTTTATTCTACTAATTTCTTCTACTTGCCCCTAGATCCTTACCTATCCATTTTTTTTTTTGTTTGTTTGTTTGTTTGTTTGTTTGTTTGTTTGTTTTTTTTAAGACGGAGTCTCACTGTGTCGCCCAGGCTGGATGGAGTGCAGTGGTGCGATCTAGGCTCACTGCAAGCTCTGCCTCCTGGGTTCACGCCATTCTCCCGCCTCAGCCTCCGAGTAGCTGGGACTACAGGCGCCAGCCACCTCGCCCAGCTAGTTTTTTGTATTTTTAGTAGAGACGGGGTTTCACCGTGTTAGCCAGGATAGTCTCAATCTCCTGACCTCGTGATCCACCCGCCTCGGCCTCCCAAAGTGGCTTGAGCCACCGCGCCTGGCCTGTCTATCCATTTCTTACCTGTCTGTGTTAAGCCCATTCCTATTCCTATAGGCTGTCATTGGCTGTCACATCCATGCTCTTTATCCTGATTTAAACTCAGATTGAATGAACAGTGAAAAAGAAAGAAAGCCCCTGTCCTTCCACTGGTCAGATTGTCCCTGAGTTTTTGGTTCTCATTACTTCTCTTTGAATCTGGGGACCTTTCCCTCATTGTACATTACTGAAAAGACATTAAAGTCATTCTTGTTAAATGTAATCTTTTCCTGACAAAGTTTGTATTGCTTAATGCTGCCAAATTCACAGTGCCATGGAGTGTAACATGAAGTTCTTACTACTCCACCTTAAAACTTTGGTCTCAGGAGATCTTTTTCTTCACTCAAACATTTCTTTGGCTATTTACACATAATTTTCCCTTGCTGTTTATGAAGAAAAGTTGATCGTGCTATATTTTAAAAACAAACTTCAACTTCTTTTCCTGATCCAATCTCTTTCATTTCATCCATCGATCTATCGAATTAATAAGCATGTTCCTCAATACCTAATATGTACAGACTTGGCAGTAAGTTTTAAAAATACAGAGATTACAGAAACATGATTGTAGCACTCAAGGAGCACGAAATCTAGCAGAGGACAAACATTTGTAGGCAGATTACTGCAAATACAATGTGATACATCCTATAGTGGAAGGATATGCTAAAGAGACTATAAACTGGTCATTGGGAGCAAAGGTTCTAGAACCTGCCTGAAACCCATACTAGTTCATATGGTTCCTTCGAAGCAATTATAAAAAGGCTTTTCACTGGAGCAAGTAAGTTACAAAAGGTACCTCCGTTGGGGGAGACCCATGAGAAAAATGGATCCCTTTCCTCCTGGCTGCTATTTCAGCCACTCAAGAGTGTACAACTTGGGAAACAGAACACAGACTGAAGCTTGGCTTCCACTTGTGCCCCATCTACCAGGAGCTTGTTTGTAGGGTCCAACCTGAACAATTCAGCACAGTGGCCAAGCATACATCAGATAGATTGGGTGGAAAATCTTTATTCCGTCACCTACAAGCTCTGTGACTTTGAAAAAGCCACATAGCTTCTCTGAGGCTCCCTGAGTTGTAAAACTGTGCAGTAATAGAAACTGACTCAGAGGATGAGTAGATGAATCATGTGAATACTTATTCATTTCCTAGTGATGAATAAACACTCAATCCAATTATTATTATACACAAAATTACTATTAATCTTATTCTAGAGATATAAAAAGAAGTCAACTACTACAAAGAGGATGCCAGGGAAGGAGTTACAAAAATATGTGATCCTCATGCTATGCCCTTAAATATGAGTTAGAAATTTCAGAAAAAGGAAGAAATATTTACAAACAACAGCCAAAATTCTCAGCAAAGACAGGAGTATTCGGGAAAGCCTGGGAGGAGAAATTGGAGAGATTTGCCATGGAATAATTGAGGAAATGGGAAGAGGCTATTTAATGAAATGCTTAGAGTCCTTACATTTGAGTTTCAAATTAATATCAAATATAAATGTATTCATTTTAAGTTATTAATTGATATATTAATTTTGGCCTCATTCAGTAATGGAAAAATAAAAACAAAATAAAATTTGTTGAAGATCTAGCTCTGTCCTAGGCATTATGCCATATAAGAAAAGCTGGGAGGGAGTAGAAGAACATATTGGGAAGCCAGTAAATATTTTTTAATTAGTTTTATCAAATTTTGATACTGTTATTCATAGTTTTAAGAAATCTTTAAATCACATGTGTTAGATTTTTTTTTTTTTTTTTTTTGGTAAAACTTAAGAACATGATAGCATTGATGGGAAATAATATAATTCTACATAGTTTCTATACTAGAGCAGGTCTGTCATTTTGAAAAACCTACTTTTGTAATTATGAAATATTGTAGTTTACATTGTTATTTCATGTTTTTTGCCATGTTTATTTTGTGCCAGATGCAGCAGAAATGTAGCAATTTGGAAACAAGTAATACAAAACGAATTAAGCTGGCAGATGGCAAAGTCTTCTTTAAAATGAATGGCTTAATGTTAGTTATGGCTGTAGTAATAATAAAAATGATCATAAAAAGAGGTCATATGAAATACAAAAAGTAAAAATAAAGATATTTGATTTTAAACAGTCCTGATATTAGTTTCTGCTTGGCCTAAAGTTACAATACTCTGGGCTAGCAGAATTGTTTAAAAATATTCAGAAGTTGGCTAATCATTGGTTACTTTGTGTTCACAGATTTAGTGTTTTTAAGTCATACCCAAAAACTAAATATATAGTGTCAGTGTTAACTGGAAATATTTAGACTGACACCTTAAAATACTCTATCCCTCCTCACCCCTACTGAATATTTAAGAAGCAAAAACAAATAAGAAGATTATTTCATTCCATTCCCAGGAGTTCACAATATACTGTTTTATTAAATTACAAAAATATTGTAATCATACACAGAGAATGATATAATACTCAAATTTAACAGAAGTTAGCATTGTCCCATTTTTATTTCAAATACATACTTATTTCCAAGTATGTATATACATGTATTTCTATTTAAATGCCAGTGCCACAGTGTGTTGATTTTTCTAGCTTTCTAGTGAGTTTTGAAATTTAAAAGTATGAATCCTCAAACTTTGTGGAGATTTTTTGAGATTGTTTTGGTTATTTGGGGCCTCTTGAATTTCCATATGAATTTCAGGATCAGTTTGTCATCTTCTGCAAAGAAGCCAGTTGAGATTTTGTTCGGGATGTGTTGAACCTGTAGATCAATTTGGAGAGTATTGCCATTTAACAATACTAAGTCTTCCAATCGGACAACCATGAGATATCTTTTCATTTATTTGTCTTCCTTAATGTCTTTCAACAATGTTTTGTAGTTTTTACTGTATGAGTCTTGCATTTCCTTTGTTGAATTTATCCTCACATTTATTCTTTTTAGTGGTACTGTAGGTATAATTGTTTTCTTAATTTATTTTTGGATCGTTCATCACTAGAATATAGAAAACCAATTGACTTTTATATAGTGATCCTGTGTCCTACAAACTCATTGAATTTGTTTATTAGTTCTAATATTTCTTAGTGGATTCTTTGAGGTTTGGGTTTTTTTTATTATTATTATTATGATTTATAAATTTTCAAGACAGAATCTCACTCTGTTACCAGGCTGGAATGCAGTGGCACAATCTTGGCTCACTTTTAACTTCCGCCTCCCAGGTTCAAGCAATTCTCCTGCCTCAGCCTCCTGAGTAGCTGGGACTACAAGTGTGCACCACCAGGCCCAGCTAATTTTTTTATTTTTAGAGACAGAGTTTCACAATGTTGGCCAGGATGATCTCTATCTCTTGGCCTTGTAATCGCTCACCTCAGCCTCCCAAAATGCTGGGATTACAGGGATTTTCTATATACAAGATCATGCCATCTGAATAAAGATAGATTTGCTTTTTTCCAATCCAGATACCTTTTATTTAATTTTCTTACCTAATTGCCTTAGCTTCCATTGCAGTTTTATAGTAAATACTAAACAATACTCTATAAATAGTTGTGTTAGCCAAAGGGCCCATAAAAAACAAAAACAAAAAACACACAAACACCTAAATTTAAATACCTGATGTTAAGTATCATTTAGATGGTACAATCCCAGGTCAGCAAGAATGCAGAACTAAAGAAAAGAAAATAGGTAAAAGGTTTGTGAGTAATTGAACTAGCTACAGTTTCACCAGAAAACATAGGTGCTGAGTTGTTCAGAGTCTCCAGAGGGTCTTAAGGGTTTCACTGTGCATTGGTGTTACTGGTTAGAATGAGAGGTGGGAAGGGAGCAGAATATTATCTATTAGGTTTTTTCCAATTTCTTTTCTCAGTGATCAGAGTCTGCCCTACAGGACATGGATGTCATCAAATTTCTGAGCTGTGTTACCTGGCCCATTGGGGCTACTGCATAGGAACCTATGGTTCATGTATTCATTAGAATCATAAATAGTAAGAGAATTCTTGACCTCTGAAGAGTCAAATTGAGGCAATAGAGCCCCTATATGTCCAATCTAGACCTCACCATAGCCTTCATTCCAGGAGGTCCTGGGACAGTTGGTGGCAACGTTAGAAGAAAAAGGTGATGATAGCAATGTCTATGCAGCTACCATAGGTACCTTTCTATGCTACCTTAAAGTTAAAAAAAAAAAAAAACATTCATATTCATCTGTAACTTATTATCTCATTTACATTAATGTTTTTGTATTTGTTCAATAATATATTTTTGAGATTTTTCCAAGTTGATACATATAATTCTATTGTATTCATTTTAATCCCATTTCATTATCAATTCTGTTCATAGACTTTATAACTTTTCATAAATATTTGCTATAACAGTAATGCTACAGACAAGTTTATTATATATGTCCCCTTGTGATAATTTATCTCAGAAATATGTCTAGGAGTGCAATTCCTGAATCAAATGCTGTGTACATTTTCAATGTCACTAAATATTACTAATTTGTCCTACAAAGTTGTTAAGCCAATTTGGATTTTCATCAGCAGTGCCTGGGAGTTATTCTTGCTCTGTCTACTCGCCAACACCTAACACTTAGTGTTGTTGAACTTTTAAGTTTGGGATGTGAAATGGAATCTAAGTGCTGTTGTAATTTGTATTTCCCTGATTACTAGTGAAACTTGTCATCTTTTCCTTTATATCTCATCCTACAGAGAGTTTCAGACTGTCTGAGTTACCTATGTCTCTTTTGTCTGTAATTTTTCTATGAGTTTGTTTGCCTTTGTAACAATTTATTATAGTTCTTAGGACTTTTGTAAGAATATCTTCTCTCAGGTTCTATGTTTTCTTTTGATTTTGTTTACAATGCTTTAGTTGTATCGAAATTTTCATTTTAATATAGTAAAATGTGTCATTTTTATGTTTTGCTATAAAATTACTTTCTACTTCGTGTCACAAATGCTAGCTTTCATATTTTCTCCTGAAATACTTGAAGTTTCACTTTTTACATTTAAGAGATTTAGCCTATTGGGATTTAATTTGGGAGACGGTGAAAAGAAGGACTCATTTTCTGTATAAACAGCCAATTTCTGCAGCATCTGTTATTGAGTCCAACTTCCATTGGGTTGTTCTGTTATTTCCAATCCATACGAAGCTTTCAGATGACCCTGTTTCTGTCTTTGTTTTTTTATTATTTTCTGCTTATCTATCCTTATAACAGTATCACTGTTTAATCATATAGTTTTACTTATTTTAAGGATTAATCTTAAGTGGCATAGTCCCTCACCCTATTGCCACCACCAGCCATGCAGCCAATTGTCTAGGTTTTTCTTGGTCCTTGATTTTTTCACATAGATTTTCAGATCAGTTTAGCACATTTCTCCAAAATTCTGAAGGAATTTTGTCTTTAAGTATGCTGACTTTTAGAGTAAATTGATACCTTTTTTATATTGAGGTTTCTTATTTATGACGTAGGTTATATCTTTTCATTTACTTAGGTATTCTGTTAAGTTATTCAAAGGTGTTAAAATTGTTTTTTATTAAGGACTTAAATCTCTGTGTAGATGCCCATTCTGTAAGTACCATAAAACATTTGTTGTTATAGCAAATTGGTTTCTAAAATTTACATTTTCTATTTGGATGAACCTAGTGGATAGAACTGTTACAGATTTCCAATGACAATCTTGTATCAACTAACCTTGCTAAACTATCTTATTCATTGAAAAGTGCGTTTGTAATCTTTTCCTTTTCTATTATATCATATGCTTACAGCAGCAATTTTGTATCTCCTATTTCATTTTGTATGCTTATTTCTTTTCTCTTGTTGTTGTTTCATATGAAGTCTTCAGTATAGTGTTTAAGACAAGAGGTGGTTAGAACATGATAGCTGCCATCTGATTTTAAGGAGATTCTTCCAGAATTTCAGCCTGCATTTAATTTTGCTGTAAATGGGAATAGGAAATCTGTTATTCATTAAAAGAAATCACCTTTTATTTCTAGGTTTAGAAGGTGGTTCTTTGAAGAAAACTAATGAAATGGTTAAAATGTTGACAAAATTATCCAAGAGAATAAAGACAAAATATTCACTGTGAAAAACTGGGCTGAAATATAGACTAAGTAAAAAAATATTAATATTAACATCTTTATGCCAATGCATTTAAAATGTAGGAAAAATTGTTATAGTAAAAGAAACATTACCAAAATTTACTCGGAGAAGTTGAAAACCCATGTATATGTTCAAGAGAAAAAGCAAGGGAAAACGAAACGAAAAGATACTTTGAATAGACATATAATTAAAGATATCGAATTAGACTTTATAGCTTTCAGAAAATATATATTCTCTGTGTTACGCAAACTACTCCACAGGAGACAGAGAGTAAAGCTTCACAAATTCTTTTGTTAAACCACGACTTCCTGGCACCAAAAGCAGACAAAGAGGGTACAAGAAAAAAAAATTCATTGAGAACCTTCCTTGTGAACAATGATGTAGAAGTCTTTAATAGAATATTAGTAAATAGAATACATCAAAATTGAAATATGTTTTCTAGTAAAGGAAAATTTATTTCAGAAATGCATAAAATGTTTTCATTTTAAAAAATCTTCTAACGGTAATCACCAAGTTTGGAAATTAAAGATGAAGGATGTAACTATCTTGATGGTGGTAGCACAAATTGGCAAAACCATATTTGAAAATTGTTCTTATCTGTAAAGTTAAACATTCATACACTTATCAACCAAAAACATCTTACTCCTAGATATATTTTCAAGTAAAAATTTTGAGTATCTTTACCGAGAGATAAGTATAAGAATGTTCCTCACACTGATTTTAAAAGCCAAAAACTGGGAACAATCAAATACTAATGACAGGAGAAGAGATAAATATATTGTCATTTATGTATACATGAAATGTTATGGTGCAGTAAAAATAAAGTAACTTTATAAACAAACATTTAGTTGAATCTTAGTAATATGACACTGAGTTTTAAAAGCAAGTTCCAGAAGATTCCTGTATGAAATTCTTTATAAATTTTATGACAAGACTAAATATTATGTAGGAGTATATTCATAATTATAAAATTATACTTTAAAAAGCAAGGGCACAATAAACAATTTAGGATTGAGTATCCTTGGTGGGGAGAAGTAAAGGACAGGCTAAACAAGGTTAACATAGGTATTTTCGATGTCACAGTTCTCAGGCTGGTTGGGTGTTGGTTTTGTATTAATTAATTAAAAAAGAAACCTGCATGATTATCTTAATATGAAGAGAGATATAATTTCATAGAATCCAATACACTTATTCATGATTTAAAATTTTCATTGCAAATAAATAGAAGAGGGAAAGTTCTCAATTTAATACAATGTATCTGCTAAAAAGTCTTTAACAAAAAGCATTCTCAGTGTACAAATGTTTGACACATTCATTAATACCTGGGCTTTATTGTTGGATTATTATTATTTTTCCCTCTTGAAAATACAGCACATTAGTTGTTGTGAGATGAAAGCTTTTCAGAAAAAAAAGTGTTATTTCAGAATTAGTCTTGACAGTTTACCTTTCAGTCTCCCAAACAACAAGGATATTTCTGGTTCCTGAAGCATATTGTCAACATGACAATTTATGTCATTGTCTGTTACTTTTTAAAGAAAATGCTACTCTACAAAAGAGTTGGAAGCAATGCATCCCAACACAAGGCCATGTTTTTTAAAATATGGAATATTAATCTGGCAGTATATATATATATATGTATATATATATATATATATATATATATATATATATATACACACACACACATGTGTAACCTCTGTTCTGAGTGTCTTAGGGAGACTTTCAGTAGTCATTTGTGTTGGGCCTATAGTGATTCTGTTTAACATAAATTTTATGTCATAGCTTATATTCTAATTCCTAAACTAATAGTTATTTTAGCATTTCTTGAAATGTAACAGATTTATTCATAATTGGAAAGGCATATCAAAATAAACTCTTTTAATACAACAAGCCAGAAGCGTGAGACGTATCTGGTGAGTTGTTTATGAGGATGATTTTTTATTTCTCTTTTTGTTCTGATGTCTCCATGTTGGTTGGTTCCACTGTTAATTAATTTTCTGATATTATACTTTTAGTGTCATTCTAATAATTTTTACAAGATTCCTCTTGTGTTAAAGTCAGTGTTTGAACTTCATTAAAAATATATTTGGAATGCAGGATCCTTAAACTTTTATAATATCATATAAAAAAGGAATTATACTTCTATTTCCTGTTGATGTCACATCTGATTTTTTTTTCAAATTATGTTTAAAATGTCAGCAGCTTTGAGACTGAAGCCTCCCATCACATATCAAAGACAGTTATGTAAAAGATGTTCAACAGATGGAGGTGTCTTATAAAATTCTTTATTTAAATCTACAAATGAGTCCTCAGTTAAGTGAGCTATAACTTGAGAAGTTTTTAAAATATTGAATACATATGCAAAAAAATAAGTTTTATATAATGAGTTTGTTTCAAGTGATTTATTAATTCCATACCTAATTTAAGATTGTGGTCTATGAGCTATTTTATAGTAATAGAAAGTACAGTGCATGAATAGTTTTAGAGCTAAAGACTGTGATTTTTAAAATATGAGATTATTTGGTGCTGAGTGCAGAAAGAAATTAGCCCTTGTATAATGTCTGAGACAGGCATATGTGTGAGTCCCTTAAATATAGGCCATTTCTCAAAAGAAGTAAAGTCTAAGCATCTTATTGCTCACATGCAGTCAAGAACAAAATATTTTATGAAAGTTTATACCTTACATTCACGTCAGAACTTTATAACTATAGCCATATATGTTTTTTTTGGCTTCATCATAGAAATACCCAGGTCACATCATACACTGTAGGACTTAATTAAAATATACTAATTAAATTATATTCAGATTTTATCAGCATTCAACATCTGGTTCCATACTCTACCATTTATTAAGCTCAAAAGACCTTGGTACTATATAAAGGAAATAGATATTGGGACCTAAAGGAAAAGATGGATGAGACTGGAGTTTTAAGAATACAACAACTGGCCGGGCGCGGTGGCTCAAGCCTGTAATCCTAGCACTTTGGGAGGCCGAGACGGGCGGATCACGAGGTCAGGAGATGGAGACCATCCTGGCTAACCCGGTGAAACCCCGTCTCTACTAAAAAATACAAAAAAAACTAGCCGGGCGTGGCGGCGGCGCCTGTAGTCCCAGCTACTCGGGAGGCGGCAGAATGACGTGAACCCGGGAGGCGGAGCTTGCAGTGAGCTGAGATCCGGCCACCGCACTCCAGCCTGGGCTACAGAGTGAGACTGTCTCCAAAAAAAAAAAAAAAAAAAAAAAAAAAAAAAAAAAAAAAAAAAAAAAATGGAAATTAGCATCAATAACAAAAGAAGAATATAGATATAGATAAGATATATATATATACACACAATAAATAAATTAATATAAATATGTGTAGATAAAACATGTTAATTTTATGGGTATTCAATGAGAAAGTCTATAATCATGACTTTTAATGAGGCTCTTTAAGACTACAAGTATAATTTATGATGACTGAAGTGCTGAAGAACTAGATAGCCTGGCCAGATCTACTGGAGCTTCGTTGCTCTTCTTATACAAATACAATGCTGACAGTGTTACGGACCATGCATTTGAATGGAAATAATTCGTATCCCTTTTATTCCTAGTATATGTATACTCTGATCTTTGAACAAAAAAAATTTTTTTAATTGTCATCCTTTGGGGCAGTCCACTTTCTGTGTCAGTGGCTCTTAACCCTGGAATCTGCAGGCAATTCTGTTCCCGCTGAGTCATCTCCCTCTCCTCTCCTCTCCTCTCCAATCTTTTCAGAACTCTCTGCTGACCTGGGCTGTTTTTCGACTGCTGACGTTGATGGCACATTTTCCCAAAGCAATTTGAAGCATTTACCTCCTGCTTGATTTCTAAGAGGCCATGCCCCTTCCCACTTCCTTTCATAAGGTCAAAGGGAAAAAATTTACATCTGGGTTTCTTTGGAATGTTGTTTTTGTTTTAGCCTAAAAATCAATCACCATAAAACATACACATATCCAACTAATACTAAAAAATCTAGAATTAAGGCTCACATGGTCTGATGAAACAAAATGACGTAAAGGACTCTGTGGACGATTTATAAATTGTAAGAATGATTAAGTTTTATATCAACATAAAATGCATAGCTCCTCCAGCAAGCACAAAGCACAAAAATACATTGTGTGTTCTGTCAATTTTCCTCACTGTCAAGGGCCTCCTAATATTAAGTATATGCAGCGTGATTTGCTATTACAATATACTTTACTCTGTGGGTATTTTATTAAGTTGGTCCAAAAGTAATTGTGATTTTTCTCATTACTTTTAATGATCAAAACCACAATTACTTTTGCACCAACCTATATTTTCAGTTCTTATGAGTTTTATTTATTTGTTACAGAATAAAATGTATGTAGTTCTATATATAGACACACAAATTAGTATATAGATGTTTTATGTTTGGGAACACCAGTCTTTATATAATGGTTATACATAATACAACACTTTGCATAAAATTATATTCAGTAAAGTAATTGTCAAAGATATATTCAGATAGTTTTTACACATGTAATCAATCAACTAAATTGTAGCTACTTGAAGTACATGCAAGTCTGATCACCAGCTCACTGAGTGTTTGGCTATCCAAAAGATGCTGACACGATGCCTACCTATACGACATTCACACTGTGCTATCAAAAAGCACTAAATAACAAACTCTTTCAGGTCCTACTTAAAAGTATGTAATTGTTTTCTAAATCACATGCAAATTATTTACTGATAATTGTCTGTGTTTTCTACTTCATTTGTGCATTGTCACTGCTGTAATTAAAGTATCTGAAAAATCTTTATTGAATATCACCATGCTCTTTGATCAAAAACTTGTATTAAATCTCCATTAACCAATTAATAATGACCCTATCAATTATAGACTGATTCAATTAACCACCACCCTGAATTTTTTATTCATGTAATAAGTCAAAGTCCCCAGACTAATCAAAATCAGGTTTGAAAGGCAAATAAAGAAGATATGTTAATTCTGCTCTCCCAGGGTGATTTTGTTTTTGATGAACTCAGCAGAAAGTCACTTTCAGTAATCCAATAAGAAAAGTGTGATTCTTTTCCCTAAAAGTTTCCAGTGTTTTACATTTTTCTTCAAACATGCTTTATTGTCTCTAACATAGGTCTTGAAGAAATTGGGGAATTAGCCCAATTTGATGCCAATTTTAGTTACTTATAACTAAAATTATTTTAGAATTATTTTTTCAAAACAATTTCAAAATAAAATAAATAAAAATAAATTGTTTTTTCAATTTGTAAAATAAATTTAAAAATAAATTTTTAAATTTGTAAAATAGTTTTTTCAAAACAATTTCAAAATAAAAGGATATTATAAAGCTCTGTTCATTTTTTTAAAAAGACAAATTCAAGCTTTTAAAAATATATCATGACTTAAATCAATGCAAGAGCATTATATTTAATCTTTATAACATCATTTTATTAACTCTAAATGAGTTTATTAATAAGGTTTATAATTTTGGCTGTTTTTAACCTTTTAAACTTACTTGAGATTTAATGAGATCTTGATAGATGAACTTTCATTCATATACATGGAGTCTTAGTGAAGCCTGGTTGAGTTTTCTCAAACACTGCTGACAACTATATTTGGAAAGTTTCCCTGGAGCTGATAAAGTATACCTGATTTTTAATGTTCCTATATTGTGGTTATGAGTAAATCACATACATTATTTTACTCGTTCAACTTATGAGTCATGATTGCTGCTGAATTTCATTCCCTTCCCATCATCCTAAAGTATGGGCACAAATTTATGTGCATTGGGATGCCTGTTGGTAACTTCCCAGTCTCTGGGCAGTGTGTCCTTGTCACTACAGTATGTGAACTGTGACATCTGAATCAGAGCAGCAGTGGCCAAGACCCAGAGCCTGCACCGCAGGCTAGAAATTCACTGGTCATTTTGCCACAACCAGAAACATCTTGCTGTAGTCAGTACTTGACTTCCTAACACACTACCATTCCCATTTGCAGACAGAATAAACCTTCAGTAATACAAATCTGACAAAAGATGAATAAAATACACATTGGATACATTAGCTCACTTAATCCAAAAAAATGAAACTATTCATTCAGTAGATATTTCATGAAACATGTAGGCCAGGCACATGCCAAGTAACACGGACCAAGTTGTCTGCCCCTGTGATTTTACATTTTGATGAGAGAAGATTGACAATATTGTGATAATACATAAATTATATAATAGAGAAATAAACAATGGATGTTCAGTTATCTCAGCAAAATCTCCATTGAATGAAAAAAATAACAGAAAGCTTTGGATTTTGGATTATTAAGAAAATAAAATAACTTTTCTATATTCAGAGGAAAACAGCAAAAGTAGGAGAGTCTTGTGCTTTAGACCAGATAAGCTATACTGCCTAAATGTGTGCTAGGCATTTGTAAAAAGTCCAAGAAATTCTTGCAACTGCCTGATAGATGGTAAGGAATAAAGAGAAGCTTATATGACTGGTATGTGACAAACACCAGGACTGTTCTCTCATTTCAAGTTAAGTAAAGGAAGGGAAAACAAGATAATATAGGTCCTATCTTTTAAGTGTGCAGATCAAGGAAAGGATAGGGATTTTTCTAAAGGTATGAAAAAATTTTTTTTAAGTGGGAAATATTCTATGGAAAAAACAAACAACCAAATTTCAAGAGCATATATAAAATATTTTTGGAGGCTAAGGGTGGAGGATTGCTTGAGGTCAGGAGTTCAACACCAACCTGGACAACACAACAAGGCACCTTCTACAAAAAATAAAAAGTTTGAAGATGGCCGAATAGGAACAGCTCCAGTCTCCATCTCCCAGTGCGAGCAACACAGAAGACCGGTGATTTCTGCATTTTCAACTGAGGTACTGGAGTCATCTCACTCGGGAGTGCCGGACAATCCGTGCAGGTCAGCTGCTGCAGCCTGACCAGCGAGAGCTGAAGCAGGGCGAGGAATCGCCTCACCTGGGAAGCGCGAGGGGGAAGGGAGTCCCTTTTCCTAGCCAGGGGAACTGAGACACACAACACCTGGAAAATCGGGTAACTCCCACCCCAATACTGCGCTATAACACCGGCACACCGGAGAATATATCCCACACCTGGCTGGGAGGGTCCCACACCCACGGAGCCTCCCTCCTTGCTAACACAGCAGTCTGCGGCAATCTAACCTCAAGGCAGCAGCGAGGCTGGGGGAGGGGCGCCCGCCATCGCTGAGGCTTAAGTAGGTAAATAAAGCCGCTGGGAAGCTCGAACTGGGTGGAGCTCACAGCAGCTCAAGGAAACCTGCCTGTCTCTGTAGACTGCGCCTCTGGGGACAGGGCTCAGCTAAAGCAGCAGAAGCCTGTGCAGACGCGAACGACTCTGTCTGACAGCTTTGAAGAGAGCAGTGGATCTCCCAACACGGAGGTTGAGATCTGAGAAGGGGCAGTCTGCCTGCTCAAGTGGGTCCCTGACCCCTGAGTAGCCTAACTGGGAGACATCCCCCACTAGGGGCAGTCTGACACCCCACACCTCACGGGGTGGAGTACACCCCTGAGAGGAAGCTTCCAAAGCAAGAATCAGACAGGTGCACTTGCTGTTCAGCAATATTCTGTCTTCTGCAACCTCTGCTGCTGATACCCAGGCAAACAGGGTCTGGAGTGGATCTCAAGCAATCTCCAACAGACCTATAGCTGAGGGTCCTGACTGTCAGAAGGAAAACTACCAAACAGGAAGGACACCTATACCAAAACCCCATCAGTACGTCACCATCATCAAAGACCAGAGACAGATAAAACCACAAAGATGGGGAAAAAGCAGGGCAGAAAAGCTGGAAATTCAAAAAATAAGAGCACATCTCCTCCTGCAAAGGAGCACAGCCCATCGCCAGCAACGGATCAAAGCTGGTCAGAGAATGATTTTGATGAGATGAGAGAAGAAGGCTTCAGTCCATCAAACCTCTCAGAGCTACAGGAGGAATTACGTACCCAGCGCAAAGAAACTAAAAATCTTGAAAAAAGAGTGGAAGAATTGACAGCTAGACTAATTAATGCAGAGGAGGTCATAAACGAAATGACAGAGATGAAAACCATGACACGAGAAATACGTGACAAATGCACAAGCTTCAGTAACCGACTCGATCAACTGGAGGAAAGAGTATCAGCGATGGAGGATCAAATAAATGAAATGAAGCGAGAAGAGAAACCAAAAGAAAAAAGAAGAAAAAGAAATGAACAAAGCCTGCAAGAAGTATGGGATTATGTCAAAAGACCAAATCTACGTCTGATTGGGGTGCCTGAAAGTGAGGGGGAAAATGGAACCAAATTGGAAAACACTCTACAGGATATCATCCAGGAGAACTTCCCCAACCTAGCAGGCCAGGCCAACATTCAAATTCAGGAAATACAGAGAATGCCACAAAGATACTCCTCCAGAAGAGCAACTCCAAGACACATAATTGCCAGATTCACCAAAGTTGAAATGAAGGAAAAAATCTTAAGGGCAGCCAGAGAGAAAGGTTGGGTTACCCACAAAGGGAAGCCCATCAGACTGACAGCAGATCTCTCGGCAGAAACTCTACAAGCCAGAAGAGAGTGGGGGCCAATATTCAACGTTCTTAAAGAAAAGAATTTTAAACCCAGAATTTCATATCCAGCCAAACTAAGTTTCATAAGTGAAGGAGAAATACAATTCTTTACAGATAAGCAAATGCTTAGAGATTTTGTCACCACCAGGCCTGTCTTACAAGAGACCCCGAAGGAAGCACTAAACATGGAAAGGAACAACCGGTACCAGCCATTGCAAAAACATGCCAAAATGTAAAGACCATCGAGGCTAGGAAGAAACTGCATCAACTAATGAGCAAAATAACCAGTTAATATCATAATGGCAGAATCAAGTTCACACATAACAATATTAACCTTAAATGTAAATGGACTAAATGCTCCAATTAAAAGACACAGACTGGCAAACTGGATAAAGAGTCAAGACCCATCAGTCTGCTGTCTTCAGGAGACCCATCTCACATGCAGAGACATACATAGGCTCAAAATAAAGGGATGGAGGAAGATCTACCAAGCAAATGGAGAACAAAAAAAAGCAGGGGTTGCAATACTAGTCTCTGATAAAACAGACTTTAAACCATCAAAGATCAAAAGAGACAAAGAAGGCCATTACATAATGGTAAAGGGATCAATTCAACAGGAAGAGCTAACTATCCTAAATATATATGCACCCAATACAGGAGCACCCAGATTCATAAAGCAAGTCCTTAGAGACTTACAAAGAGACTTAGACTCCCATACAATAATAATGGGAGACTTCAACACTCCACTGTCAACATTAGACAGATCAACGAGACAGAAAGTTAACAAGGATATCCAGGAATTGAACTCATCTCTGCACCAAGCGGACCTAATAGACATCTATAGAACTCTCCACCCCAAGTCAACAGAATATACATTCTTCTCAGCACCACATCGCACTTATTCCAAAATTGACCACATAATTGGAAGTAAAGCACTCCTCAGCAAATGTAAAAGAACAGAAATTATAACAAACTGTCTCTCAGACCACAGTGCAATCAAACTAGAACTCAGGACTAAGAAACTCAATCAAAACCGCTCAACTACATGGAAACTGAACAACCTGCTCCTGAAGGACTACTGGGTACATAACGAAATGAAAGCAGAAATAAAGATGTTCTTTGAATCCAATGAGAACAAAGATACAACATACCAGAATCTCTGGGACACATTTAAAGCAGTGTGTAGAGGGAAATTTATAGCACTAAGTGCCCACAAGAGAAAGCAGGAAAGATCTAAAATTGACACTCTAACATCACAATTGAACGAACTAGAGAGGCAAGAGCAAACACATTCAAAAGCTAGCAGAAGGCAAGAAATAATTAAGATGAGAGCAGAACTGAAGGAGATAGAGACACAAAAAACCCTCCAAAAAATCAATGAATCCAGGAGTTGGTTTTTTGAAAAGATCAACAAAATTGACAGACCGCTAGCAAGGCTAATAAAGAAGAAAAGAGAGAGGAATCAAATAGACGCAATAAAAAATGAAAAAGGGGATATCACCACCGACCCCACAGAAATACAAACTACCATCAGAGAATACTATAATCACCTCTACGCAAATCAACTAGAAAATCTAGAAGAAATGGATAATTTCCTGGACACGTACACTCTCCCAAGACTAAACCAGGAAGAAGTTGAATCCCTGAATAGACCAATAGCAGCCTCTGAAATTGAGGCAACAATTAATAGCCTACCCACCAAAAAAAGCCCAGGACCAGATGGATTCACAGCTGAATTCTACCAGAGGTACAAGGAGGAGCTGGTACCATTCCTTCTGAAACTATTCCAATCAATAGAAAAAGAGGGAATCCTCCCTAACTCATTTTATGAGGCCAACATCATCCTGACACCAAAGCCTGGCAGAGACACAACAAAAAAAGAGAATTTTAGACCAATCTCCCTGATGAACATCGATGCAAAAATCCTCAATAAAATACTGGCAAACCAGATTCAGCAGCACATCAAAAAGCTTATCCACCATGATCAAGTGGGCTTCATCCCTGGGATGCAAGGCTGGTTCAACATTCGCAAATCAATCAACGTAATCCAGCATATCAACAGAACCAAAGACAAGAACCACATGATTATCTCAATAGATGCAGAAAAGGCTTTGGACAAAATTCAACAGCCCTTCATGCTAAAAGCGCTCAACAAATTCGGTATTGGTGGAACGTACCTCAAAATAATAAGAGCTATTTATGACAAACCCACAGCCAATATCATACTGAATGGGCAAAAACTGGAAAAGTTCCCTTTGAAAACTGGCACAAGACAGGGATGCCCTCTCTTACCACTCCTATTCAACATAGTGTTGGAAGTTCTGGCTAGGGCAATCAGGCAAGAGAAAGAAATCAAGGGTATTCAGTTAGGTAAAGAAGAAGTCAAATTGTCCCTGTTTGCAGATGACATGATTGTATATTGAGAAAACCCCATCGTCTCAGCCCAAAATCTTCTTAAGCTGATAAGCAACTTCAGCAAAGTCTCAGGATACAAAATTAATGTGCAAAAATCACAAGCATTCTTATACACCAGTACCAGACAAGCAGAGAGCCAAATCAGGAATGAACTTCCATTCACAATTGCTTCAAAGAGAATAAAATACCTAGGAATCCAACTTACAAGGGATGTAAAGGACCTCTTCAAGGAGAACTACAAACCACTGCTCAGTGAAATCAAAGAGGACACAAACAAATGGAAGAACATACCATGCTCATGGATACGAAGAATCAATATTGTGAAAATGGCCATACTGCCCAAGGTTATTTATAGATTCAATGCCATCCCCATCAAGCTACCAATGAGTTTCTTCACCGAATTGGAAAAAACTGCTTTAAAGTTCATATGGAACCAAAAAAGAGCCCGCATTGCCAAGACAATCCTAAGTCAAAAGGACAAAGCCGGAGGCGTCACGCTACCTGACTTCAAAGTATACTACAAGGCTACAGTAACCAAAACAGCATGGTACTGGTACCAAAACAGAGATATAGACCAATGGAACAGAACGGAGTCCTCAGAAATAATGCCACACATCTACAACCATCTGATCTTTGACAAACCTGAGAAAAACAAGAAATGGGGAAAGGATTCCCTATTTAATAAATGGTGCTGGGAAAATTGGCTAGCCATAAGTAGAAAGCTGAAACTGGATCCTTTCCTTACTCCTTATACGAAGATTAATTCAAGATGGATTAGAGACTTAAATGTTAGACCTATTACCATAAAAACCCTAGAAGAAAATCTAGGTAGTACCATTTAGGACATAGGCATGGGCAAGGACTTCATGTCTAAAACACCAAAAGCAACGGCAGCAAAAGCCAAAATTGACAAATGGGATCTAATTAAACTAAAGAGCTTCTGCACATCAAAACAAACTACCATCAGAGTGAACAGGCAACCTACAGAATGGGAGAAAATTTTTGCAATCTACTCATCTGACAAAGGGCTAATTTCCAGAATCTACAAAGAACTCAAACAAATATACAAGAAAAAAACAAACAACCCCATCCAAAACTGGGGAAAGGATATGAACAGACATTTCTCAAAAGAAGACATTCATACAGCCAACAGACACATGAAAAAATGCTCATCATCACTCGCCATCAGAGAAATGCCAATCAAAACCACAATGAGATACCATCTCACACCAGTTAGAATGGCAATCATTAAAAAATCAGGAAACAACAGGTGTTGGAGAGGATGTGGAGAAATAGGAACACTTTTACACTGTTGGTGGGATTGTAAACTAGTTCAACCATTATGGAAAACAGTATGGCAATTCCTCAAGGATCTAGAACTAGATGTACCATATGACCCAGCCATCCCACTACTGGGTATATACCCAAAGGATTATAAATTATGCTACTACAAAGACACATGCACACGTATGTTTATTGTGGCACTATTCACAATAGCAAAGACTTGGAATCAACCCAAATGTCCATCAGTGACAGACTGGATTAAGAAAATGTGGCACATATACACCATGGAATACTATGCAGCCATAAAAAAGGATGAGTTTGCATCCTTTGTAGGACATGGATGCAGCTGGAAACCATCATTCTTAGCAAACTATCACAAGAAGAGAAAACCAAACACCGCATGTTCTCACTCATAGGTGGGAACTGAACAATGAGCTCACTTGGACTCGGGAAGGGGAACATCACACACTGGGGCCTATCATGGGGAGGAGGGAGGGGGGAGGGATTGCATTGGGGAGTTATACCTGACATAAATGATGAATTGATGGGTGCTGATGAGTTGATGGGTGCAGCACACCAACATGGCACATATATACATATGTAACAAACCTGCACGTTATGCACATGTACCCTGGAACTTAAAGTATAATAAAAAATAAAAAAAAAAAAAGTTAACCAGGCATTAGGTGCATGCCTGTAGCCCCTAGCTACTTAGGTGGCTGAGGCAAGAGGATGGCTTGAGCCTAGGAGTTTGAGGCTGCAATGAGCTATAATCATGTACTTCACTCTAGCTTAGGTGACAGAACAAGGCCCCGTCTCTTTAAAACAAAAAAAAACACACAGATATTTCTTCTTTATGACATAATAGAGGAGTAATAGAGAAGGTAAGATTAATGCTGATAAAATGAGGGAACTGCTGTATTTTTCCAATTTCCCTGAAATATGTTTCAAAATATAGATTAAAATATATGTTAAAATTGCATTATCAAAAATAAATTTATAATATTAAGGACACAATGGAGAAAATCTCTGAGAATGCCGAGCAAAATAATAAATAAATGAAAAGGATGAGTGGGAAAATGTTACAAAAAAAAAACCCCTCAGAAATAAAAACTCAGCTTTTGGACAACTGGCCTTCTAGAACGAGGCACCGTAAAAAGCAGAAGCAACATTTTAAAATACAACTCAAGAAAACCTTTTGAGCATGTCTTCTCCTAGAAAACAGTCTGCAGCTTGAATGCACCAACTTTGTTCTGTCCAAAGCAATACAAGTAACCTTCATCAAGATATATACTGGTGGATGATGATTAATACTGTTAATTTCTAGAACAAAGAGCAAAACTTGAAACAATCACTCAGGTAGGGGGATAAAGCCAAGAAGGAATAGATTATAAAACAAATAGTGTTGAAAAAAATTATGTTCTTAACTGTATATATATACTGTGATCCTATGTCACATTATGTATACACATAACACCAAGAGGGTTCAGTAAGAACAAGAAAGAATAAAATAAAACTTGAAAGGAAAACTCAGAGAAAATTGTAGATTTAACTGATCTAATCAAGCAAATTATCTTTTAAGCCATACAAAAATATGCAATCACAAAAACAGTAATTGATACATTTGAGTATGGTAAAATTGAAAACTTGTGCTAAAAATAAAATTAAGTGACATAGCAAATTAGAAAAAAAATGCAACAAATATAACAAACCATATATGATACTATATAAATAATTCTTAAAAATCAACAGGAACATTTCTAATCCAATAGGTAATGGACAAAGAACATGAACGAGACTACATGTATATATAATTAGTGACACTGAACAATTAAGAAAAAATAAAATAAATGCCACTTGGTGACATTTACGTAAATTAAATGTAAAAATGCCACTTTTCAATTTGTCAAAAATACACAGAAAGTTAAGCACACATGTTCTCACTTATGTAGAAGCTAAAATAAGTTGATCTCATAGAAGTAAAAAGTAGAACAGAGGATACTACAGACTGGGAAGTTAGAGGGGATGGAAGGTTAGGGAGATATTTGATAAAGGAAATAAGATTACAGCTAGATAGGAGAAATAATTTCTAGTTTTCTATACCACTCAGATGACTATAGTTGACCATAATACATTATATGGTTTCAAATAGTTACATGGAGGTTTCTGAATGTTCCCAAGAAAAATAAATAATAAATGTTTGAACTGACGGATATGCTAATTACCCTGATCTGATCATTAGACACTGTAGTATCAAAACATCACTAGATTCCTCATAAATATGTACAATTATTATGTATCAATTTTTAAAAATATAAAATGTATTTAAATGTAAAATTTTATTTAAAAATGGGATTGGTGTGTAAAGGGTTATTTTATATAGCAGATGGAAGAGTGTAATTTTTATGAAGACAAATGAAACAATATGTATCACATTTCAAATGCCAGGTTCTTAGTATCTATAAGGAAACAGTTGCACCAGTGGGCAAACAAATACACATGAGAGTTGAGGCTGTTTTTCTTCCAATAGTAAAAGAATTGTAAACAAATTGAATGAATATCAATAAGGGATTGGTTAAATAATTTTCATATTCATTCATGCACATACAATAAGGAATGTTATGTAGTCATTAGAAATTACTATTGTTTAGATGTAAAAATATCCATTGTAAATGAAAAGATACAAATTGTAAGAGTGCACGTATAATATGAGCTAATTTTTTTTGTTGTTGTTGTTTTTTGAGACAGAGTCCAGCTCTGTCACCCAGGCTGGAGTGCAGTGGTGTGATCTTGACTCACTGCAACCTCTGCCTCCCAGGTTCAAGTGATTCTCCTGCCTCAGCCTCCCGGTAGCTGGCATTACAGGCACCTGCCACCACATCCGGTTAATTTTTGTATTTTTAGTAGAGATGGGGTTTCTCCATGCTGTCCAGGCTGGTCTCAAACTCCTGACCTCACGTGATCCGCCCTCCTCAGCCTCCCAAAGTGCTGAGATTACAGGAGTGAGCCACCACACCCGTTCTAATATGAGCTAACTTTATGAAAATATATGGTAATAGGAAATGTCTAAAAATATGAATATAAAAAAGTTGACAGGAGTTAACTATGTATAGTAGAATTATAGTTCATTTCAAATGCATTCCTTATATCTCTTTACACCAACTAAAACTTTCACTATATGTGTTTACAACTTTTATGTTCAAAAGGCCTTTTTTTGTTTATTTTTAAGATCATTTCCTTTGACCAAGTAACCTTAATTATTTGAATTTATGCTGTAGAAATGAAGAGATATGTGGCCCAGGATGAAAGGACTATGATTGTATGAGAATGTTAATTTTAATAGAAAAATTGAGGATGGAGGGAGTAAATGTTTTATAATAAGTTAATGATTGTAGTAACTCCTTAAAATGACATACTAGGTATAAATAAATACATATATATTTAAAATAGAAAATATAAAAATATTTTAATAACATAATTACTATTGAAATATTGAGAAATAAAGAATAAACTAATTGCCTGCAAATATGGGTGAAAAGTATAACCAACGTCTGGTAACAAATAATATTTTTTTCAAATACCAAGAACAACAAATTTGTCTGGAAACATATTTGAATTGGAAAGGAAAGCATTGATTATAGCTCATGGTATACAGGCTTGTTTTTTAATCTTTCTATTAATAAATTTTTCTACAGAGCATATATCTTATTCATAATGAAAAAGATAATTAAAATTTAAAATGTTAAATATAAAATATTCATAATTATCATGTTACCTCCCATTCTCAGTAAAAAATGTGCGGTTGAACTGCTTGCATGATTCTAAATAATTTCTTTTAAAAATTAATAGTTATAAGCTGACCACAATCATAGGTTGTAGTTCAGATTGACATATGGAACTGTTCATGTTGTAATTGCAGGTAATTGTTAAGTATAAAATTATCCCAATTTTGTATTCAGGAAGATGATTCCTGTACATTTGGAATGTCTACAATATGCCAGGTGTCCTACAAAACTCACTGAATGATCACTTGAGCTCAGAACATTTGTTTATTGTACCATACATGTGTTGTGCATGGTTTTACATGTGAAAAAAAATACCATAACACACCAATATAACAGAAAGTTTCATCTTTTGACAGATTATTTCATGGTATGAGTTTTTGGTTTTCGTTACTGTATTTTTAATGTATTACATGAAAAAAGCAGTTGATATTTTAAATGTTTTAAAATGTTATTGAAAATTAAATTTTTTTTTAGTAAAAGGGAGAATGCAGTAATGAGTCTTAGAATGCTTATGTTATCAGGCCTCAATCATATTGTAAGGATTCCTAACTTTAGATCAGAACTGGATCAGATCAGATAAAGGAGCTGATAGCCGGGCGCGGTGGCTCAAGCCTGTAATCCCAGCACTTTGGGAGGCCGAGACGGGCGGATCACGAGGTCAGGAGATCGAGACCATCCTGGCTAACACGGTGAAACCCCGTCTCTACTAAAAACTACAAAAAAACTAGCCGGGCGACGCGGGGGCGCCTGTAGTCCCAGCTACTCGGGAGGCTGAGGCCGGAGAGTGGCGTGAACCCGGGAGGCGGAGCTTGCAGTGAGCTGAGATCTGGCCACAGCACTCCAGCCTGGGTGACAGAGCGAGACTCCGTCTCAAAAAAAAAAAAAAAAAAAAAAAAAAAAAAAAAAAAAGATAAAGGAGCTGAATATTTCAGATTGTTAATCACGTTAACTAGGTGGCCTGCAAACTGGGACTACAAGTGTAGCCAACATCTGATAACCAGCAATGTTGTCCAAATACCAGGTACCATTAATTATGTGCCTGAAATATAACTGGGACTAACTACAATTGCTTTGTGTAAGGTTAAGATAAAACATTCTGTATCGAAATCAAATGTTATCTAAATACTTTGTCTATAAATCAGTTTTCAAATACTGTGCTAGTTAATCATATTAGGTTCAAAGTCCTTTCTGTTTAATGAGTTGATTTTACAAACTCTATGAAGTTATAAAATACACAGTTCAGAATACATGATATGAAGGCACAAATAAGAGCATTTTAGATGCAGCTGAGTAGCAAAATTCTGTGATGAAACTGGCCTGTGTTCACATTTCTCGCACACTTATTTATCTGTATCACTTTTCGTTGTCCTCACCCCTTCAAGAATGTCTCCATGAAAATCAACTTAATTTTCCAGTCTGCCCCCCTTCCAGGGAACTGTGATCAGAATGCTCTGCAGATGTCTGAAATGAAGTTTATCTTTAACTTCCTCAAACAAATGCTCACTGAATTCTATGCCATTTGTCTAAGTTAGACACACTCTAAAAATATTTATGCTTTGCCAAAACATTACAGGATGTTTTACAACAAAAAAGTTTATATTCCCACAAAACTCTCATGCCATACTTTTTTGTTTACTGCTGAATCATTTAATCTTCTCTCCTTAAGTATCCCCCCTCTTGTTTTCATTCTTAGAGTGAAATAAGTAACTCAATAAGATTTGGAATCTATTTTCTCTTTTAATATTACTTTAGAACTATATCTCCATTGCATCACAATCAGTATTTAAATAGAGATGCATAATATATAAACATTCTTATTTTATTTTATTTTATTGTTTGTTTATTTTGAGATGATGTCTGGCTCTGTTGCCCAGGCTGGAGTACAGTGGCATAATCTTACTGAAAACCTCCACCTCCCAGGCTCAAGTCTTCCTCCCACCTCAACCTCCCAAGTAGCTGGGACAACAGGTGCATGCCACCACGCCCAGCTAGTTTTTGTAATTTTTGTACAGGTGGGGTTTTACTGTGTTGCCCAGGCTGATCTCAAACTCCTGAGCTCAAACCATCTGCCCCTTGGCCTCCCAAAGCGCTGGGATTACAGACGTGAGCCACCATACCCAGCCTGTTACATTATTTTTAGTTAACCATTTCACTCATAAATGGGAATTTCAGGTTTTCAAAATTTGTCTACTTTAAGTAAAGGTAAAATAATTATTTTTGTATGTATCCTGAGATGGTAAACAAAATATTTTATGATCCAGAACTTGTTTCTAGAACAATCTAGTCACCCATTTCCCTGTTTCCATTTCCTTCTAGCAAGATATTCTGAAACAAATATTAAATTTTCCCTCAGATTTCTTTATTTCATGGTGTTACCAAAGTCTTCCATAATACTTATTATTGTCTATATATTGCTATACCTACTTTTGTACACACGATAAATATTACCTCATCTTGTTCTTATAAAGTCCTGTGAGAATTGTTACCCTCACTTTTCAGATCAGGAAGTTGGGAGGTAGAGAGATAAAGTAGTGTACAAGATCCTTGAGCCAATTTGGGACCCCAAACCACCCAGTTCCATTAGAGTAGGCTGACTCTTAGCATCAAATTCCTTAAGATTGGAGAGGATGGTTTGCTATGTGCCTTCCTCAGTAAAAATTGATGGATATCACAGTGACACTGTGTTTCCTTGACACTGTGTTAAGGAAAAATCCTCATAGAAAAACTAGAGAAATGTAGCTAGAATCTTCTGCTCTGATATATAGTGACATCCATAGCCATGAACTGGTTCTTGTCCATAGAACATAAGAATGAGTCCCAACTCAGTTCAGCAAAACGTTTATTGAGTGCCTGTTACATGTAAGACACATTTAAGGCAGATCCAGACATGAAGTGCGTGCAGTCAGTGCATGAAGCCAAATATCTACCCATGAGCCAGCTCAGTGCCCTAAATAGTCTGCCTAGTCTGCCCTATTTTAGCCAAACTTTGGGGAGGTGAGGATCTAAAAGACCAGAAGGTATTTTGTCCAGCATATTTGCAGCTCAACTTTCACCCTGAAGATCTTCAAGAGGGCAGAGTGGTCCTAGACCAGGGGCAACCATTAAGTCCTAAGGAACGGGCTTTGCTGGAATCATTCTGCATGCTGAACTCTGGGATTATGTGGTCTGAGTGCCTCTCAGGGTGAGTTCTGTACATGCCCTCTGTCAGCAACCTCATGTTCAGTGTGAGTTGCTGATTATTTTTGTACTGAAAGAAGGTTTGCTTAGGCCTAGTACTCTAAGTTTAATGTAGCACATTTTAGGACAAAATCCAGCTTTAAACAGATTGCTGACTATTTAAGTGGAGAAGGTGGCTGAACTGGAACAAAAAAGAAAAACATTTCTAGATAGAAAAAAAAAAAAATTGCAGAAGGGGAGCAGTTAGAGTGGGAGAAAAACATACCTGTTGGAAAGAGCCAAGACACACAACTTAGGGAGAAAACATCTCCACCCAGCAGGAAACCCAGCTGACTTTAAAAAGTACGGCAGAAAAGGGCATGTTAGAAAACTCCTCAATGCATCATCTTAGCTAAAGACTTATAGAAGTTTAGGACCTGAGGAAATTCAGCCTGGAGGTGATCATATTCTTGGTGACACTGTTTGAGTTCCTGTGTGTTTGCTGCCTGTGATAGCAAAACACTGACTCAGTTCTTTAAGATTTTTTTCTCCATTTATTGAGTGCCAGCAACATTAAGAACACTTTGAAGAAGAGCAGCTTTGCCCTGCTGTCTGCACTCAATTAGGTTTGGATTTAGCACAGCAAAAGCAATCTATATTTTAAAGCCCAGAAGGCTGAAGAACAGAGAGGAAATTCATGATAAAACACAGGGCCTTACTAATAATATAAATCCAGGATTGTTTTTGTTTGACTTAAATTGCTGTCAGTTTGACGAGTGTGGTGATGCTTTAGAAATTTCTGAAGGAGTCACAGAGAATGGAAAGAAATCATTGAGTGAAAATATAAATGATCAATGAGTAATCACTCACTGAGAAAATCAATGAGTGATTTCTAAGAATTTCTATGTATGGTGGACCTTTGATTTGAATCTGTGATATTCCTTTATTCAGTGTCTATTTTTGGATCATACACCATATTATGTTACATCTCGATATTAAATTTTTCATCTGTAAAGTAGAATTAATATCCTACCTTGCATGGTTATTGGGAGGATTAATGAGGACATATAAGAAAACATTTAGCATAATGTGAGACATCAACCGTTTCCTTCCCAGGATATCATAATTTTGCCATCCTGCATTACTGCTGGACACACAAGAAATTTTAGATAATATAATACATGTTTAGAAAAATAGCCAGAAAGTTTGATTTTTGAAAATGTTTTAATTGAGCATTGAAGGTGGTCTTTTGTCTTAATCCATCACGCAACTTGAGCCTAAAGTCTTTAACACATTGTTCCAAAAAGTTAACAAAAAGCTCACATAAATTCAAAAATATTGAATATTCACAGGCTATGACACATTAGAAACTGTTTCACACCTTTGCTGATGGGCATCTGTGTCACTAAATATGACCTTCAGCTATGCATTCTCTCTAGCTCTCTCTTCTCATTCATGGCCTGTATCTGACCCAGGACTATCTATTTGTGGCTACCTTACATCTCACAGGATAGAGGACCTGAAATAGAAACAAAAGGACATAGTGGTTGAAAGCACCAAGATCACACATGGGATCATGACAGTTAAAGATGATAAGATCAAGGATGTAGCAAGGCACTTAGTCATAGGAAATAGGTGGAAGTAAGTGGCTATTGCAGGAAGAGAGAGGAAGCCATAGATCAAGGAACATAAACATAAAAGGTAAAGATCTTACAAGAGTTGTCTACATAGAAAACAAAGTTTTCTAGATTTTTTAAAAATTAGCATTACACAAGATGTAAAAAAAATGCAGGAATGAATTAGAGAAAAAAAAAGGGAAAATATTGAACTATTCTATATTGTGTATTCTTTGATGAAAATGTTTCCTATCTTTTGTATTTCAATTACATTTTTGATGATTTTAATGCTTACTGAATTTCCATGGGTCTCATGCCCTTTAAAGTATGTGTTTTGCAGAAAAGAACACATTATGAGCATAGACTCTACAGTTTGGGAATGCATGTATTTAATCCTTCTTCATTTTTGAAGAATATTTGCCTTCCTCCTCAACCATTTTAGAATTGTTGTTTTCTAAAAGGAGGTTTTCACTGCACAATGATTACTGTTACTCAATTATATATTAGTGAATTGATTAAAATTTATGGAAATAGGATTTACTAATGTTCCATTGTGAAAATCTAATACTATTTTTGTTCCTGATGTGGACACAGCTACAATGTTATTTTTATTTTCATTGAAATGACCAATAAAATCAGAAAATTGAACTATAGAGTAAAGTTCTGGCAGGTAGTGATCAATCTCAAGAAGGTCAGCCCAACCACATCTGTTCTATCTCAGTTACAAAAAAGAAAAAAAGAAAAAAAAATCCTGCACAGATAGATGAATCAGCTTAATATAAAATTAACTGGTGGACTGAGGTGACCATCATTTGACTTTAAAATGGTCAAAATGGTTGTTCAAGGAGTCTCGGACTACATTAACCCAGTGGCAATATCAAAATTGTAAGCCAATAATAGACTCAGTCATTGATTCCAAAATAAAAATAGGCAAATTTTTAGTTTTAGGATATATATATAGTTTTATTCTCTTGAGATCAAAATACTTGCAAGTTAACAACTTGGTGGTTGCATTTAAAGCATGTATTTTTCTTTTTTCTTTTTTTTTTTTTTTTTTAGGTGGATCTTCTTGTTCCAACCAAAGTGACTGGCATCATTACACAAGGAGCTAAAGATTTTGGTCATGTACAGTTCGTTGGCTCCTACAAACTGGCTTACAGCAATGATGGAGAACACTGGACTGTATACCAGGATGAAAAGCAAAGAAAAGATAAGGTAAGTCAGCCAAATCGGTTTATAAAGTTCAGAAGTGGAGGATCACATTACACCCAAGTTTGAATGAATGAACTGCTTATACATCTGTACTGAAAATAATATCTACATATACTGAAAATATAGGTTAAATAAAAAGCTTTAAAGAATAGTACTGTAAAGGAGTTTGCAGTCTGGTATGTAATGGTGCAACCTAGGGGAAAAAAAATGCTTTACTGATAACATTTTCATATTACTAATTGCCTAACATCTGACTATCTGAGATTCACCTATTAGTTTATAAAGATAATAGAATATTGAATAATTTATCATAAGACATGTGTAAATAGTTATTGCTAGAATATATGCCACTGCCATTTCCATTATTAAAATAAATTCCTGATGTTAGATAAAATGTTCTTTGGAGAAAAATATTTCAAAGGTTAATGAAATCACTTTTAAACATTTTAAACATTTTAAGAACAATTGTGATTACACAGCTCAACAACAAAAAAACTCGGATGTTTTTCTGCTCCATTTCCTTCATTGTATTTTAATTCATAGGTTTATTTTTCTTTTAAATATATAGTCTACTTTCAATCTCATATATACACACCTCTGTCCATACACACTGTACAAATCAATGCCATACAATTTTTATTTTGTTTTAATATTTAACATTTTGAGCATCTTTTCATAGTATCTACTGGTTTCAGTATCTGTGAGACCCTGGAGAATGAAAGTGCTCAATGCCTTATCAATGACTAATTGGGATCAGATGTTTAAATATGGCCTCAGTTGGATTAGTGAAATCAAGTTAACTCGTTGCTTAGAATTAAGCAACTGTGCAAAGAATGCTAGCTCTCTGAAGACATCAACAAAAACTCTCAGATCAAGGATTTATGGGAGACTGTAACACTGCTTTATACATGTTAAATATTTGAGTTAATAATTATTTTTATGATATGTAATCTGTTTACTTCCTTATGGTTACTGCATTATTAACTGACAGGTGTTGAAAATATCTTTCTTTCTTCAAATATTCAAGGCAGAGAATTTATAAATTTCCCCAGAAACACTAGGGCTGGAATGGCTGTTTAAGTGATTCAACAGTCTAAATTTAGTTCACACAAAATTTACTTTAGAGGAGATGTGATTTTAGCTTTAGATTTAAAAAACCACATCTAGTCACGTTTTTACATCTCAGAACACACCCATGTAACATCTCAGGACACATGCACATTTCACATGTTAACATCTTGGAAATTGGTATATCTTACATCACAGTTTAATTGAGAGCACTTATTCTTTCCTAGATGAACATAAAATAATGGCATGATTTATGATCAATGACATCTTAAACTGAATAAATATTGGATATTTTGTAAAATTATTTTCAAACTTATTTTGTGAGCTATAGACAAGTGTTTGTCATGATTTATTGCAAATAACTATTTCAGTTCCTGTCTTTCACCTTTTACAGTAGGCATTCTGATGCAGTGTGTTTCATAAGATGAATTTTTTTAAACTTCATGAATTATACAGGCTTGAAATTAATTTTAAGACAGATGAGTATTTACTTATCCATGTGTAAGATTCAGTAAACAGTATATCTATAATAGTGAAATCTTTATATAGGTTAGGGAAGGTAAAGAAAATTATGTTTAAACCATTAAACTGTTCAAATGCTTTTTTGTCTCCATTTATGTAAAAAAGTGATTTAATATGTGAGTAACTTTTCTTATAGACTAGACATTTTCCTGTTAAAGTGTTTTATTTCATTGTCTCAATCTGAAACTTACATAAACTTTTTGTGTCAAGTTGTGTGATAGTGTTACTCAGGTTTTCTATCTCTTTGCTGATTTTCTGTCTACTTGTGCTATCAGTTACTGAGAAAGGAACGTGGAAATTTTCAACTGTTATGGATTTGTCTCTTTCTTCTTGCCATTACATCAGTGTTTACTTGATGTATTTTGAAGCTCTGTTAATATATACATAAACAGATTCTTAATGTCCTTTTGATCAACTCAACCCTTTTTCATTAGAAAATGAACTTCTGTATCCCTGGTATTTTTTGCTCTGAAATCTACTTTGTGTGATATTAATAGATACTAACTCCAGCTTTCTTTTTACGAATGCTACCTTAGCATATAGTTTTTTTAGCATTTTTTTCATCCTTTTACTGCTAACCTATTTGTACTCTATATTTGAAAAGTATTCCTTCTATGCAGTATATAATTTGATCTTTTTTTGGCCAGTCTGACTGTCTCTGCTTTTCAAGTGGAACATTTATACAATTTATACTTGATGAGAGTATTAATGTAATTGGATTTAAATTTATCATCTTACTATTTAGTTCCTATTTGTCACATCTATTTTTGCTTGTTATTCCTATTTTTGCACTCTTTTAGATTAATCAAATTTTCAGTGATTCCATTTTAATCGTGTTTGTTGAATTATCAGCCATAACGTTTTGCTGTTTTTGTGATTGCCTCAGGATTTGTGACACATATTTTAAACTTTTGAAATCCACCTTCAAATGAATGTTAAAGTCCAGAAACTTACCTCCATAAACACAAGCAAAATAGATTATAGCTATCAATCCACATATTTGGGAACTATAATTATTATAACATACGATTTGGACATGACCAAAATAATTCTTTTTTAAATTGATGTATCATACTTGTACATATTTGGGGGGCTACATATGATATTTTAATACACGTATACAGTGTCTAATGGTCACATCAGAGTTATTGGGATATCCATCACCTCAAACATCTAATCAAAATAAATATTACTGTTAAGAAAAAATAGACTCTACTAGGCATGTTGGAAAATTGTGAAAGTAGATTGATGCATACTATTTACAAAAAATAATGTGAGCTGTAATTCTCCTGTGAGACCATGAAGCATATTATTATTCGTATAATGTAACATTTTTTAATGAAAACATTTTTATGTTATAAATATATGATAATTGGCTAAACTCAGCCAATTTAACTGGTAGTTTTAAAAAGAAATCTGACCAGTTTGTTTTTAATATTGTAACTAATTAGGCATAATGAAGAAAAGCCTAAGATAAAAGCCTAAGTTTACTATTTACTATTGAAGAAGACAACTGACACCAATAAACTGTAGATAAAAATTCAGTAGTTAGTATTATTATAAGGAAATCTTTTATGGGGAAGAAGGAATTACAGGGCATTAGATCTCTCCATTTTTATGTAGAAAAGAATTTTATAAAACAAATGAGAAAAAGTATTGCCTAAGTTATTTAAATACTTGAAAATGTCATTTTATATGTAAATATACATGTATATCAATAAAATATGTTTTTGATAAGTATCAAAATAACTCTTTTGCTTTACTGTTATTACTGGTTCTACTAGCTATTTTGCGTATCATTTCATATATCCTTTATAGATGCACTCTTCTGTTTAAAAGGGCCCAATACTACTTAGCAATTAATTTTTTCTGATCTCCTATTGATTCTTAACATTATTTTTGTCTTGTTTTCCATGGTTACTTTCCATAAGAGGAAAAAAAAGTCTTCAATATTTACAAGTGCCAATTCAACCACAAGCTTTCATCCAGACAAATATAATAGATGAATTGAATGTTTCAGGGCAAAACATGTGTCTGTGAGATGTTTTATAGATGCACTTTTCAAACAGAAATATGTATAAACAAAAGCTTCTAAGTCTTCTTTTGTGCCGTTTGTTTTTATTGACTGCTTGCTTTAATAGATTTTGGGAGTGTGGGTGTGGGAGTCTAATGTAGATCCAGACACAAGATTACTTCAGAAAAGTAATCTGAAAAATAAATGTAATTTTCTAGGTTTACAGTAATTGGTATAAAACTCAAAAAATGTATCAATGGCCTTTTTATTTTTTATTAATCAGAATGACTAAGCCTCAGAAAAGCAATGCCATACACACACACACACACACACACGAGTATTTACATATATGTAATAAACATATGTGTATACACACACATGCCAAAAGTCAATTGAAGAAAAATAATACTCTGTTCTCCTTATTGAGATGTCAGTTTTTGAATACCCTCCGATAGCATTCACAAGAATTGCAGTTTACTTTAGTATTGTTTTTTGGCTAAATTCCACATTAAATCTCTTGTAATTGAGCCTATGATGACATTCTCATTACAGTGCATACATTTGTATTTTCCCCTTATTAGTCTACAGCATTTTCTAACATTTAACTAACTTTTATATTTCTCTACAGCATTAATTCAGGTACATTTTTATTTGAAAGTCAAATGTTCCTTTGCCCTTATGAAAGTGACATTTGTTTTATACACTTGGAGCTGTTTTTTACTACATTTAGCAGGAAAACTGCAAAACTTGACAAACACTTTCAGTATTTAATTTTTCAGCTTATAAGCCAAAGTAAAGCAATAATAAATTTCAGGAAGAGTACTTATACGGAAAAATTAGAAATAAAAATGTGTTTTCTCATCCAGTATATTAGTCATAACATCATAGTGTTTAAATAAGTCTGAATTCACACCATAGGAGCTTTCTTTTTTCAGGAATAAAGAAGCTGGTAATACTGTATTTCATCTTCCTCCCTAAAATTATCCAGGGTTTTGTAAAAGTATAAGTTGAAAAGTTGAAAATTTACCTGGATTTTCCAAAATAAAAAATAAAATCCCCTGTTTCCAATAAGACTTTCTTGGTCCTTAAAGATGAATCACACATATATTCATCAAGAAATAAACTGCAATATCTTGGTGAATTCTCTAATTCAGTAGTTACCATAATTGTCTGATTATAGCACTCATGGGGAGAGCTTGTTTAAAAATACATATTTCTGGGCCCTGCTTCAGACTCTCTGGAGATGAGCTGGAAATCTAAATGTTTACAGAGGCCCCAGCTAATTTAAATAATAAGTATGTGAAAAATGACTAATTGATGCCAAAAACAAAATTAAATTTTTGAAACTAAGGGTAGTTTTCTGTTTTTCTAGTGAGAATGGAATTTATTATTATTCCTTAGGACTTTGGCCTCTAATTAGTCAGAGGAAGTCAATACGAATCAATGTTTCTAAAAATAAGATTAAATTTTAATAAGTTTGCCAATTCCCTTATGAAAATCACAAAGTAAACACTAACTTTAAACAAATTTTAAATTGAAATAATATATTTACGTAGTTTAGGATGCAGATTAGATGGGGGGATCATCTAGAAGGAGGTGAAATTTATATTCATTCAATTGTGTATTCAGTTGGCAGACTCCATGTGAGAAAAAAATCTGAATATGACACAATCTCCCAGTCTAATGAGAAGCTTAGTAAAGGTGGAAAAACTTTGATTTAATCTGTTTATTTTGGAAAGTCAAAATATAACTTACTAGGTATGTTATTTGATAAAACAACTCTAGGGAAGGAGTAGCACATAGATTATGTCAGCTTCATAAAAGTCCATCACTCTCCAATAGAAGAAAAGAGTCCCTGGTCCTTTTCAACCTCCTTCCCTTTCTCAACATGGGTGTGAAAAATAGAAACAGCAACATCATCAGTCCTCATTAATAAAGCTGTCAGCCGTGGTCTGTATTGAAGGATATATTCAAATTCAACAGTAATTACAGATGTCACAGAGCATCCTGTCATTTCTGCTGAAGTGAGTAGTTTTGGAGAGCTGAAATTAAATTTGAATGTTTAATACCTTGAAAGTCCAGCTCATGGGTAAGGCAGAGGTCAGATGAGTAGTCAATAATAGTCATGCTGTTCTTTTGAAATTTGATCTGGGTGTGAAACTCAGAACCTGAAGAATCCCTTAGGAAGTAAATAAAATGGAATCGCCAGTGGCAATCACAGAGGAAGATGATAGCGGGGGAGGGGAAAGCAAAGGGAGTGAATTGTCTTTCAAGAGGGAACAGCTGCATGTTTCTGAGCAGCAGGATCAAGGACAGTTTCTCTCCATATTACTTGGAGACCATTAGTTTCATCTATTCAGAGTCCTGTTACTCTTTTCAAATAAGGCAGGGAAGGAAAGAAAGGAAGCTGCTTTTCAAAAAGCAATTTCCAAAATATACATGGCTTTATACAAAACACTAGGATTCAGTAATAGCAAGTGAAGTGTGCCCCTACATGATAGAAATTCATGTAGTCACTTTATTTTACTTACTTAAATATTTGGTGGCTGAGTGACTTAATTGAAACTAAAGTTAAGAAGACAATCATGTTATTTCAGAATTGTCTAAAAATAAGGACATTGTTATTTATTTATTTTAATTTGCATATTTTTAATTTGTGTGTGTACGTAGATATGTATATTTATTGGGTACATGAGAAGTTTTGATACAGGCATGCAATGTGTAATAAGCACATCATGGATATTATTTAAATAAGCACTACTTGGTATCAACTGCTATTCAGAAGTTTCTCTGCTTTTCTCCTTGTAATTTAATATTATGATACCTGACTAGGATATGTGCTGGTATGCCCAAAATAGAATGGGATGCTTGTCAATTTTGCTAAGGCCTCTGACCAAGAATGAAATATATCAGGAAATATCTAAGTACAGAATAATTGGTTTAGCAAAGTGAAAGCAGTTTGCAGGCCTAGATCTGCCTGCTGCGTTGGGAAAGGACAATCTATTAAATAAATTGAATTCAGAAAGCAGCATATTGTCATCAATGGGTAGTGTGACAGCAGTTGTTAAGGTACACAGAAAACATAATAGGGACCCACTTATCAGAATCAGTTGTGAAGTGGAGGCCTGGGGTCAAAAACAAGACAGGAAAATGGATGCAAGTCCACGAGCAAATAGCCCTGGGTCTCCTACAAAAAATACTATCCTTCCATTTCCATGTTTAACATAAGCTCCAAGTGTCCTACCTGCCCAAAGATATTCGTTCTCAGATCTAGGGTAAAGAAAGATTTAAGAGCAGGAAAGGAAGGAGAGAACAGGAGATGGGGCTTATGGGATAGAGATGATCAGAGAGAGGGCTAGTGCCCAATGTAAGTGCAACTGTAGAATGGAACAACTAGCTACATGCTGGAAATAAAAGACCAGAGTGACTCGTTAGCTGCAGGAACAACCAGAAACCGTTCTGTCTGAAGGAACTCAGTGATTTTAAGAAGTCATTCAGTTTATTTGAAAATATCAATGGAAAGCCAGTTGTCCTTCTTTAAGGATTGTGAGGTTTCAAAGAAAATCCTTTGTACATTATTTCACATTTTCTAATATTAAATACTGTCAATGTAAAATATGCAGTTAATTTTGGTCAGTGAAGCATTTACTTTTCTTGATGGCATGTGGGTGTTTTAACCTTCATCATTAAAAAATAAAAGAGCAAAAGCAGAATTCTGTTTAACAACAATTAGGTGGTAGAAATAAATATACATCAGGCAGAAAATTCATAAAATTCACCAATATTAGGGTGGGTTGGGGGCAAGGAGTAGGAAGAATATCCCTACTGCTATGATTGTTATTTAATGATAGATAACCACCTAGTACAGATGCTATGAAACATTATTCTCAATAAATTTTCGGAGAAAGGAGAAAACAAGTCAGGATAATACAATAATAAGGAGAAAATATATGTTTATTGTTTTTTCTTGCTAATCATCTTTTGTCTCCAAAACTCAGAGTTACATTTTCAGGGAGTTTGATAAACTCCCTGAAAATCTCAGAGTTACATTTTCAGGGAGTTTGATAAACTCCCTGAAAATTTGAAACAATATAGTTTTTCTAGTTAGCACATGTTCCCACCAAAATGAAAAAAAAAGTGTGAAAAACACAAGGAATGTGTTACATAGCAGTACTATCAAAGTAAAATATTCATAAATGAAAAATAATAAAAATGTTATTACATGTTTTATTACCTTACTTTTCCCAGTGCTCAAATGCCAAAAAAGTTAAAATCTTATTGTTATCTTCTCAATTTTCCATCACTCATCAGAAATCACTAAAATTGTGTACACTTAAAATTCTGAATATCTCATGTTTATGTATGAGTTATTTATTAATAGACCTAATTGTGTAATGACAATATTTCACAATGAAAAATATTACTCATGCTTTTATTTAGGTCATTCTTATACTACTACTGTGAAAAATCAAGTGTTAGCCTAACTGTGACTCTATGCATTGATTAAAAATGCTAATATATTAAAAATATTGATTAGTGATTAGCTCCCCAGTAGAATGATCAAGGCTATCAAACTTTAATAAATCGTTTAAAATTCAGTGATGTTGTCATTCATTAAGAGGTAATGATGAGCCTGACGAAAGCAGGAAATGTTAGCTGAGAGAAAATTAGTATTTTTAATAGAAAAAACTACGATGTTATTTTAGGTGAATCTGATAGTTTTCTTTCCTACTAGGGAAACAAGTACTTGATCAATCTAAGTATGATAGAAACTATGTCATTATTTTGACCGTTGAAGTATGCATTAACCGTTGACTAGTGGTATTAATCTGTTTTGTATTACTATTAAGGAATGCCTAAGACTGGGTCATTTGCAAAGAAAGGAGGTTTATTTGGCTCATGGTTCTGCAGGCTGTGCAAGAATGGCAACAGAATCTGCATGGTTTCTGGTGAGGCATCTGGAAGCTTTTTTTTACTCATGGCAGAAGTCGAAGAGGGAGCAAGAGAGAGAGGAGAAGATGCCACATTATTTTTTGACAACCAGCTCTCCTGTGAACTAATAGAGCAAGAACTCATTCAATACAATAGGGAGGGCCCCAAGCCATACCTAAGGGATCTGCCCCCATGACCCAGACACCTCCCTCTAGGCTACACCTC
Source organism: Piliocolobus tephrosceles (assembly GCF_002776525.5). NCBI lineage: Eukaryota > Metazoa > Chordata > Mammalia > Primates > Cercopithecidae > Piliocolobus > Piliocolobus tephrosceles. Next base: position 80,706,534 of record NC_045437.1, on the reverse strand, counting down.
CAACATTGAGGATTGCATTTTGACATGAGATTTGGAGGGGACAAATATCCAAACTACATCAATTAGAATACAGCAAAAGTTTGAACCCATTTTATTTCTTTTCTTTTTTTTTTTTTTTTTGAGACGGAGTCTTGCTCTGTCACCCAGGCTGGAGTGCAGTGGCCGGATCTCAGCTCACTGCAAGCTCCGCCTCCCAGGTTTACACCATTCTCCTGCCTCAGCCTCCCGAGTAGCTGGGACTACAGGCGCCCGCCACCTCGCCCGGCTAGTTTTTTGTATTTTTTAGTAGAGACGGGGTTTCACGGTGTTAGCCAGGATGGTCTCGATATCCTGACCTCGTGATCCGCCCGTCTCGGCCTCCCAAAGTGCTGGGACTACAGGCTTGAGCCACAGCGCCCGGCCGAACCCATTTTATTTCTAAATAATCACTAAACAACTAATATTTTGTTTATTATATGCTAAAAAAATGCTCAAGGACATTAGTTTTGCATGATACATATGCCATTTTTACTATCCACCATCACACCATCAGCTGCAATATGTTTAGCAATTAAGTCTCCCCTTTAATACTTTCACAATGACTTAATTAATGTGGCAGTATTTTTCTACTTTTTCACAGTTTAAATCTGAAAAAGAATAAATGATACCTGTCATATGTCCATGTTTATGGGAAACTATAAAAAGATTTCTGAATCTGCCACACCTTATAAAGTTAATCATTTGGCAGTGATTTTTATGTAGTTCCTTGGGTTGAATCTCAAAGAGAAACTGTGTTAATATGTATAGAGCACCCTTGGGGCAAACACACCTGTAATAAGCACTTTGGGGACACTTATTAAAGAGGCAACCCATTTCTCATCATCAAAAAGCTTCTGGCATAATTTGAGACACAAAACTGATTAAAAAATAACTTTAACAAAAGACGGATTCAGTGATTATACCTGTATGAAGAGGCATTCCTCTCAGTTTTTCTGAAGCTCTGAGCAGAGGACCAAACTCAAATAAGGAAATAAGAACTAATTTCCTTATTTCCAATAAAATTAGAAACAAAATCAATTTTGAACAGATAAATGAAATGTCTGATACTTAATAATAATTAAAGGAAGACATTCCTCATATATGAGTGAAAATAATATAACTTTTATATAACAAAATTACACTTTTATTTCTTTTCTTCCTTCTGGTAATACTTCAATAGCCATAAGTAATAGCAAAGTTTAATATTCCCTTCTGAGATCAAGTATATTTTAATAATAATATACCCTCAACTCCTTAGGAAAAGACCCAAAATTTAGCTTATCCCAAAGAAGAGTTAGTGACTGCTCAGCTTAGGTCTGGCGTTCCTCATGTTCTTCATATAGTGTTGCCAGATTTGGCAAATAAAAATACCGACACCTAGTTAAATTTGAATTTAGATAAATGATACATTCTTTAGTGTAAGTATATTCCAAATATTTGATCTTGCAACCTTGTTTCCAGTTAAGATCTTCTATGTCTTGCAGCTGGACGATGGTCTAAGGATACTCAGGAGAGAGGATAAAGGAGAATGACTACTTTCTGTGCCTAGGCAATACACACTTACACTCACACCTAGGCACCCTGCTTCAGCTGTACAATTCCACTTTGCCACCCCTGCATCCATCTCCAGGATTATCTTCTCTCACTCCCTAATACTCTTTTCTCCTCATCACCAGTCTGGCTTAGAAGTCACATGACTGAGTGCTTAAATCACTTCTGTGTTCATACATAGAGCTCGATATTAAGTCATTTCTGACAAGGATAGGGTGAAAGGGTGAAACTCTTCAATGAGACTTGAAGTAAGGAAAAGTCTCCTAATGTGGCAAGAATTACCAAAATACACCAATTTCTCTATGGCTACATCATTTATATACCTACCATGAAGGGTAGAGTCAGGGGTAAAGTCTCAAATTGTTCTGATGAGATGGAAAATACCTAGTGTGATTTAGGATGAGAGTTTGAGAGATGAGCTTTGAGCTCAATAGAGAGGCAAGTTGCTCTATACTTTTATAGAAAAGAGGAAAGGCATTTCTACATTTCTTATGTTCAACTAAAAAGAAAAAAGTAGATGCCCTTACTTTCTGACTATTCCTGGTAACATCTCCTGGAGATGTCTTTGAAAAGCAGATGATTTCTCAATTCTACTTTTTCTGTAGGAATATTTCTTATGGCAGTCAAAATCTGAGTAGTGGAAGGCAGATAGTTTAAATATATAGCCACAGTTTAGAATGGCATATTTTATGTTTCATAAATCTTTATAGGCAATCATCCTATGTGATATATTTCCTAAGATACTCTTATTACTTAAGGAGACTTTCATCATAAAAGAAGTTAAATATGGTGGTGTATCCTACCTACTGGCTTTTAGGTTCTGCATTCTAAATGCCAGCAAGCTTGGGGAAAGGAAGGTAACAGTCAAGGAGGATGGACTCTTTTGCTTTGATTTTTCACTATGTCTTTTTCTCAAGGTCGAGACCTAATAACAAAAGGTAACATGAACTTCTTAGTGAGCCTCTTTGGGCTCTTTCTAAAGAGCTACCAGCTATCTGCTTCTTAAAGCCAAGATTACGTAAGAAAACAGTCCATAAAATGAATGAAGATGGCCACTCTGCCCCCAGTCCCTTTTTGTCTCTCATCTGACTGAGTGGGATGTTGGCAAGTCTTAGCTCAACTTGTCACTGTCACAGTGCACTAGGGAATCACAAGTATTACCTACGCCAGCTTGCCAGTAATAGACAAGTTGATATTACTGGGGAGAATAAGACCCCCTAATCCCACATCTTTTTAGGAACAGTTGAACTCCTCTATGCAAAGTCAGAAGTTAAATGTTGTAAAACATACTATAAAAATGTGCTATTTTCTCCTCTTTTCCCATACTCTCAAATTCCAGAGGATCTAAGAAAGAATGAATTTTAGAAAGCTATCACACAGCTGTCTTTCCCAATGAAGAATTATGTTCCTCAACCAGCTTTCAGGTCAACTACATGGAAACCAAAGAGAATCTGGCAATTTAAGAAGCAATGAAGGGCCAGAAATGTGGACTTTTATTGCCAGGGTAGGGAAAAAAACACATTTGCCTATCTTTTGGCCAATTATTATTGGAATCTTTCATTGGTGCATTTTCAGGAAAAAAAATCTAACAGAAGGAGCAGTAGAGTGCAAATCATGCTACAGGAAATGTAAGTGAACATCAAATTTGTGGTATAGTAAAGAATTTCTTGGGATATAATTAGAGACTTATATACACTAGGAACATGAAGCAAAGCCAGATTAGTTCAGTGAAATGTAGTATTTTTGAAGCCAAAAATCTACTTTTTTACATAATTACAATAGAAAGCAAACTTTAAAGTCACAAGAAATTTCTTGAGAGCAACAATGGGAATGGAAATGATGTTTTCAGAGAACCCATATATTCATTTTAATGGTTTAAAATGAATCATGCCCTGTTGAAAGAAAGACTATGGAACTTGTCCCCATGTTTTGTTTTTCACTTCTCTCATCAAACAAAAATGTTGTATAATTAGATTTTTGAAGTTAAATAGGCAATTTGAAAGCCTCAGGTAATTTCATGGAGAAATCTTGGGAAACAAAGAAATCTCTGAAGCAAATAGGGTCTAGATTTTTCAAAAGGTTTATGGAACAAAACATCATTTTAAAAGGGATATAGATAAAAATTAATATCCAATATGAATTATGGTGCAGAATTATTATATCTCTGACCATGCACAATAGCTTTCAGAAAATCTGACTGCAGTTTCTTAAGGGATTTCAAAAGAATCCCAAGTAGATGGACAAAGTAGTATTTCTCAAAGGACCTATAAGCTTTTATGGAAATGATATTAAAGAAATACAGGAGAAGAAAGAAGTTGAATTTTTTGTTACTGAAATATGCAAGAGGACAAGTAACACCAGTTGTTTGATATGCTTATTAGGTTTATGCCCATGAGAATAAATATCATCCAGAAATTGAAAATAAGAAGAGCAAGTAAAATAGAGGGAGTAGAACCTAACAATAGAAGGTTTAGAAAGGATACTCATGAGTCAAAATATTATCCTTTCAGGATTTAGTCAAAGAATCAGAATAGAAAGTAAGTTCACAATTAACTTTAAAGACTGAATGTCTGTCACAGGCTGGCGCATGATGTTGTGGAAGTTGTAGATACAACCCTTTCAGACAATTAAGGTTCCTTTTCCAACTGTCAGTGTTTCAGACAACAAAACTTAGATGAAATCTGTAGCCCTTCAACACCAATTTCTCATTGCGAAGTTCAGGCTTCCCCAAACCCACCCTCACTTTTGACATCAATTGCACATTCTCAGTTCCCCAAGATCATTCTCTGGTTTGATAATTCAATAGAAAAACTCACAAACACAATTAAAATTATCATGCTCACAGTTATAGTTTATCACGATGAAAGGATATGGATACAGATCATCAAAGGGAAGAGGCATATGGGGCAGAGTCCAGGAGGGTCCAGGCATAAGCTTTCAGTTGTCTTGGAGACTTCTGGAGAGTACTAAGTTCTCTCAGCCATGTTATGTGACAATAAGCCCAGAGTCTTGCGAACTAGGAAGCTCACATTAGCCTTGGTATTCAGAGTTTTTATGGAAGCTCCGACATTTAGACATGGTTGACCATCTGTATGGCTAACCTTAGTTTCCTCCCTTTCAGTGGTCAAGCTGACCTGAAGACCCCACTGTAACCACAATGTTAGCATGGGCTATCTGGCGTGGCCCAAGGCCCCCTGGGAAACAAAAACACTCTCCTCAGACAGGCCATTCCAAGGGCTTAGAAATTACCTTCAAGGAGCTGAGGGCAAATAACAGACTCCTCCTTGGGTAAGGTTGACATCTAATACACACTCCTATTACACCGAGTTTTGTAGACTGTACGCTGATCACTGGAATGACATGTGTCTGTAAACGCTATGCCTACACTGGATTTGACACATCCTAAACTCTGCAGAAGAACTGTTCAATAGAGAAAAAATCTGATGGTAAGCAAGTTACTTCAAGATAGTACACACAAGCAAACTCAAGATTAAGATATGTCTAGATATGTGTTTCTTGCAAAGAAGACAAGATGATCAACTCCTTTTGGATACAGAAAAATAAAGTGATTATCTAATATGTTATAGTTAGTGGTTGATATGAAAACAAGTCTTCTTCACATTCGATCTCTTATCTATAAATTACATACATTATATTTTCACAAATTGGGACATGTAACTTTATCCTTGTCTTTGGCTCTACTTTAAGGTCCTATGTACACATTTTGGTTGAATTTTTTTCCATTTGACTTTCACCTCCTGATAGATTGTTTCGGTTAGCTATGACCTTATTTCATTTGCAGCTTTGGAGGGTAATGGTTCTACTCAGGATGCTATGAGATGGAAGACACTGTGGCAGTTCTTTATTCCTTTCTGTTGATGATAATTTGTGCTGTAATGTTGTTGGGATGCCCTATAGTGAAGGCCGACCCCCCAGTTCATTTTGCAGGCTGATGATCAATAGAGACACATATTAACACAGTCTATTGGTTCCAACAGAAACCCCTACTTTTTGGGTGACCTTCTTAGAATATAATTCTCAATATCACTATTTTCCAAAGAAACATTTTCTAGAATATTGAAATTTACCTGGAAATGAATTTCTTGTTTCCTTATTACATCTAGAAGAATGTACTCATATTGAGGCTAATTTTGTTACAGAGTTTCATTGGTTTAGTGGAATTGATTGCAGAGAAAAACATCAAGAATAATATACTAGCCGTTCAATCATGAAATGGTTTCAGGATGCTGGTAAATTTTCCTAGAAAATTGAATTCACTGAATAATAGCTGCAGTCTATTTTGGCTAAAAGAATTAAACTTCGCTTTCAGACTTTTTATAGCCAATCACTCATAGAAGTTTCATAAATGCAAAGCTTCTAATAAGATTTATTTAATATGATATAGATTTATACCACTAACTGAAATGTTTAAAAATAATTTTCTACATATTTTAATATTTTTTACTTTTTAATTAAAAAATTGATTTTTGAAATGCTTGCATATAGGCAAAGTAGAACATAAATTTTAGATTAGCCTAAAATATTACTGACAATCTAGCCGTAGAATTAGAAACAATGAAGGCTCTTCCCCAAACTATTCAAATGGAAAAATGTTATGTTTGACGTGATTCATGCATACTAATTCTGTGAAAATGTTCATAAGACTTTATATCACATAAAGCGTTGATTCAAGTTGTAACTCTGAAATTTTTGACAGTCAAAAAAATTCAAGTAATGTTGACACTAAGTATATAAAAATAAATTTTATGATCCTGAACTATAAATTAATAAGCATCTGTCCCTTATGTCACCCACAAAAATCAGAATTATATACTTATATAATATATAAATGGTTGCTTTATAAAATAGATACAAGTAAAAAAATTGGAAAACCCTCACTGAGGAGAAATTATTAAAATATCCAAAATTTACTTGACCATAAATCAATCAACTCTAACACAAAATGCAATATAATTATTCTACATTTTACACTGCATTGATAGAAATAACTGTATCTACAACAAAAGTGCACTCTATCTTTTGAGTTATTCACAGTATGTCTATATTCTGTGTCCCAATAAATACCACACTTTCATTGAGCCATGGTTCAAGCAAATGTTATCCAATGGAATGCAATCAAGATTATAGGTCTGAAAATCATGCAACATGAAGAACTTTTTAAGGAACCATGAATGTTTAGCCTAGAGCACTGAAGTTGAGTTTTTGAGAGGTTTGTGTCAATTATTGTTAAGTATGTCAAAAGTTCTTTTGATAAGCTAAGTTTGTTCTGTTTTCATTGAGAATTAAGCATTAGATTCAATGGACTGAAGTGAGATATATACATTTTAGCCTTATAAAAAGATAGACTTTCAGACTGTCTAAATACATACTCGTCCTGTTGTATTGAAGCATTCCATGGATAGGCTGAAAGTTCCATGTTAGAAATATTAGAGGGAAGAGTTATTGATAGCAGGTCTCTGAGTTCTCTTCCAAATCTCAGATTATTTCATTATATGGGTAGAATTAGATAGAAACAGGGTTTCTGAGCATCAGAGCTACCAAAGACTGTCTTATTTCACTTCTCCATAAGCTCTCTGGATGAAAGCACAAAGGATTGAAATTATGTGTGTTAAATAAAGAATTCTGAGCTTTCTTTCAGTCCAGCACCTCTGCACACACAAACACATACATGCTGCCCCAGGAAAATGGATACCTTTGTCTTCTATCCCTTAAGAACAGCAGGTCAGTGCACAGATACAGTCAGTAAGGTCAATGGTATGCTTGATACCATAAACAAAGAAAATACAACCAATAGAAAAAACTTTAGAAAGTCTCATTCAACCTTTGTATTTCCACAATATCTGAAATCCCAGATGCGGTTCAACTATAGTCTCCAAATAGCAGAAGAAAAATAATGAAATCTATAAAGGGGCATCAAAAGCCCAGAGGGATGAAGTGATGGTCACTTGAAATCTTACTAAAATGCTGATGTTTAATACTGATGTAAAATACTGATGTTTAGCCATAGGGAATCTATCTAAAAGTGCTTAGAACCACTCGCTATTTGAATGATGTGAACAAAAATTCCAAAAAGTTAGAAGAATGGGAATCTCTTTAAAACTTTTCATCAGTTTAGGATAACTGAAAAGAAGCACATTTTTACAAACTAGATGATTTTCTAAAGAAATCATATGTGGAAGAAATCCCCAAGGGATTCTGTGATATTTAGGGTCCTATTCCATGACTGCTAAAAGAAACTGAAATTTGCCCCACCTCTCTGACTACATCGTGGAGAATAATGTTGCTTTGTTCCATGATTCCTGGAGGCCTCCTATTTTTGGTGTCTATACTGGCCTGAATAGATAGTGGTCCCTAACAAAGAATGGTAGCTCGTCTTACAAAAAATATATTAATGCTGCTAGAAGCCAGATTTAATTGTTTTATTTTATGTGATATTCTCTCCGTGCTGAGATTTGAATCCTCCCAGAATCTGATTTGTGTTTTCAACCAGCATCACAGGAGAGTTAACCTTAGAAAAAAAAATTCAAGATAGCTACATTGAGGGAATTGTATTTTTCTTTCTCTTATCTTCTCTTAGGTTGTAATTATGGAAGCTTCTGCATAGTACCTTTAGTGTTTTTTTTATCGAGGCCCCATATGTTAGAAAAAGCATATGTTAGAAAAAGACCTCTAAGCATTATCATGTTTGAATATATCAGCAAATTTGTCATCAACTAATTAGCCTCCTCCCTGAACTGAAACTTGTGAATAGTTTTTCTAAAAAATTCAAACTGTGTCTTTCTCATGTAAAATATTTTCACTCCTATATAGAGATTTAATGTTCTCCATCAGTCTTTTCAGACTTCAGTTTTAGTTCAGATGCTTATGTCTCTAAAATGTGCCTGTGAAAGCACTTTCTAGAAATCTTCGAGATTTTATGAAGTTAACTAAAAATACAGTGTTTGCATTCCTTTGCAAGGTGAAATATTTAGGTAGCATTCTTAGGCAGGGGCTTCCTAGTGCTGGAGATAAGAAAACAGTACATGTGCCACGTATTTACACAACAAGTACAAAATATCATCCTGGAATTAGCAAGTGGGTGCTTTGTGTTCTGTACCATGTCATTACTGAGAGGCCTCTGAAAACAGAAATATATTTTCAGTACTTTGAGGCTGTAAATTGGGTGATTCTAGTATAGATTTCGGCTGTTTTTCTATGAACGTTATTGTTTTATAAATCATCCTGTTTCATGAAACTTCGCTTTTTTTAAGTGAACATAAAAATATCCATGACTTTCACATACTAAATCAGAAATTTCATAGTTGTTTTCAGTTTAAGAGATGATATAGTTTCTCTGTATGTATTCTTCATTATAAAGAAATGAGTATAATTAATAATTCAACTAATACTTTCTGGGTTGATAATTCCTATCAAAACATGTGCTGGAGAGCAGACACTTAAGAGAAAATTGTTTCTTTCTGTATTCCCTTTCCAAGAAGTGGTATAAAACTATATTTTGGGCTGTTATAAATCTTGCAATGAAAGTTAATGAATTTAAACTCTATTATCCCAAAGATATACATTAAGTTCACTAGCAGGGCAACAAAATTGGATTTTAGATTCCATATTAAATTGTAATACTACAGTCTCAGTGAAACATTTTGAATGCAACCTCATGTGTCAGATAAGATGTCAGTAAACCAGAGCTTATTTTCTGCTGTTGCAGTAGCAACAGCCTCTCAAGGTTTTTGGCCAGTGTTTATGGTATGTCCTGTACCTGTGAGCTTTTGCTAACGGAGACATTGTTACATAGTAGTAGCACATTTCAGTCCAGAATGAGCTATTCCTGCCTGCAAGACAGGGCATTACTAAGCATAAAATGCCTGCTAAATGAACTTGAATTTAGATATGCCAGCAGAACCAGCAGAGAGACTTTTCAGTGCCATACTGCCTAATGCTTTTGAGGAGAATATGATTTTTTTCTTTCCAGGAGAACATTTGTGACCAGATAAGACTAGTCTAGAAGGCTTTTAAAACATTTTCTTTAATTTCAGAATGCTGAAAGATGTGGGTTAAGTATTCTGTCATGTGATGATGAAGTTTGGTTGCTTTTTGTTTTCTACTTTGAGGATTTTATTTTCAGGTGTCTCTTTGGCCACATAGTTATGTTTTGATGCCAAATAAGAAAAGAAATTTGATGTCAAACAAGAAAGAAAATTATCTTCTAATTATAAGATGATTCATAAAGTGAAAACAGAAAGTCTTGAAGAGATTTTTACTCTAAAAAGTTAAACTAAATTTAAAAATCTAAACTAAATGTAAATTTAAAAAATATAGATATAAAATAGTTAGAAATCACTTTAATAAGAAATGTTCAGAATCTATAAGAAAAATAAGGATAAAATTATTCAGATAAAGACTAAAACATATAAATACCTCAGTTTACCCCAAATAATTTATAATTTAATGCCATTCCTATCGCGGTCCCAGTGTTTTAAATTTGTTTTGTTTTCTGAAGCAGACATTTGTCCAAGTTATTATGAAAGTCTTTTAGGGAAGAGCATGTGGCTATAGAAAAGCTCCAAAAAACAAAAAAGAAAAGCATTTTTACAAAAGAAGGACAGACATTCTATGCAAAGTGTCAGGATATTATAACTCACATTTATCCCAATAGTATTGTATGGATCCAGGAATTAATAGATGAAGCCAAAAAAGAAGAAAAAAAAAGTTCAAAAACAGCATTGATTGTGTTGTCTCATTTGGACTTGGGCTAATTTTATTCTGTATGTGAGAAGAAGTGGGCAAAAGGCACTGTGATAGAGGCTGTTAGTGCTCACCAGATAGCCTTCTGCTTCTTTCCAGTGCCCAGCCTCCTTTGCTGTTAGGCTGGAGTCATATAATTAGGTAGGGTGAAACAGATAAATACAGAAGTAATATAAGCTGCTTCCATATTTGTTCTCTTAAACACCCTGCACAGTCTGCTAACTCTCCCCTCCCTGTGCCCCTTGTGAATGTGGAGGCCACATGCTCCAGATGACAGCTGTACTTTGCAAGCTGCTTGGATCTCTGAGTCACTCCTTGGAAGAGAGCATCTTCAGCAAGCTACACGACTAATGTCAGCCTGTGACATAAGCAAAAAATGAATACCTGTTGCATTTTTTTAATTGAAAGAAACAAGCAGAGGAAAATGACAGATCTATGAATTCCTGCATTAAACCGTCAAGGTTTAACTCTTTAAACATTAATTGACCATTTAGTATAAAATAATTATTATTAAAAAGAAGCTGCAATACAGTTTGAAGAAAAGAAAATGAATAGTTATCAAATATCATGTTTGGGGAAAAAGTTCCAAACAGGAACATAAAAATAATTTCAAAGAAAAAAGGTTATATGACTGACATTTTCTGCTCTTCTTTGTTAGGTCTTCCAGGGCAATTTTGACAATGACACTCACAGAAAAAACGTCATCGACCCTCCCATCTATGCACGACACATAAGAATCCTTCCTTGGTCCTGGTATGGGAGGATCACATTGCGGTCAGAGCTGCTGGGCTGCACAGAGGAGGAATGAGGAGAGGCTACATTTCACAACCCTCTTCCCTATTTCCCTAAAAGTATCTCCATGGAATGAACTGTGCAAAATCTGTAGGAAACTGAATGTTTTTCTTTTTTTTTTTTTCATGCAAAAGTACTCAAATTATGGTAGGCAACTAACTGTGTTTTTAAGGGGGTCTAAGCCTGCCTTTTCAATGATTTAATTTGGTTTTTTTATTGGTCAAATCGCTTAAGTAACATCACATTAAGTGTGAATTACTTTTCTCATTGTTTCCTGAATTATTTACATTGGTAGAAATATATTAGGGAAAGAAAGTAGCCTTCTTTTTATAGCAAGAGTAAAAAAAGTCTCAAAGTTATCAAATAAGAGCAACAGTTGATAGAGCTTTTACAATCAATACTCACCTAATTCTGATAAAAGGAATACTGCAATGTTAGCAATAAGTTTTTTTCTTCTGTAATGACTCTACATTATCCTGTTTCCCTGTGCCTACCAAACACTGTCAATGTTTATTACAAAATTTTAAAGAAGAATATGTAACATGCAGTACTGATGTTATAATTCTCATTTTACTTTCATTATTTCTAATAAGACATTATGTGACTTCTTTTTCTTTTGGTTCTATTCTATTTTCTTTATATTGTCTATTACCTGAATAATTCAATGCTTTTTTCGTAACTGAATTTCCTATTAGTTCCCTAAAAGAAGTGTCATGTTTACTCATATATATGTAACATGACTGCGTATCAGTAGATTGATCTGTATTTAATATCCATTAATTAAATCTGCAGTTTTATTTTTGAAGGAAGCCATAACTATTTAATTTCCAAATACTTCCTTCATAAAGAATCCCATACTCTCAGTTTTCACAAAGGAACAAAAAATATATATATATTATGTCTCTTTAAATCTTCATTTAGATGGTAATTACATATCCTTATATTTACTTTTAAAAATAGACTCATTATTTGTTTATTTTATAAAAATTTAGCAAAGAAATATTAATATAGTGCTGCATACCTTGGCCAAGCATACTCATCATTTCTTTGTTCATCTCCACATTTCCTGTGAAACTAACATCTTATTGAGATTTGAAACTGGTGGTAGTTTCCCAGGAAGGCACAGGTGGAGTTATTTGTGAGAAACAAAGTGTTTGCTAATGACAAAGTAGTAAACCATTTTCAAGATGAAAATTGATTTCTATTTATTTTGCTTCAAAGATCCTGAAAAAATAAGCAATTATCATAACAATTTGTTATTGATACTGGAGGTTTCATTGACATGTCTCTCAAATTAAAGTTCACACTGCCTCCATAAAAGTCTTCAACATCTAATTTATAAGCTTTACAAGCATTTATTTTATAAGGCTTAGACAGAATTATTGGAGTTTTAAATTAAGTGTCTTGGAAAAGAAAGGATGGTATGTGTACGAAACGTTAAGATCCTACGCAACACTGCTATTTTTTTCCTTTAATATTTGTGCTGCATAACAAAAGCCACTAGACTGTTACTGTCTTGTCTGTCCATGTGTTAACAGCATTTCTTAATGATGTATATATGGAGTGGTCTTCAATAATAGTGAAGAATTTAAAGAGAAAGTCAATCGTACTGGCATTTTTAATAAGAGCGAAATTAGTTGGTCTAAGGGGACTGGCTGGTCACATGTTGATTCCTTGCCCATATGCTTCGTATTTCTTGTTCTTATTATGAAATTATGAATTTGAAGCCTCTGAAATGGTGATCAGTTTTCAACATCTTTCAAAAACAAAATTGCAATTTCCTCCATATTGCCTTTTTTAGATAACTTTAAAGTTAGGATTTTAAAATATTTGTAACTGGCTAAATTTTAAAGTCATGTGACACATAATTACTTAGGTTCAGAAATATACACACACTTACTCTTTAACCAATTTCTTTCAAGGTTTACTGTCCCATCAAATATCTAGCCATTTTTCCTTTGCAAATTACATGCATTCTTAAGAGTATATTTTTAAGATTATTACTTACGCTTTATGATGATTTACTTTTCCAAAATTACTTCTAGTTTCATATGATGTTTTATAATTTTTTCTATTGATAACTGTTTTAAAAATATTTTCCAAGGAAGTTGATTAAAATTATATGTGTTTCCTTTTAGAAAACACATTGAAATGAGTTTCTCCTGCTTTTTAGTTTTCTCTCTGCTTTATATGCTCTTCACAGTACATCATGTCCAACGGGATACCTATTGTCCCATGACACCCAAAATTGATGACAGCAAAGGGATTCCAACATATGGAAATGTTGAAAATTATTGTAAAGTAGTATTATGAAGTAGCTTTTGTGTCATTCATGTCAGTGACATCAAAGTGAAGTAAATTTATTCTATTTAAATTCACACTAAAACCAATAAAATACCATAAGTAGAATACACATAAGAATCACCTACTCTTCACTATATTGAGTAACTATAACGTGCTAGTTTTACAATTAATGAAACTAAACTTTTAAACATGTCCATTTTATCTATATCCTTTTGAAAGTATTTATCATAGTTGCCAATTTTAATTTTAGGGTTGACTTTCTCTTTCTGAATGACTTCATAAAGTTTGATGTGAATTTTGAAGACTTGGGTTACTAATGATTGTATCTTTGCTAGTCAACAAATTATGAAATATAATACTCAATGCGTCAGATGTGTCATTAAGTACAGAAATAACTAAGACACAAATAACCTTTGCAAACCTTCAAGCTGTGTAATATTCCAATGTTGTTTTTTTCTTTGTATATATACTTATATCACGTAGGATGTAAAACCGGTATGACCTTGTCTAGTCTCCAAACTTAAAATAAACTTTTGAAAATCTGGGATTCTTTTGAAGCAGTTGTAATTAAACACATTCATAAGAATACACAAATTGTCTGAATGTGAATGCCCACTACTCTTGACCACATACTTGGTTTATTTTTACTTTGCACAGGACAATTGAACAGATACAGAAAAAACAGAAATTACAACCTCTAAATATATATTGATATTAGTTAAACGGGTCTTTTGAAGATGATTAAAATGCGTGCATTCTTCCTGCTCCTTTTAGATGCAGAAGTTTTACTAAAATATTCTTAATCCAAAGTCATTTTTGGCCTCGTGTGTAAAGCATTGTGTACCAGGACTGATCTGCCCAGTGTTAATCAGATGATATTGCTATCATTTCTACAGTTTTTTCAGTTCATGATGCCCAGGAGTATAATGAAGAAATCCAGTCAGTAGTAAGCAATAATACAACAGTTATAATGTATTTATCCATGTAACATTAGCTATTGAATAATGAAAATCATAACATGTGGATTCTTCATAAATCCTGTTTCTAGCTCTCTGGAAGTCACTGGTGAAATACTAAATCTGTGTACTTGCTATTTTTTTTTGATATTTTCTCAGGATGCAAACAATTTAGGGAAGAATTAAGATATGAAAGGTTACTACTTATTTGAACTTCAGTGAATCTCTGATAGCTCCCAGTACTGACTAGTCACTGTTATGTACTCATACATGTTCCCATTTAAATGCATTTTAATATGAGCAGATCAATGGGATTCCATTGTTTGCCTAATTTTTGCACATACTCATAAACAAATAATAAATGTGCTTTTATTAAATAAGAGAAATTATACATATATATTTTCAGTAGCACTAATAAGGAATCATGACAACATCTATACATGGTAAAATTTTATTGTGACAGCAAAATATTTAATAATTATCCAACAGAAAATCTTTAAGTATAAAATTTTTAAGACTACTGATTCAAGATGCAAAAATCATAAAAGCATTTCAAATTCCAAGAAGAAAAGTCTGCATAGGCTGAAATTTGTGTTTTTTATGAAGTATTAATGATAACTTCGTGAATGGAAAATATCATCTCTATATAACCTGAATTTTAAAACATCTACCATTTCAGACTTTAATTAAGATTTTGATAAAGAAACATTAATTTTTACTGTCAGGAATTCAGTGCTATCTCTTTCAAAAGGCTAATTTTTTAAAAATTAACATTCACTTTAGTATGTTATTTATTTGTGAAAAACATTGCCTCTAGCCTTTGAGATGCAAAAGGATCCTTTTATCTGCACAGGTAAAATAGAGAACCAAACAACTTTGCCAGTTGAGAAATGTTTCAACTACCGTGAAACAGAATGCACTGTCATTTGTCTTTACAAAGATAAAGAATATCTAGTGTAAGTAGCAATTTTTCTATTGATTTTGAACGGGGAAATAGGTTTCTTGATTCTATTTCAGTAAATGCCTATAATTCATATTGGCTGTTTCAACATTGCCCCCAAATAAAGTGTTTTCCACCGTAGGCAAGTGCACTTACTCAAAGAGTTATTTCTATTAAATGAATTTGGTAGCAAAAATAGGAAAACATAAAAGGCTCTGCATTTAGCAGTTTTTGAATAACTTTGCGGAAGTTGATTGAGTCATTTGAAAGCATTAATGCTTTGGAAATATGGTGTCGAACCATCAGCAAATGGTCACCATATTATATGATTAAGCATTGCACATGGTGACTGCTTCTGATTGAATTTTATTTTACTGTCCTTAAAGGTATGAACCACACTGCTCCATATTCATGTAAAATCCCCATAGTGCCCTTCATATATCCACACATATATATGTTAATAATGTTGATAAATTACAATGTAAGCTCAACCAGCTGCCACCTGTAAAGGGAGTGGTGGCGGTAAGACTGATGGTGCATTTAAACAGTATATCTCTGGCCAGGCATGGTGGCTCATGCCTGTAATCCCAGCACTTTGGGAGGCCAACGTGGGCAGATCATTTGAGGTCAGGAGTTTGAGACCAACCTAGCCAACATTGTAAAACCCAGTCTCTACTAAAATACAAAAACAAGATGGGTGTGGTGGCACGTGTCTATAATCCCAGCTACTGGGGATACTAGGCAGCAGAATCGCTTGAACCCAGGAAGTGGAGGTTGCAGTGAGGGTAGATCGCGCCACTGCACTCCAGCCTGGGTAACGGAGCAATACTCTGTTTAAAAACAAACAAACAAACAATATATCCCCCATGGCCAATATGGAAACAGCTTGTGATAACTTATATAAGCATTAGGCAAAAACATTCCTCAGAATTTGAGGGAAGACAACTGTGCATATGACAAAGAGATGAGGAATGTTTTCAGTGACGAATAAGTGAGAAATTAAACATGAATTTACACATATTTTATCATTTTTCCACTTTTTAGAGATTGTATAGCTGGGCTTTAAAGAAACATTAATAATAAAAAAGGCTTTGCCTTTCAGGAAGAGAAACCTTAGCAGGCCAGTGGTCCTAGGGAACATGAGAAGCACAGTGCTTTTCAAGGCTAAAAGCCTTGGTCCTGCCTGGACCCAGGAAAGAGGAATTGGGCAAAGAGGTTACAAATGGCATATCTCAAAGGAAGCACTAAAGAATCGATATTAGGCAGCCTTATTTCCTCTGTTCTCAAGTTTCTTAGGTAATAATATTTTTTAAATGCTACTTTTTAACAGTAGAAGCAGCCTCCCTACCCACTCCCCGCTCAAAATCCCTGTTTGTAGTGGTATAAGCACCTTGATAAGATGCTTGAGACGTGGACTGAGAATCTGAGAACCACATGCAAACAATAGTAAAACAATGTTTTCAAACTGCTAATATAGGGAAACTGCTGGGTCCAGACTAGTAGTATCTTTTTTAAAAAATTAAATACTTTAGGACAAGAGGAGAGACGAGAAGGAAGGAGTTAGAATAGGAGAGAAAAATGTAAGTCCCTTGTAAAAATTATTTTACAAATATTTTATTTCAATTATATTCCTGAGTATATATGTGTTCGTGATCGCAGTGTAAATTATTTTTCTAACTCAGAGACAGACATAAAAGTTGGAAACCACGGCAACGCAGTCTCCTTAACTGCTTTCTAAATGGGTGGTGTCTGCTAGCTGCCAGTTGTTGGTATGCTGGGTGGCCGGCATGAGTTTAGAGCCAGATGTGTATGGCTCCTATAAACAGAAGGTTGTTAGAGGCTTGGTGGGAAGAGAGAAGAGGTGTGCTGACGGAAGCCTGAGAGGCTTTTTAAGAGACAAAGTGTGTAACACAGAATCGTATGAATTTTTCCTATATAGTAGGTAAAGCCCTTTGTCCTTCTCCCCATAAAATATTCTAACAAAATACCAGTGTCTTCCCATCATATTTCATTGTTCAGCTAAAGAAGATTCACCCAAGTATTGAATATGGCCTGAAGGTGGGCTTGCAGCATGAGTCAAGGCTGCCTGTGAGGGACCTGCCACTTTGGGTTAATCACAATGCAGATCCATATGTTGGGTGTTTGTTTGTTTGTTTTAATAAACCATGATGCATTTTAAGTAGATTTTTCTAAAGCTACCTCTGGTTTAAAAATTCATAATCAAATGCCCTCCACACCCTCATGTTAACCTTCTAATTCCATACCTCAGGAGGTCATAACACTAATTCCTTTCTTGCGTGTTTTCTTACCCAAGCCTAATGTAGCAGGTACTTGTACTTCCAGACTGTAGCATTAGGCTGTAATATAAGTACTATAAATTTTAAAATATGTTTTCACTCTCACTGGAGATATAAAGAAAAACTAATTTCTTTCATAAATAATACACTTGGAGAAACTACTGTATTTGTCTTAAGGAAATATTGAGATTATCCAACTTCTTTTGTTGTTAATCATTTTTTTTTTTTTTTTGAGTAAAATCTAAGCATCTATTTTGTACCAGCCACTATATGATAATCTGGAAATACAGAGATGAAAATACAGTGATTTTTCAGGAACTCACAGTATAGAGGGTGAAGCTGGGGTAGACAAGAAAGCAAATGATTATGATGGATGTTATGACAAAAACATGCCCCATGTGCAAAGAGAAGATAGAGTAGAGGCACCTATACCTATCAATGAGGCAGATCAGGGAAGGCATCCTGGAAGGGTAACATCTAAAATATTCCCAAAACCATCAAATTTAATATTTGTAACACCTAACATACACTTTACTACTCATGGTAACTATGGATTTGCATGTCCATTTTGCAAGAGGACAAAGAAAAGCCGAATGAAATGAAGAGATCTGCCCAGGTTGCAGGGCTATAATTTGTACATAGATCTAAGGACATCCTTCAGCCCTGTTCAGTACTCTTTCTTCTTGTAAGTCAAGCTGTACTGAAAATGAGTTTCATTACATGCTAATACAAGAACAACAGGAAGGACCTGCCTCCAGCCAACCAGTTGCTAATTGTTTATTCTACAATTTGTCATATTGTCCTATTAGTAAAAATAATTTAACACACTGGTATTACCTGATAACATATATTTTAAATAATTTGTGGATGAAGTGTTGACCATCACATAAATATATTTTAAAAAATCCACAAGTGACTGAACAGCTAATGAACTACTATGAAATTGTATGATGCATTGCTTTTTTAAAAAGTGAGTAGTAATCCCAAGATGTCAAAGCTTCTACTATTCCAAGGCACAGTAAATGGACTATCTGCATATGAAGAGCATGAAATCTTTAATACAGTAATCAAACATATTAAGAAAAATCTGAAAGCAGTGCTTTATAGATAAGAAAAATCACAAGTATTTCCATTAACAAAAAACTCCAAAGAATACAAAGAAAATTCAAGAACACTCTGTCATGAGTTCCAGTTCCCAATATTTAAGAGTTACCATAATCTCATGGAAGTGGAGAGTATAATGATAGTTACTAGAGGCTGGGAATGGTGTGAAGTTGAAAGAAGAGATGAAGACAGGTTGGTTAATGGGCACAAACACACAGCCAAATAGAAGAGATACAGTCTGATGTTTGATAACACAATAGGGTGCTGATAGTTAACAATAATGTATATTTCAAAACAGCTAAAAGGGAGGACTTGAAATGTTCCCAACACAAAGAAATGATAAATGTTTGAGGTGGCAGATATCCTAAATCCCTGACTTGATCACTACATATTCTATTTTTGTATCAAAACATCACATGTACCCAATAATAATGGGTATGTAAATATCATGTATTTAAAAAGTTTTAGTAAAAGAAGAATTATACTCTTAACTAGAAGAGAAGCTGAATAGCAAATAGTATCTTAGAAAATAAAGTATGGTAACAGCACAATTTAAGGAACCAGCTTCTTAGCAATGGGGCATTGTCTTTTTCATTATCTGGTGACTTTTAATTTAGCAGAATTAGGACCTTACTCAGTTACAGATAACCCTATATAACCTAATGAGTAAATTAAATTTATATAACTTGATTTAAATAGTCCATTCTCTACTAATTATTCATCAGTAAACCAGAAGAAACTGAAAAAATGTTAGGTAACTGGAATTAAGAGACCACCAACCCTGAGATACATTTGTTTAAATATTTAATTCCCTAGGTCATTTATTCATCCAATATTTAAGAAAGGATAGCATAGCCTAAGTAAGTCTTTACCAATTCTAATGGCCAATGACTGTTACTAATATTTGAATTATATCTTTAGTGAAGCTGAATCCATGTTATTTCACTAGTCTTAAAACTGGTTGTTATTGTCTCTTTACAATTACTTTGTTCTTGTCCTTTTCTGAAAAAAGAAAATACCCTTGCTCTTTTGTCTATTTTTTCAAACTCACCCAATGTTCAATAATCTTCCAAAAATGTAAGGCATGAAACTGGATAAGGCACGTTGAATGTGGTGAAAATGTCATTTAAGATCCTTGACTGTTTGTAGGCTTATCAGCAGCACCTATAAGGCTGATGAATATTCAATCTGTAGTCTACTGTGAGTACTTGATTTCTATATGTTAAGTTATTCTAGGTCTTGGTTTGGGCTAACATCCTTTCCTTTTGGCCAAAATCCTTTTCCTTCTTAAGGAAAAGTATATTGTCATATATGTACACTTATTTCTTTTTAAAGCCGTTTAACAGTAAATAATGATTAGAAACATGTGCTGCAGGCACTCTATCAACTGAGAAATTTATTGAGTGTCTACTAATGGCCAAAACAAAAGTATTCATTCAAATATAAAGGATAAAATTTCTGTCCAGGGCATCTGTATAAGGCTGAACTGGTTGTGCCATGCACAAAGTAGCTAGACCAAGGGGCATGAGTATAAGTCAATATCCAACATTTTTTGATATGGCAAGCTAAAAGTCCTGACAAAGGTCTGTCTACAGATAGTGCTTTTGTGTATATCATATTTGCAGAAGAGCCCCCTTTTTCTAATTAAAATCTTCCATGCTAAGGATGGAGTCTTGATAAGTTCCAACACCTGTCTACTGTTTTTATTAAAGGCAACCTTCCAGCATGGGAGACTATGGGTATTTGACAGTCATGCAATGCATTTAACATAGCCTGCAAATTTCCTGTCTTAGTTAAACCTTAAGCATAGAAGTGATACTTCCAACTTTTGCTCCCATCTCCCCTCCACTGGTTGTGCTAAGGATTACACATTGCATTTGAAATCAGTATGAAAGTCCTCTCTTTCTCACTCTCATTCCTACAAAAGTGACTAGACTAGTTATTGTAAGAATGTATCAGCTGAATCATATATTAGACAGAAAAAAAGAAAACAAAAATTCTAGGATCTTCTTCATTCATTCAATAAATTTATGTGGAGTTGGGTATCCAGATAACCAAGCTGACATTCAGCCTAAACTCAGAAAGATTGCTAATAACGCTAGTAGAATTTTAGGCAGGAGCTGATGCCAGTTCTGCACCACCCCGCCCCCCCGCCCCCCCTGCAATAGATGAAAAAGCTCTTTTATTGCATTAATGACTTTATATAACTGCCTTAATTTCATTATTTACCCAAAAGTCATTCAGGAGCAGGTTGTTTAATTTTCAGGTAATTGTATGGTTTTGAGTAATTTTCTTAGTCTTGAATTCTATTTTAATTGCATTGTGGTCTCAGAGTGCGTTTGGTAGTAATCAGTTACTTTGCGTTTGCTGAGGATTATTTTGTATCCAATTGTGTGGTTGATTTTAGAGCATGTGCCATGTGGCAATGAGAAGAACCTATATTCTGTTGTTTTAAGGTGGAGAGTTCTGTAGATGTCTATCAGGTCCATTTGGTCCAGTGTTAACTTCAGGTTCTGAATATCTTTGTTAATTTTCCACCTTAATAATCTATCTAATACTGTCCATGGAGTGTTGAAGTCTCCCACTATAATTGTGTGGGAGACTAAGTCTCTTTGAAGATCTCTAAGACCTTGCTTTACAAATGTATTAGTCCATTCTCATGTTGCTCTAAGGACATACCCAAGACTGGGTAATTTATAAAGAAAAGGAGGTTTAATGGACTCACAGTTCCACATGGGTGGGGAGGCCTCATGATCATGGCAGAAGGCAAAGGAGGAGCAAAGGCGCATCTTACATGGCGGCAGGCAAGAGATTGTGTACAGAGGAACTGCCCTTTATAAAACCATTAGATCTCATGAGTCTTATTCACCATCACAACAGCATGGGAAAAACCCACACCATGATTCAATTACCTCCCACTGGGTCCCTCCCACAACACATGGGGATTATGAGAACTACAATTCAAGATGAAATTTGGGTGGGGACACAGCAAACCATATCAATAAATCTGGGTGATCTTGTGTTCCACACACATGTATTTAAGACATTTAGGTCTTCTTGTTGTATAGAACCCTTTACCATTATGTAATGCCCTTCCTTGTCTTTTTTTTTATCTTTTCTGGTTTAAAGTCTGTTTTGCTTGAAATTAGAATTACAACCCCTGCTTTTTTTCTGTTTTCCATTTGCTTGGTAGATTTTTCTCTAGCCCTTTATTTTGAGCCTAGGGGTGTCACTGCATGTGAGATGGGTCTCTTAAAGACAGCATACCATTGAGTCTCTTAACATATTTTCTTTCATTTTGACTTTGGAGTATCTGATAATTATCTGTCTTGGGGATGATATTCCTGTGAAGTATTTTGTGTGGGTTCTCTGCATTTCCCAAATTTGAATGTTGGCTTCTTTAGCTAAGTTGGGGACGTTCTCGTGAATGATATCCTGAAATATGTTTTCCGTGTTGCTTCCATTCTCCACATCTCTTTCACAGATGCCAGTGAGTCATAGATTAGGTCTCTTTACATAATATGGGAGATGTTCCTCCTGGCTGCATCTAGTAGGCCATCTTGGAGCAGGAATCCTCAACCAACACCCCAGGCAGAAAAACCAAGTCAGTGCATATCCAACAGGTTCCTGTACCTGGAGCTGGCTCTTGTGCTGGCAGAGCTCTGAGCACATTGCTCTCTTGGAGCCTGGACTCTGGTGTGCAGCCTTGGAGCTAGCAGTGGGTAGGGTGGCCACTAGAGAAAGCATGGCACAGGCCCTTGAAAATGTTTTGAAGAGGTAAAATATTGACTCTGCCAAGATTTACTTTGTAATGCTATTTGCAAAATATTTGAGTTACTTTTTCATTCAAAGTACATTATTTGTAATTCTTCATATCAACAATTTATTGGAGAATGCAAGTAAAACTGAATAATTGTATATTTATATCATAGTTTATGGTCTAAATAGCATATTACTGAAAAGAAAATGTATTGAAAGGCAAAGTGTTGTGTTTCTGAGAACTTGAATTGATAGAGGGTTCCACTATTCTCATTAGGACATTTCTACAAATTAATGGGAAATGAGTGTCATTGACGTATATTTTCAAGAGACAAAAAGTAAAAACATTAACATATTAAAAGCACATACCTTTTAACCAGTTATATTCTGGTTTATATATATTGACTTTCACCACTACATGGAAATAAGAGCAATAGTTTCTCTATACAAGTTGTATTTTTTTTTCGTTGGCATATCCTTTCATCTTTCAGAATTTATATAACACTGGCTAAATAAAAATGTAATTGACCTCTATCACATTTCAAGCCCTAAAACGGTAACTGTGGCTCAGCTGGAATTTACTGTAGTGTCAAGAATATTTATCAGAAGACATTCATTCCAATGAAGTGGTTTCAGTATTATGAGCTAACTTTTAACAAAAATAACAATCCGTTTGAGAGTTATAGTCTTGCCTGTGCTACAGATTTTATTTCTAAAGAAAAAGTTGGGCCTGGCATGGTGGCTCACACCTGTAATCTCAACACTTTGGGAGGCCGAGGTGGGTGGATCACCTGTGGTCAGGAGTTTGAGACCAGCCTGGCCAAGATGGTGAAACCTTGCCTCTACTAAAAGTATAAAAATTAGTGGGGCATGGTAGTGAGTGCCTGTAGTCCCAGCTACTCGGGAGGCTGAGACAGGAGAATTGCTTGAACCCAGGAGGTGGAGGTTGAGTGAGTTGAGATTGCACCATGGCACTCCAGCCTGAGCGACAAAGCAAGACTCTGTCTCAAATACAAAACAAAACAAAACAAAACAAAAAAAAAAGAGTTATTCACAAGCTCAAACATTCTGACATTATTAAAAAAATACAAATACAGAAACTTTAAATTATTAGCATAGACCTAAATTAGGTGTTTTAAAATTGTAAATTCTGTTTGCAAACCTAACTCTCCCAGTCTATCCCAAGAGAGTATACTAGACATCCTTCAAGATTCTGCAGCATCTGTTGGCAAGAAGCACATTCTTTCATTTTGCAGATATGCTTTATTTAAATTGACACACCCAGAGTGCCCATGTGTGCAAATAATTGGTATCATTACTATTATCAGTTAATGAAACTAGATTTTGTTTTGCTTTCTCCTCCAAAAGAGAAATCTCAAGTTTGGAAATCAGACAGACCTCCAGAGTTCAAATCTTCTCTCCGACTTATGAGTAGTTTTTCCTCTGGAAAGTTATTCCTATGAAAATATATACATTCTAGACCTGACATATAGATATTCTAGACCTGAAAAGTATATATACATATATATAAAATCTATACCTGTCCCTGATACTCATAAGAGGTGCTCACCAAATTTCAGAGTTTTTTTATTTTTGTCACTGTGGCAGGAATATATTCACAAAAAAACACACCAAAACAAAACCACACAAATTTGTTATTTTCTTTACATTTCACCTAATACTCCACACACACACACACACACACACACACGAAAGTAATTGAGTCATTTCCAAAAGAAATTCAGTTACTTTAGTAATTTCCAAGTCATTTTACAAATTTACTAGTTTCTCCTCAAATTCATTCATTGCCCCCTGCCATTCTTTCATCCTCGGGTTAGTCTAAGCTTTAGGACACATAGAAGGCCATGTGAGTTAGTGGAACAGGAAGCACTCACTTCATCTTATCTGGCATCAACCTATCCTATCAATGGCCTCTCTGTTGCCATCCATGTTGGAGGCTTTTTCTCCATCTGGTAACTTGCTGTTCCATCATGCCATCAGAAGCTACCATCCTTTACCACTGCCTCTACTTTACCTGGCAGTGAGCCCTTCTTTGGGTGTCTGGGAAGATTCGTTAGAGTAGAGTCCATGAGGGCTTTCACGCACTGCTGATTCTTGGTCCTACTCAGACATCTATTCTCTATAGATATTTGTAGAATGAATGAATGAACGAATGAATGAAGAAACAAACTAATACAGCTTATCGTGAGATTATCCATAGGGAGGAAGACATGGAGCCATCCTCAGACACTCTCTGCCCCCTGCCTCAGCCACTTTCACTGTAGGAAATCCAAGACACTAAGGGATAAGCACATCTGTAAGGCTACCAGCTCCCATGATTCTGGACTGACAGCAGGCCACAGGTCGCTTCCTGTCTTGATTGATGTCCCCCACAGCACCAAAGGGAGAAACAGGTGAGTGTACACCCTACACCAATGCAAAAGAGCTGTTCTTCCCCTCCCCTACACCTTTCCTCCCAAGCTCAGATGATCTTGGCTAGCGCCAAGTATAGGAGATGTAACTCATTCAGCAGGGATTGTCCCCAAAATACTTCTGTGTGACACCTAGACTCCAGTTTTTCTGTCTTAACTTGAAATTAAAGAGTTGGGAGAAGACTGCAATGAGAGATATGAAGGTCTGTGGGGAATGAACACATTAGCCAATAATTAATATATAACTGAGCCAAATTCATAAGCAAAACTTAACGCCCTCTCAGCTTATTTTCCTATCAATAAAATGAAGGAGCTGAGTAATATGCAAATGGTAAAACACTCACAATCATTCATTAAAGCACAATGAATTGTGACACAACATATATTGTTGTTCCTTTATTTACAAGTCTTAAATGAAATTGGGAGTAATTGTATAACTCTGTGTAAAATTAAATAATTCAAAATAGATATATGAGAATTCTTAGTAATTGTATTCTGCAGGAAAAAAATATATGAAAAGCTAATCATAGATACTCAAATAAAGGATGGTCATTTGTATAGTTATAATTTAATGTATTGCTAAAATAAACTAAAAGAGGTAAGAGATATTTTGACATTGGAAAGTATATCTATAAATTTTCCTTTGGTTACCCTGTCTATCTCTTTGCCCATTCGTTGTCTATTTCTTTTTGTCTTTCTATCTCTCCTTTCTCATTCTCATCTTCCTTCAGCTCATTTTTGATCCTGAACTTTTTACTCATGAATTCAGAAATAGCTGGTTAGGCAAAAAAGAAAGAAAAATGAAACATACTTATAAAGGTTTAACTCATCTAAAGCCACAAGTTTCTGAATTCACTCCCTTTTTAGTTCAGAAAGCATGGTAGAAAGGAGTTATTAATGTGCCTCAACTATCCCAGTGTCCCCAACATGGGTGTCAAAATACAAACACATCATTTAAAATGTTTTTTTAACTGCATGCAGCTTTTACTTCAGCCTGCAGGTCTGGAAAAGACTATTGCACACAGAACTCTTTTAAGCCAGCTGTTCCAGGGTCAGACTACTGCAGCTTTCAAGGAGCCATTCATGGGGACATGGAGGGTTTATTGTGGTGGCATCTTCCTAACGTTTGCAGTGCCAAAACTGTGCCAACCATAACTTTCAGTTAGAGCCGTCATTGATGTGTCTGCCCATCACTCCACTATGTGGAAGACTATTGCTTAGCCTGATGGAATGGTTCACTGTCTTTCTGAGAGATTGCAGGCCAGTGTTACTACAGTGGAGCTACAGATAAATATGGCATTGAAGATGGAATTCTCTCCCACAAACTGGGGGAGAAAAATGCTAGCCCTTGTAGTTTGCTCTGGTTCTTTCTCATTTTTGTTTTACCAAAGAAAATATGACTTATATGGGGGGAAATTATTATTTAGACATGCTGGAAATAGAAAGTTATCATATCATATTTGAAGGTCTAAATACCCCGTCTTTGTGACAGGAAGTATAGATATTGTTTGATTGGTATGTGCAAACAAAATATTCAGCATAGTCTTTCCCAAGTCATCCTAGATGATAGGATTTTAATATGGTATCAGAACAATAAATCTGACTCATGCACTATGAGCAGAATTCCTGGAACTTCTAGTCTCTTCAAATTCCTTCTTTCTAGCTCAAAAAAGTCTATGGAAAAGGTCATCTATGCATTTTTCATTTTCTTCTATCTTGTGACATTTGCCATTTCCTCCATCATTTAGAAGACAAATGATCTAGCCTTTTACATTGGTATCATTGTAGCTGCTTCTACACTCTGCTCTAACAAACTCCACTGGTGCCAACAGAAATACCCCTTGTCCCTCGTTCACTTCTGTTACTTACTCCATCAGTAGACCACCACCTGGTGCTGATCCCACTACCGCATTCCTCATAAAGCTATCTGCTCTCATCCATGTTTTCAGCTATGGATTCCTAAAATCTAGGCCTAGAAATTACCAGAATGCCCACCATGCTGTACTCAACTCCTTACCACCACCACCCCTGGCCATCCAACAGTCAAACATTGCTTCCTTCCATCTCCTTTTAAACACTATCAATTTCCTTCTTTCTAGTGGGGTGTTTCTTTTCCTACCCAGTAAGTTGCCCAGCGGGGAAGGTGGTCTTTGTGGCCCCTGAATGCAGGGAATGTCAGTCTTGCAAATCCACTACCCTCTTGTTTTGCCTTGCCTTTTTTCTAAGATCCCACAGAAGCTCACTCAAGGAGCTCCCCCTGGTGGTCCTGCTCATGAAGACAGGTCTGAATTGGCAATGGTCTAACCGTAGCCTCTTCAGGAATTCCTGCTGCACTATGGATTGTTGCTGGAAGGAATGGAAAAAAATATAGAGGTTAAAATGGCATCTCAAAGAAGCTAGCAAAAGGGAATTTTTTTTTATTCTTTGAAAAATGGAAGTAATAATTGTCTCCCTTTAAGTCCTGCTTATTACACCACATATTTTGTCAGGTAACTTTTAGGAAAAGCAAGTATCAAGAAGCATGTAAGTCTTAAAAATTAAATAAATAGATAAAGGTTGGGAAAATACACAGAGGGGCAGAGGAATGATAGCGAGGTAATCCCTTATGTGTGGACATAAGGAGTATTCTCCAGTATGAAAAGAACCTGGTTACTGTGATAATATGATCTTGTATTTTGCAGGTAGGGGAAATTAATTTTTCAGGGAATATATACCGTGGAAAATAATACCTCATAAAATCACTGTGGAGGCAACATTGGGATGGAGTTGGGGGGTAATGGTGAAGGAATAGGAGATACCTCAGAGTAAGGAAAAGTGCCTGTTTGTCAAAAGCAGGTAAGGGTTTTAAGATCTTTGAATAACACCAACCACAGAATTGAGTTAGTGAGATTTTCCATGGCCCTATGCATCTAGTTGTTTTTTTCCTTTAGCTCCCTGACTTTTAATACCATCACCAACAATAAAAATGCTTGTGTCTGGAGCAATAAAGTTCCAGTTTCAAGCAATAAAATCCTCTCTTGTCTATCCTGCTTCTTTGAAATGACTTGTTCTCTTAAAGCATTCCATTAGAGAAAGAGTCGGCCACCTACAGCTAGTGAAACCAGCTTCTCAGGATTGTGTGTGTGTGCGTGTGTGTGTGTGTGTGTGTGTGCTTTCTGCCCTTGTTCCACTTAGCAGAGTATGCTTCTTATACTCCCTCAAAAAATCAGAACAGATTGTCATTTTGTTCAGAGAAAGACTGGGGGTGCAACGCTAAAAATTCCTGTTGGGGATCTTTCCGTTTGTAATGTATTTTGACCAAGTGAGCTTTTTATCTTTGCCTCAGTAACCTTCGCCTTATCACTCCACAGGAGCCAGCTGCCTTCCTTCAGGTGTCATTCTGACAGACACAACAGACAGCCCTCTCCCTTCCTATCACACATTTATCTAGACTTCCTTGGAGTGAGGAAGCTTTCTCTTTCTCAGGCTATTTACTCTCAGAGGCAAAGGAAAAGTCTTTGCTTCAAAGATTGAGCTGCTATTTCCTGCAGTCAGAGCCACGCAGGCTGGAAGAGCACATTGAAGCCTGGTAATCAGAGATTCTTTCATGCTCCACATTAAATACTGACACGCATAGAGTTGTTTAAAAGGTGCACAACCCAGTATATTTCACTGCAATATCTACACATTAATGTTGTCGAAAGTGGATTTGGAAGTGAGGAATAGATTTAAAGTACAACTTCATGACTCTGCATGAATTTGTCTGGTTTAGACCAGTCTGTTCTAGCTATGCAGAACCACAGCAATAAACAGGCCATTCATAAAGCAGAGTGTGTGTTCATTGTGGCAGCATATTTTGCTTAAAATCTTTTAAATTATGCCATGAAGAATTTGGGCATAAGTCCATTTCAAACCCTTACACTGTCTCAGGGGTGGCCAACATAAAGATTTGTGCCAAAAATGCCATCTGGGTTAATTTTAAGATTCCTTCCCCCTACCCCCACACACCACATTTATGATTTTATCCACTACCCACCTACAAAAACCTACCTACAAAATTTCACCATATGCCAGTCCTGTCCAAACCTTCACAAAAACCAACATAATAGAAACTCTTTTTCTAAACCACATCTGGAGTCATTACTTAGACCCCACTTGTATTTTCCCAAGTCACATACTATCTAACCACAAAAGATGATATTGGATTCTTGACATTCTCTTTTTATAAGGTTGCCAGTCCCTGTGATATGATATGATCCTTGAAACAGTTCATTGTCTCAGACTGTGTAAGAAGTCAAAGAAAAGGAGTGTTAATAGACAAATGAATGTTACATAAAATAAAAATGGATAGCTTTAATATTTATTGTACTTTCTGTGTGCGACACTAAAGGTAGCCCTCATATCTTTATCTCACTTAATTCTGACAAGAGGGCTATGTGGTAGACAGTAATATTGTCTCCATGTTGCATATGAGGAAATTGAAGTGCAGCGTGTTTAAGTATACTGCTATAATAGAATGGAACAAGGCCCTGTGTCCACACAATCTGATCTGGAACTCAATGTTCTCAGTCACTATGTTTATGTGACAAGCTTCAATTCATTCATGAAAAATTCTGCCTTCTGTACTGTGCTAAGCTTATAGCTTATTCAGAAGTTTAAAAAGAAAAGGACAAGAACAAAAATTATATCATTGGTTTCATGTCAAAGTTGATTTTCAAAATCAGTTTGTAACTTTAGATGGGTACAGTTTTCCCCTCGTCTCCTGCTTTCACATAACTAGAATTCATAAGACTATTCCAGAGACCTTTCTCATAAGGCTTAGATGTTTGGAGTATGCGTCTAAGCAGAGGATAATTTTTCAATAGAAACTTAAAATGCTAAGACATGTCATTCTTCATTCACAAATGTTGACTACTGAGGATATCTTTTGTTTAAGGTGAAGTGCTGGGCAGTGTATAAAGCAGATTAAACTAAACACATTGGCTGTGAGTTCTTGCACCGGGCATCAAGTAGACCTGCGCCAGTCAGAGACAGCAGGAAGCCGCATGTCAAAGGGCATCTGTCAATGTCAGATACACTGGAGGCCATCTCCACATGCAGTGAAGCCAGACATGCCTATTCTCAGGGACTTCACCAGCCTAAGTCCTTTCCTCCCTACGGAGCTTGTCTGCAGATTTCCTCCTTATCTTTCAAAGTTCTAGAAACACACAATAACGACTGCAGCCTGTCAGGGACTGTTTTTCCAGCTTGAATCCAGTAACCAAAGGCATCTGCCCCATGCTGTTTGATTTCCTGACCTCCCTCTGCACCGCCATCCCATCACCAAAGACATTTTAATTAAAAATGATGCGACATGCCTTCAAACCTTCATTCCATTCCTCTTTACTCAATTTCATTCAGAGTTCCACTCCTTAAGAAAAACACATTCCTCAGTTTTTTGTCCATTTTGATTATCCACTGTTCACTTCACCTGTGACAAAACTAGGAGTAGAGGTCTGGGGTGGGGTCTACTTCTGGTGAATAAGATACAGTAGAATAATCTCTAGAGAGGGAGATAAACTCAAATTATACTATAAGCAATTATAAGGAAATGCAAATCACACACAGACACACACACATGCACACTGCTATAGAAGCCCTGAGGAAGAAAAAAATCAGTCTGCCAGGAAAAAATTACAGGGAGTCCAGGAAAGCAGCACAGATGTGGTGCCATCAGGTCTAGGCTATTGGCAGAGAATTGTACTGAAAAGGTGAACTGAACCTGGATTTGGAAGAAACTTAAATGCCCTCATTTGGGCTATGGACTTATCTTTAAGCAATGGGGAGCCAATGAAAACCTTTAACCAAGGTGCCTCAGAATATATTACCTTTATTTACTGTTAAAATAAAGGCCAAAGTAAAAGTGTCTTAAACAATGTGAAAATTTATTTCCTCTCCTTCACAGCAATCCAAGGATAAGCAATCCAGAGCTGTTAGGGCAGCATCCCATTGCTGGAGTCCCAGACCCCTTCTGCCTTGTTGCTCTGCCACCTTTAGCAGGTATCTCAGATGGTTGATGCAGCTGCCACCATCACATCTGCATTCTAGTCAGCACTAGAGGAGAACAGGGCAGAGGACAACATAGTGCTTTTGTTTTTAAGTCCGTGAGCCAGAACTTGCACCCACCAATTCTTTGTATAGCCCCTTGCACAAAATTTAGTCACATGGTCACACCTAGCTACAAAGCAAGCAGGGAAATGTATTCTTCAGCTTAAGTGTTTGTTACATCAAAGGAGGAGAAGATAGATATTAGGAAATAGCTAGCATTCTCTGCCTTACAAAAGAATAAGTTCAGTGTTTTGAGATACATACTTTTTAAAAATGAATAGAGTATCTGGAGAGAAGGAGGAGATTAATTAGAAGAATATCAAGCAGGCTGGGTGTGTGCTGATGATCTCATTAAAGCAGGGACGGTGGAAACAGAGAAGAGGAAGATCATGTTGTTGTCCATACATCAGAAAGGTCCAGAAGCTGGTATGTCTGCATAGAGGCAAGTATTGCCAAAAGCATGGATTCTGCCTACTTTACTAAATTGCTCCACTGAGCAGCTGCAGCCTCAGAACAGCCACTTCAGGCAGTCCTCTTTTGTGATACAATATAAACTCACGCTCTCTTCTGGTCACTGTGAACTCGGTGGCTGCTTCCTTTTGCTCAGTATCACAGTGCCCTCCTGAGCCCAAAGTGGCACATGGGGCTCAGGCTTGGGTGATGAGCATGTTGAACACAGGTGGTAATTAGTAGCAGGAGCTTCATACATTGCTGCCTTGGGGACACTTCACTCTATAGAGTAACTGTAGCCGAATTGTTACCAACATTTTTATTTTTCAGACTGACTGATATAATGCACTCTGAATTATGAAGCCATAAAACCATTTATTCATATTCTTTAATGTACAGAGGGAAAAGCATAACCTTCGTCCAGCTGTCTGATGATTCCCAAGATCTAAATTAGGCATGTACGTGCATGTTCACTTCTAATACTATTTGGCTACAAATCAAGAGTTCTTTTCACCTCTGTGTGTGCATGAAAAGAAGAATGTGGAGCACAGTTATATCAAAAGTGTGACACATTTCACATAACTATTCAAAGCCTGGGTGTACATTTTATAAGCAATGTGCTCAAATTCATAGTTGAATGAATTATTTTGTGATCGTAAACACAGATTGACCTCATTCAAAATTCTACCATTACTGAATATATTGAGAAGCTGCCATCGAGAAAGTACTTCTACCTAGGATAGAGCATAACCTCTCCTCTGCCTTGTGATAATTGCTTTCTGTTTCCACTATTTTTAAGGCAATAATTGAGACAGTTTGGCTCAAAGGGTTTTTCCGTTTTGATCCTCTATTGAAGCTGCTTTCTATGACTATAGAATCCCCTTCCTCACTTTTTTCGTCTGGAAGTAGGCTACTCATGATTAAAAGTCGACCCTGAAAGTCTTTGTGTCAAGCAAATTGAAGGAACAGAAGGATTGGACAAATATAATGTCTGCTGCCACAGTTCTTTGACTTCTTCATGTCTACCACATCATTCACTCATTGAAGATAGCTATACCCTTTTCAAGACCTTGTCACCATCAAGATATATTACATCTTTGATATTTTTAAACTTTATACCTCACTCTCTAACCACATTCTCCTGTAAGTCAGGATCCCGCCCGTTCTTACACTGATATAACTGCTTGTCGCTCCCATTCAGACCTTCATTCCCTAGAGGAAAGGAATTCATCCCAGCAAACTCGGAAACTACCTCATCAGCACCCTTGACTCTTCAAGCAAACATTTATTGAGAGCGTGGAATGTAGGAGACAAAAATATTTATCTTATGATTGAATAAATGGCCTTCTCCCTGTATTTCACTACATGCTTCCAGCACCCTGATCCTGCAAATCTCTACCCTTAAACCAGTCCCAAGACTCACTTCTTCAAGGCCTGTATCTGGACTGATGTCACCTCAGAGGAAAGTCACAGTGCTATGCAGAAGCTGCCTTGACAAATTCTTCATCTGCAATTCCTTATGGACTCCTTGCCCAGTGTTGTTCAGTGGTCTTTTTGCCTTTTTTGTTTGTTTGCTTGTGTTTTAGCCAGCTCCCCTCTCATGCCCCACACTGGTGTTCTAAATCTAACCTAGGATGGGTTTCCTTCATCCCTCAGACACAACAAGGGCCCCTTACTGGGGGCAGAGGGACTTGAGTTGATGAGGGCTCCCAGTCATGTTCACCAGCTCCACTTGATCCTCACCATTACAGTTTTGCTTTCCTTCACTCTCAGAAGCAGTAATATTCTTGGAAACCAGTCTCTCTGGGAGACCTACAGACACTATCCCCACCTGGGTTCTTCCTTGTCTCTCTATCTTCTCTTTTCTCTACATTTTTTTCTATTGTAAAGTGAAAAACAAAGTGCATTTCAATACTGTCTACCTTTGTTAATTCTGTGACACTGGGAAGAGAATCTTTATCATATCTTCATATCTGTGCCTCAATTACATTCTATGATAAATAGGAATAATAATAATACCACATTCATTTTAAGTTTGCTGTGAGGATAACATGCAATCCCCCATTGGACATTTTAGCAACCACCTTTTGATTTCCAGTTACTATTGAGTAACAATGCACCCTAAACCTAGTGTTATAAAATCATAATTGTTTTACTATGATCACGTATTTCCTCACCTATAGATGAGTAAATTGAATAAAGCACAGCAAGTGGGAACTTTTATTACCAAACTTTTTAAAGGTTATTAGTAATTATTTCTGTATTTCTCAGTAAATCCACTCCTCTAACATTATGAATGACCAAATAATCATCACATCTAGCTTTTAAGTATTTAATAGATTTGACCAATCCCTTTCATAAGCTGTGTGCATAGCTTTTCATTTACCAAGTGATGACTCTTCTCCACAGGCTTCTCATTCACAACTTTAACAAGTATTTTTTGACTGCCTTTTCTTTGCTGGGGAATATTGTATGTGCTGTAGAGAGCAGGAATCAAGAGACAGATACCTTGCCATCATTGAGCTTACATCTTAGTGGAATCCCATTATGTTACTTATGACAGCTTATCATTATTAATGGTTTTTCCATTGTTTCAGAAACTCATCTGTATTAGGGCTCTCCAGAGAGACAGAGCTAATAGGATGTGTGTGTATGCAGGCATATATAGAGACAGAGAGGGAAAGAGAACAAGTAAGAGAAAAATAAATTTGGTTTAAAGAATTTCCTTACACAATTGTGGAGACAGTAAGTCCAAAATCTGCAGGGTAGACCAGCAGGCTGGAGACACACGAAAGAATTGATGTTGCAGTTCAGGTCCAAAGACAATCTACTGGCTGCTTTCCCTCTTCTTCTAAAGAAGTCAGTATTTTTATTAAGGGCTTTGACTGGTTGAACACAGCTAACCCACTATGGATGATCTGCTTTATGTGTCTACTGATTTAAACGTGAATCTCCTCAAAAAAAAATACCTTCACAAAAACATATAGAATAATGTTTCACCAAATATCTGGGTACCATGGCCTAACCAAGTTGGCACAAAAAAATTAATCCATCACAAACCCATCCTTTTTCAACTTGGCACCCATGTACATTTTCTTAAACCACGTTAATCTCCAAATAAAGATAACAAGGTCATACTTTTACACAACATGATACAACTAACCTGTATGTGGCAGAAGATGCATTAACATTTTCCTCAGAAGGGTTGCAAAGTTCATGGTGATGTTTACTCTTCTCTTGGATATTCTATAACTTACATATTATGAGGTAAAGTTAATGGTACTTAAACACTATGATAGAAAGTCAATATATCTTTTGTTACATACTAAGGAGATAAGAAAGAGAAGAAAACAAAGATATCTACTATACACATACACAAATATATTCATAACAAAACAAGGAAGAAACACTTGACAGAGCCCTCGTTTCTGTAACTGATCATGTGGTCATAGACGGATTTACAACTACATCCTTTCACTATCTATCCTGTATTTACTTTTGCCTTTAGCTGGTAGCTGGTCATGGTTCTTTTCCTGTTGCAGTGATCCAAATGTCGACTTCTGAAGGATCTGGTCCGTTAGTAGTCTTGCCTGAATGGAGTTGTTGTAAATTTCCACTGACTTTAATCACATGACAGGGATTTCCTGTATTCCAGACATAGTCTTTCTTATCTCTGTTGTGGAGTTGCAGTCCTATTTTCCCTGGATAGTTAGGATCAATAACTCCAGCCAGCAAGTAACTTCCTTTTTTGCCTGTCGATTTAGAAACAAAAGGAGCCCAAAGTGGCTGGGTGGCGGTCGTAACTTCCAGTTCAATGAAATCATTGCATCTCTTGGTGGAAACATTCCTTCCTTTGAACTAAGAATTCTAGTCAGCATAGCATAAGGTTACAGGAACTGGAAGCAAAAATTTTGCTAGTGGATCACTAGGGGTAGTAGTGAGTGGTGCCACTCCCATTTCCACCCCTTGATTTCTAGATATATGAATCCTGGCTATGGGAGAAACAGCACCATGCATTGAATGTCAACTCAGAGCCTACACAGTTTCCTGAAAACCCTTTCTCCATCCCTGCAAGGTAAGGGCACCTAGCTGGCACTGTAACTGTGTTCAAAAGGCCATTCCACCATTCTACCAAGACAGCTGCTTCAGGATACTGGGAAAGGTAGTAAGACCAAAAAGTTCCATAAGCATCAGCCCGCTGCCTGCATCACAGTCTTTGATCGTATTTTCCATTTTTTGTGGTAGTTTATGTCCTATTTTTATCATTTTTTAAAAATTTGCAGTTGATGACGTTTGATAAATTCACCACTTCAACACTTCATTAAGCTTTGTTGAATCCCAAGTAAATGGAACTAGGTCAGTTTAATCACAACAGGAAGACACCAAGTGTTTAGAACAATAGAGTTCACTGAGTTTTTTTTTTTTTTTTTTTTTTTAATAGAAACAGTGCAATCTAGTCAGAAGACTTGACTTTAAATTTAATAACCAGGCAGCTTAAAGATCCTCCATTTTTACCATCTGTAAAAATACGGATTTTAAGGAATTGCTCCAATTCACCATACCATTTTGAATGCAAATTGGGTTTAAAAAATAAAATAAATTTAAAATCATAGAATACTCAGTTTCTTTTACATACTGTGAAATAGAATGTATGCAATTATAATCATCAATTTACATCATTTAAAATAATTAAGTCACTTGCATTAGTCTAATTTTTTCATAAAAAGAAAATTATTATGTAACCACAGATTTACTGACACACTACCTTTCTCCCAGGGTAAATTTAGTTTTAAAGGTCACATTCTCTAAACATTTCCTACAAACTCAATGCAGACTTTTATGAACCGAAGCACACTAATGGACCCTCCGATGTGAGCAAAAACAATCTGCAAACTGAGATTTGACCAAAGGGTGTGTGCAGTGTATACCTATAAATACAGAGTAGGGAACATGAACTGCAAAA
The DNA here is from genome assembly GCF_002776525.5 of Piliocolobus tephrosceles. NCBI lineage: Eukaryota > Metazoa > Chordata > Mammalia > Primates > Cercopithecidae > Piliocolobus > Piliocolobus tephrosceles. The sequence continues at coordinate 80,670,139 of NC_045437.1, read as the reverse complement.
TCAAATAAACTCACTGTGACTGAAAAAATGTTACATAAAGATTCACACAAAGACATTTTAGATGATCTTAAAGACTGGAGCACCTCTGCGTGGAAGGTTAGCCACAAATATTTTCCATTAAGCCACAAAAAATGTGAGTGTGCCCATGTGCAAACTAACACACAAGTGTCTAGAGACACAGAGAGCGTGAGTTAGAAAAGGACAAGAAACCATCTAATAAAAGTGGCAGACCTGTTTCCCTGTTAATAGAATAGCTAAAACAAAAATTACAAAATCTCTAAAAGACACCTTATTACTGTCCCTATTTCATAAGTGGCAATGAAGCATGACAGAGGAAAGACTTGATGAAAACGACGCAGCCTATTAGTGCTGCAAAGGGAATTGAATTCAGGTCACCTAACTGCAAGCCCAAGATTTTATCCTAACACTAACACTTGTATATTATGAAAAATGCAATAAGAGAAAACCCCAAAGCTCACTGAACTAAAGTCAACAGCTGTTCTCCCGTCATTAGTTTAATGAGAAAATGTTACATTTCATAGGAAGTCTGTTTTCAAATTTCATATAGCATTTCCAGAAATCTGGCCTTCAGGCTTTATCTTTTCTTGCTCCACCGGGTGAAATAATGTGTCCGTGGGCCTGGTAGAAAGAGATCTCTGTCCTAATGCCTGCCTAGGCCTGGACTCTGCCCTCCACTTTTGCCTTAGCATGGATCAGCTTTCCTTGAAAATTAGCAAGATTCCAACCCTAGTACTGGCACGTGAGCAGCCAATATACTACTTTGGAGCCTAACTTTGTGCATAATCTCTAGAAATTAAGTAGCTATTATAGATACAATTTGAAATAATATATTCTATGGGCTTGCAAACATATTCAGAAGATAGAAATTGCAGATGTATAACAGTGGAAAAACAGGCTTGACGTGTAGATTATGTGTGGTCCAGAGGATTCAATTTCCTGAGATACTTAGTGTGGGGTTGCTAGCATGGGGGAGTTTTTCTGCAAATTCTAAAGAATATACACTTCTTGGGGAAATGAGCAAAGCTTTGACTTGATGGATTTCATATAATAATATATCCCTAGAAAGCCCAAGTGAACATTTTGACATTTCCGGTGGCATCTTTTTCACATGTTGCCAATGGTTTTGATTTTTCTCTTTACTAAACTGTGTAGCTACTTAATCATGCTATTCTAGTTTTTACCACACTTATAATAATTCAATAATTCCTCTTATACATATATTTTAGCAAATATGCTATATGCAAAACTGTGCAGATATTACTCTTGCCCACTAGAACTTACAATTTAACAAAGAAATTGATGTATATATGAATCATAATTTAAAACAGAATGCAATGATTTATCTGAGAAACTTTAACTGATTTCTAAAGTTGCCATTTTTCAATCAATTTTACATGTGTTCATATTATTAATTTCTCATGTTTAAACCAAAAATTAGTTTATAATTTTACCTTAGCTTTTAACTAAGAATGCTGCCCCTTTCAATTCAGTTAACTACAGACATGGCACATGAAATCTAACTCTTGAAAAGCTCAAATCTTGCAAGAGTCAGATAAAGAGTTTCTTTTTAGGTAAAGTACACATCAATGTAGAACTCTTTATATTCTTCACTGTTGAACACTCACTCTGAAATATTTCTCAGCATGGAACTTGAGTGGATAAAAATAACACAATTTGACTCACTACTTGGTAAACAGGGTCTTTTGAATAGAAACTGCCTGTTCAGTCAGAAGGGGCAAGTTCTCAATATACAGTAATTACTGCCAATGGAATGCCTTATTTGTTCCTAAAGTGTGTACTATTATGTATAGATAGCCTCAGTATCAAAATATATAGAGATCAAAGAGTTTTGTTTCCTTACATTTCTAAACATAAAAAAGTATTATATCTCACATTAAGAAGTCAATACACCATTACAACAATATAGTTATATGATTAAGTATTTCCTCCCATTCAATTATGAAACTCTCAGTTATAAAAAGGAGACTGTTCTATTAGTACGTATACAGTATCAATAAAACTGCTTAGCTCAGTATTTTAGGTAGCACCTTAAATACCAGTGAGTATTTTTCTTTCATATCATACATGCTTATCACTTCTACATATAAATATTAAAATGCAGTGATCAAAAACTCCAATTTTGTGAATCTTTTAGCTTCCAAATAGCTAGTGGATGTTTTGTTGGTTTTCCAAATACAGACCCAAGACTACCTTCTTGCTTATTATTTTATTTTTCAATGTTGCTCACTTACACAATGAAGGAAAATAACAAACATAATAATGAACTGATTAACGTTTCCCACTGAGCAGTACAAGCTCAGTTTGAATCTCTAGTAAAAATTATTTTCCTTTCTTTTGTTTTTTCTTTACTTTCACAAACATTAAGGACTGTTTTAAGCTTTCCTAGTTGATTATTCAAAACCTACATTTGCCAACTGGTGTTTTTATACCTTCAGGCTTAAGTGAAAATGAGACAAGAAATCTCAGTTGGATTTTCCTACATTGTTATTATATTTTAATGTAAATTATTGTTACTAAAGTTATGCACAAAGCCTAAACCATTAATTTTTAGTACTATACAGTTGCTTTTAATGTTAGTTACCCTGTAAAATAATGTAACATGTCTATTTACCTAAAAAGTCTCATTTTCTATAGCTAACATCAACCATTTAATTGCATAATAAAACCCATTACCCCTGTGAAATATTTTACCTCCAAAGAGATTGGACACATTCTTAGACTATTTTTTTTTTTTTTTTTTTTTTTTTTTGGGGGGGGCAGCAAAATTGGGAGGGAGTCTTTTTCATTCCTTTAGAAAATTTCTATTTTTTTTTTTTTTTTTTTTGAGATTAGCTCTCACACCGTGACCTAGGTTGGAATGTAGTGGCATGAGTACATCTCATTTCAGCCTCTACCACCTGGGCTCAAGCCCAATCCTCCCACCACAGCTTCCTAAGGAGCTGGGGCCACAGGTGTGCACCACCACTCCTTGCTAATTAAAAAAAAAATTTTTTTCTTTTAGAGGTCCTTTAGAGATAGGGTCTCACTACGTTGCCCATGCCAGTCTTGAACTCCTAGGCTCAAACAATCCACCTGCCTCAGTCTCCCCAAGTGTTGGGATGACAGGTGTGAGCCACCAAGCCAAGTCAATTAGAAAATATTTAATGAGCACTAATTTCATGATAAGCAATGGGGTTTTTAGAAAGAAAAAATGTGATTAATGTCCTCAAGTGATCAACAGCTGGATGCAGGACTGCTTACATAATTCGCAGGCCCAGTGCCAAGTGAAAATTCAGGATCCATTGTTCAAAAATTATTAAGAATTTCAGACACAATTGCAGAGCATTAAATCAAGTGTGGGGTTCTTCTGAACAAGGAGTCCTGGGGAACTGCCCAGGTCACATGCCCTTGAAGCCCACCTTGGCTCAATGACTAAATAGTAGCAAGGAGGAGATTTTGTAAGGGGATATTACTGAATAGGTATCAGAAAGATGACCTTTAAAATCTCTTCCAAAGACAAAAGGAAATTTAAGATTCTAGGAAATCTGTGCAAGAAAAATGAAACAAATGCACATGATAAGATAAATATCAAAGCCAAGGATCTGTAACAAAACAGGAGCTATCTTAAGACAGCTGAAAGACAACCTTGCAACAGGTCTTCTGATGTTAAGTACCAAATAACAATTTGTGGGGAAAAGCAGTAATAGATCAGAAAGAGGAAGGAACATTCTTGGCTGGAGTGGGCAGGAAATGCTTTCTGGGGTAAGTGAGACCCGGCCTTGCTCTTGACTGAGAAGTTAGATTTAGCAAAGCTCACACTGATGTGACACGTAATATGGCTTTTGTAATTGGCAATGATTTTTGTTTCCTAAATTAAAACACTTTATAAAATCCTTAAAATATTTGAATAAGTCATAAGTCCATAGGTCTCCTAGATAGAAATTTTAAAATATTAAACTATTTGAAGTAAATACGAAGCAAAATTTTATCACGAGTTGCAGTGAAGCTTCTAATTATATAAACACTCCATAAAAAATAAGTGCTTTATACCTAGAGGCCTAGTTTGAGCCAATAGATGCTTATAGAATTTTTCAGATCAAATTTACCAGTTCTTCTCTTCAGATATATAAAATATAAAACACAGATATCGTTTGCTTTTTTCCCAGTATGTTCACTACTGTTTAATATTTATCAAGTAGAATTAGCATTGCATTCCATCTCCTGTCCTTTGAGTATACATTCTCCTAGATTTGTGTATTTTTTTTAAGTGAGAATCTTACCAACACAAAACATCTGAAAATATCTAATGAAACTTTTCCTTTTCCAGCCATCAATGCTAACACTCTCTGTAGGTGGTGCTGAAAGCTTAAATAGTGGTGTGCCTTAAATGTTTAAAAATGGGCTTCAGTATGGTGTGTGGGAAATGGGGCAGAGTCCTAATTTTAGCATTTGCTGATATTTATGTTGTAAAAACGTCCACCAAAGAGCATAAGAGAAATCTCTCTTCTATCTTTGTAACTTGTCTGTACCTATAAAACTATTCTATTGTAAGATTTAAATTAAAAAATAAAATGAACACCTCTTATCATGGCCAATTTCAAGCTATCAACTTGACATCACAGAGCATAGAGGTAAGATGGGCACAGATGAGCAAAGTCAGCTGTTCAGGTGAGAGGAAATAACTTAAATGATGAAGCAGGCCCAAAACTATGTAAAGAGCATTGGTCCCAACACTGCCAGGATGGATGCAGGAAGAGGAGACCGTAAACATGAGGCCAAGGTAATATGCAGAGCCTGCAACTTAAAGGAACATGGTGTAAAGGTTATTCCGGTCACTGCTGGTTCATTGGGATTCAGAACCACAGAGTTTTCCAGCTTTTCCTTAGAAGGATTTGGGGAATGCATCACAGAATCCCAGGATTCTTCACCAGTCACCTCTTCCAGAGCTTCCCCAGCTTCTCTAAAGTAAGAATCAACCAAAGCATTTGCTAACAAAAACAACAACAACAACAAAATTATTGGACCTCCAATCCAGAACTGCTGAATCAGCTTCCAGGGAAGAAGCTTGGAAACCCCAGAAAATTCTCATCACTAGGAAAGGTTGGAAAACACTAGCCAGCTCAACCTCCTGGTAACAAAGGAATCTCCCTCACACCATGCGCAACATGTAACGAGCCATGTGTTCTACGTTAGTCAAAAACCTGCCAATGAAGATGGTCAGCAGCATATAACTGTGGACAGAGCTGGTTGAAATCCTTTCTTGACTGTTCACCAGCCCCATGTGACTTTGAAAAATTCACTGAGCCTGTCTGAGTTTGGTTCCCCTTATCTGCAAAATGGAGGTAATAATTGCAACTACATGGCATTGTTTTGCTGAGCAAACAAGATGCCATATGTAATGCACCTAGCACAGGGCTGGCACCAAAGCATCCAGCATATACCAGCTAATGCAATTTAGACAACGACTCTCAACCTTACCAGCATGTACACATCAGCTAGGAGGTTTTTAAAATCCCAAGGTCCTGGCTACATGCTAGCCAAAGTAAGTTAGAGTCTCTGAGGATGAGATCCAGGCATCAATATTTTAAACTTCCCCAGGTTATTCCATGTGCAGCTAATATTTAGGAAAATTGAATAACCAGCAAACAAATTTGAAAGGCTGCCCAACTCAGCAGCTGGAAAGCCATAATGATTACCTTGTACTTCCTTTTAAAGAGGCACAACTACAACAGTCATCATTGGTATTATCAAAGAGTATATTTTAAGCACCCACTATGCGCAAGATAACAAAGTCCCTTTTCCGGAAGATCTTTGAAACACCAAGAAGGCTACTACGCAGATATCCTCTTTGCTTAGGCTTCATGAGTATATTTTCTACTTTTTTACAGTTTCAAGTTGTTAGATGACTTCTTGTCACATTTGTGTTGTCGATGGTGAGTTGCCAGCAGAGCATTATCTCAAGAGAAATCACTGAATACAGCTTTACTTGATGCAGGTAGCTAAACAGAAGAGGGAAACAGTCTGCATAATTAGAAGGAAAAAGGCAAGAATGGGACTCCCTAAGGAAAGAGCTGCTGTCAGAGCCAATGGAAGCAGATGCTCCAACAAAACAAGGCTCAAGAGGACAAAGCAGGAACCTTTTCCTGTGTGACAAGGGAAGGGTCAGGAGGACCAATTCCATTTAGAATCATTAACACCCAATAATTGATCAAGGGTATTATTCCAATTTCACCTGTCCCTAAATCTTGAGAAACTTAAGACATGGCCTGTGATTAATCAGCATGATAATCATAATTATGGCTAAATGGAAATTAAGACGTTTTATGTCTATCAGTTTTACTGAAAGCTTGTCCCTGCTTTGCCTATGTGAGGCCAATTCAATCCTCTGTGAACAGGAAATTGAAAGCTTGTTTCATTTCCTTTACACCATCAGAGTCTGAATCAAAAGGCAACCTGCCATTATGTTTAAGTTAGAGTGATAATAATTAGAGTGGCCTAGAATTCCCCACCAACTATTTTATCTTAAGAAACACAGGTTTACACTCTTGCTGTCTGCCTAGCTGTCAATCCATATACAAGAGACACTATAAGGATAAATTAACTTGGTGACTCCTTCAAAATGGTATCGATTCAAAGATATATCGGTTGACAACCTACCCTCAGAGGAGAAAGGACCTGCTGCCATTCACAGAGTAAATAAATACTTTCTAGGTCGGGGTGCTGATGTTTCCTGAGACCTCTAAGAACCCAGCTTCTGACAAAGCTGTTACCATGTAATTATGCCCTGTAATTATGTAGTGATTATTTTAGTTTTGTTTTGTTTCATGAATTTTACTTGTTTTCACATATAAGCAATAGATTTTTTCTCTATTTCCAGAAGAAAATAATATTTTACAGTATGAGAGAAACCCTCATATAAAGTACAATAGCTTTTGATTTGGGCCACTGTTTGCAAGGACAAATTAAAGAATAGCAACAGGAATATTGCAATAGAGAAATAATTTGAATCAATAGCAAAGAAATAGGAGACGGAGTAGGGGAAGAAGGGAGAAAGCTTTAGTGCCCTGATTTGCTCACATTTCATAGGAACAAATTACTTAAAACTGATAAATCAAGTAACTGCAGCACATTTTTTAAACTTTTTTTGAGTTTCCAGGATACATGTGTAGGTTTGCTATATAGGTAAACCGAGTGTCATGGTGATTGGCATACATATTATCTTAATGTCATAATTGCAGCCTTTGATTTCTGAAATGTTAAAAAAAAAAAAGTTTCAATTCACTTAAAGTTAATACTTCATGGATGTTTCTCTTCTTAGAGAGATATATATACACACACATATATGTATACACACATATACTATTATGTAATTTACTGATATTAATGTAGGTTATATATTATATAAAAAAGATAATTTACATATTTTATATAAAACATATTATTATTGGTTATATGTAATTATATTTATTCACATTTATAGATGCATACATATATATACATATTCCTATATATACACATCATCTATGCAATCACATATGTGAAAAAAAAGTCAACTACTTATTTTGAAGTCCCATTCTAAAGCTTAATCTACTCTCCCAGTGCATGGAAACTCCACAAATATTATTCTTCCACTTTTCTAAATTTATTTGATTATCACGTTTTGCTTGTTGTTATTAACCCTGTTTCCAAAATAATACCAGTTATAGCCAACTAAAATTTTAGAACATCATTTCTATTTCTATATTCAGTGATGTGATTTATTGTTTTTGTATCAAATAATTAACATATATACTGAGAAAACGTAAGATTAATGTTAAAAACAAAACAGAAACAAGTGCCTTACTAACAGTGCAGCAGCATTTCTTCTACTCCTGTTTTCTTGTGATTTGTACTTAATTATTTCAACAAACTAGAATATTGTCACCGTTCAGGTAACAATGCATAAAGAAAAATATCTCCAGGAAACATGAAAAAGTCAAAATAAAGAGATAATTAACTACAAAATAAAATGGCATTTATCTTATAGTTATAACAGAATAAATATATATACTTACTAGAAATATCAAGAATGACCTTTTTTATCAGTAGAAAGTTTTAAAAATAGCTGCTGTATTTCACGGATAAAACAACCATCTCTTGAAATAAATGGTCTGAGATAAATAACTGAATAAGATATATTAAAAGACAAAGGATAGCCTTTAAAATTAGAATAATAATGATTATCGAATTCTAATGCTAAGCAATTAGAGCAGTTGAATTAGAAAATGTCTCAAATGTTATTTTGAAGTGATATCTGCAAGCTGAATTCAGTAGGTCAAGTGCACCATTCTTTGAGATAAAAATCTCCAATAATTTGTCAACTTCCTGCACCTTAAATTGACATCAGGGATTTGGAGCCAGCCCAGAGGTAGTATTTTAAAATATTTGCCAATTTATTACTTAAAGATGCTCATCTACATGTACTTTTTTTTTTTTAATTTTCTTTCTCTTTTTCCCCTCATCTTTTCTTTTCCGGTCATATTACTTGAATCTATGCTCTTTCCTTCTAAGGATTCATTTTATAACATTGGCTTCAGACGATTTTCAAAAACTACTGCTATTTTACTAATTTAATGCCTGAATACACAATTAATTAAAATGCTGCTATTCATTTTCTCCACATAAAGAAGTTATTATTAAGCATAAGACAGACTTTTTTGAAAGTTTCAAAAGACAACGCTTGCACTTCTCAATTCAACGGCCTTGCAGCTTACACCTACACTGCACTGGTTGTGGTGCTGGGCTCTGAAGATAGAAACCTTTCTAGTCACAAGAAACCCCCTCTATCTAGTTGGCAATTCAAATAAGTAAACAGCAAAAATTGAAGTATGGTATAATAAAAGCAGAACTAGAATTATTTTTCTTTTTTTAGCTTAAAACAAGACACATTTATCATCTTACCGTTCTACAGATCACATGTCGGAAATGGGTCTCACCGAACTAAAATCAAGGTGTTAAAAGGGTTGTGTTTCTTCTACAGGCTCTGGGAGACAATCCATTTCCCTGCCTTTTCTATCTTCAAGAGGTTGACTGTGTTTCTTCCGAGGCTCATGGCCCCTTTGCAAATTCAAAGCCAGAAATTGTAATATTCTGGCCTCTGCTTTCATCATCACATCACATCTCTTTCCCTGACTCTGTTTCTCCTGCCTTCCTCTTCGAGGCCCTCTGTGATTACATTATAAGGACCCCTGTGATTACATTGAGACTACCAGATAAACTAATCTTCCTATTCTAAAGTCAACTCATTAGCAACCTTAATTCCAGGAGCAACCGGAATTCCACCTTGCCATGTGACCTAATACATTCACAGTTGTCAGGAATTGGGAAGTGAACATCTTGAGAGTGGGTACTGAGAAGACATTCTTCTGCCTACTGCTCTTTCACACGCCATACAAGGCCCTTCACTATGTAGACTCAAACTGTCTTTCTGGTCTTATCTCCCACCACACACGTATTGGTAACATTGCTGCACAACAAGTTACCCTAAAGTTTAGTGACTTAAAATAACAAGTACTATCTTGCCATTTCTGTTGGTTTGGAATCCAGGAATGGCTTAATTGGGTTCTCCAGCTCAGCATCTCTCTCAAGGCTATATTCAAAATGTCACCTGGGGCTGCTTTCCTCTCAAAGCTCAACTGAAAAAGAATCTGCTTTCAAGCTCACTCACACCATTGTTGGCAGGATGTCAACATGATGATGAGAGTAGCCTCCCTGGCTATTGACTGGAGGCTGCGCTCAGTTATTTTCCACATGGGTTTCTCCATACAGCAGCTCACAACTTAGCATCTGGCTTCAACAGAGCAAGAAGCAAGAAGAGTCAGAGAGAGAATGCAAGCAATAATGAAGTCGTTCTTTGGTAACCTCATCTCATCACTTTTGCTGCATCATATACATTAGAAGTGAGGCCTGCCCACACTCTAGAGAAGGGGATTGTAGGCCAGGCGCGGTGGCTCAAGCCTGTAATCCTAGCACTTTGGGAGGCCGAGACGGGCAGATCACGAGGTCAGGAGATCGAGACCATCCTGGCTGACACGGTGAAACCCCGTCTCTGCTAAAAACTACAAAAAAAACTAGCCGGGCGACGTGGCGGCGCCTGTAGTCCCAGCTACCCAGGAGGCTGAGGCAGGAGAATGGCGTGAACCCAGGAGGCAGAGCTTGCAGTGAGCTGAGATCCGGCCACAGCACTCCAGCCTGGCTGACAGAGCGAGACTCCGTCTCAAAAAAAAAAAAAAAAAAAAAAAAAGAGAGAGAGAGATAAGGGGATTGTACAAGGGCATGAAAACCAAAAAGTGGTAGCATGGGGCCATGTGAGAAGCTGTCTAGTGCATCCCAATATGTACCCTGTGCTCTCACCTCACAAGACAACCAATGTTCCCCAAGAAAGAAAAAAAGTGCTTTGCAACCCATCTTATCTGTGTTCATTCATTCACTCATTCAAAAATATCTATTTGACTCCTATTGAGCAACACTAGAACCCCGCTCAAGATACCATGAATCAGAGGGGGAAGTGATTAGCACTGTCTGGGAGGGTTTCCCACTGCAACTGAACTCTGCATTGAGTTTTGAAGAATTAGGAATGGTTCACAAGGGGAACAAGAGATGAAACTCAAGTCTGAGCAAATGGGCAAAGAATGAAGATTATAGATCATGATGTTGTGTTTCAGGGAACTGTAAAAGTTTCTGCAATAGTGGAGTGTAATTATTGAGCATGTAATGAGGGTATGAGGAAAATGGAACTGTGGGATGTGACGCTGGAGTGATACCCTGGGGCAAGATGAAAGGTCATGGTACAGGGCTTGGGCTTATGAGGTTGAGATGGCAATGAAGGGTTCCAATTGTGAGATGAATATTTTGGATTGATGGCTTCGGCAGCCAGTGTGACAGGGAGTGGAAGATGCAAGAAAAGTAACAGACTGAACAGTTAAGAGGCTATTCTGGTGGCCAAAGCAAGCCTTTACCAGGTCATGAGAAAGACAGTGGCACTGATAATACAGGAGTCGATTTCATTAAGACCAAAATCCAATGCTTCATGAAATTCAGAAGTATGCTATGTGATTCCATTACTCTCAAGTGTTCTTGGTTTTCTGTAGTCATCATGTTGCATGTGCATTCCTAAAGAAAGAAGCACTAGAAAGCAAGTCCAGGGCAAAGAAAGATTCAAACACTGATAGACACTCGACTTATAGGGTTCAATGAAACCCTTACATTTTTTGTGTGTGCATGTTCCTAAGAGGATCTATACTTGCATAAAATTCTCAAGGCATCTACAATATAAAAACGGTGCAAATCACTATTCTATATACAAACTATTCTCATCTAGTCTAGTGTTATTTAAAATGCCTCAAAACATTTTTTAAATGTCTTTTGTCACTCATCACCTAATGACCAGACTACAATTTTTAATGGATTCTGAACTTTATGTTGTAAACCATTAGTTGTTCTTGCTTTCATGGTTGACTACTTTGAGGCTAGATCTGAATATTTCTTAAGTGTTAATAAATGGAAGTAAAGATTAACTATTCATTATAACCCTACTAAGACTTTTCTTCCTGTAAATGGATGGGAAGTGGGAATACGACTTTGTCTGGAAAAAATAACTTTCATAAAGCCTCTTGTTCAAGTACCTATTTCCTGGAAATGAATTGTTCCATACTTTGGAGATATAATCTAATGGAACATACTTTCTGGGAGGTTAAGTGTTCTATTTTCTAATGTGAAGAACTGTTTAAAACTGCCAGTGTAAAAAGAGTGGGTAAAACTTTAGCATTTCTCCCCTTGTTTAGTGATAACTTTTGATATTCTCTACCCTGTGTGAATACAATCTCACCACAACAGTCCTCACACATACTTTCAAGTTCAGCCTTTCTTACACTTCACCAACTTACATGCAAGAGGACCCTGGGTGATTACCATTATATATAAAATAAATACAAAAGGAAAATATCTTCAACATATTGAAAATGCTTGAAAAAAGCATGGCAAGCAAATGAGGTGTTTAGATAGCCCCATGGATCTAGTAATGAGACAGCATTTTAAAACTGTCAGCGATGTTCAAAGATTTTTGTCCTTCATCAGTCTCTGCCAAGGGACATAGCTATAAACATTTAATTATAAAGCTACATGGAGGAAAGAGAGACAGCCTGAGAAATCTGCATACTGGTAGTAAGATGTGGCATAATTCACTTGAAAATAAAGAATGTTAGAGACTATTAGAAGTGTGCCACTGGTTTTTGAGAAAAATACTAAGAGACATTTCAGAAAACAGTGATTTTTCTGCATTATTCATAAAATCTCAGATAAAAGTTAGGAGTTCCAAGGAATGATAATATGAGTTTGGAAATTCTGTATTCTCTATTATAAACCTAACTACAATTTCAAGAGGGCAGTGGATAACTCTTCTATATCTCTGATCATTTGCAGAGCTTAGCACAGTATCCAGCGTGTGTGATGTCTACGTGAATAAATTAAGAACAAATGCTTCAAAACAAACTAGTAGCTGATCGAGATAATATTTGAAATAAAGGTGTTATTCGGGAAAATAGAACCCTATGACTCTGTCACATTAAAATGCTACAATTATATAACACTATTTCAAAGATAACACCCATCCAATAAATATTCTGCTCTGTAAAGAAATGCCTACACCAAGCACGGAGGCAAATCTACCACTGGATAATGAAGCATAGTTTTAGGTCTTTTTTGACTGCACAGGCTCCTTTCACAGCCCTTCCGGGAGGTGGAAAGGGTTTCTAACAGTGTGTTTGCATGGTCATTTGTACTTCTTATTCTTACAGTTTTAAGTGGTTTTCACATAATTACTTATCTCTTTCTATTCCTCCTTCCACTGTCTCTACTCTCCCTGCATGTGGGTGGCATTAGAGAGGTTGTGGAGATTTGGGGGATCCTATTAAGGGGAAGTTGAGTTGAAGATATGGTTAGCTTGGATTTAATGAGATATATTATACAGTTCCTTCCAATCATTTCCATGTATGGTTAAATTATTGATGGACATCCCAGTGCAGAAATGAATTTCAGGAGTACTTCTACCCCTAGCTACACCAGCTCACCCAGTTTCACAACACATAATTGCAGGGACAGAGACCTAATCAGGATATAAACTTGTATGCAAATGCCTGGCAGATAGTACATTGTAGCAGAAGAGAAAGCAGGTTAAAAATGAATGAGACCAAGGAAAATTCTCCCAAATAGTATAACTCACATTCCAAAGACACTTGGTAGAAGTCTTCCTAAACTTGACAGAAACCCTAAAGCTGTACATAACATTATCAATAAGGAACTGTGAAGCTGAAAAAGCATTTCCAAATTACCATCAATAGGCTGGGAGCGGTGGCTCATGCTTGTAATCCCAATACTCTGGGAGGCCGAGGCAGGCGAATCGCTTGAAGTCAGGAGTTCGAGACCAGCCTGGCCAATATGGCAAAACCCCATCTCTACTAAACATACAAGTTGTTAGTTGGGTGTGGTGGCACATGCCTATAATCCCAGCTACTCGGAGGCTGAGGCAGGAAAATCGCTTAAACCCAGGAGACAGAGGTTGCAGTGAGCCAAGATCACCCCACTGCACTCCAGCTTGGGTGACAAAGTGAGACTCCATCTCAAAAAAAAAAAAAGAAAATAAAAAGATAAAGGAAAAGAAAAGAAAAGAAAATTATCAATTTTTATCAGAATTTGCTATGTTTGACAAGAGACTAAACTCTATTGTGTCTACAGAAAGTGATTTTTAAAAATGATTTTTGTAAAAGAGGTGATCAAGGAGTAAGCAGACAACATTACAGGAAAACATCATTAGAGAAAGTTAATTACTACAGCACTATTTTTGAATTTTCTATTGTTTGTGGTATCTGATGTTTTTTAAAGTATTGTTGGCATTAGATTTGTTTTCTTAAAGATGGCCCCCACATTTGTATGTTTCAAACACTATAAAACCCAAGTGAGGCTGTGATTAGAAAAAACAGTCTGTGGCCTTGTTGTAAATTAGTTATTGGTGAGATAGTGAAGGTTTTGATTGGGTCTATGTGATGGAGTTTGGATTAGAAAAATATTATCATCATAGTTACTTGTGATGAAGTCTCTGAAAAGCAGGGATTCTCTTTAAGAGAATGCACTGTCTAAACTCATCAAATATTGAAAAGTTGCTTTTAAGGTATTTCTAAGACTATACCACTGAATATTTTGTCTTAAAGTAGTTTTACTTCTGCCTTTACATTTTTAAATAGAAACTACATGTATTTGTTTAGCACTGTCCATGTTTCCAAAGTGTTTTTTCATATTCTAGATTATAGTTTCTTGGCGGCAGTAATGGATCTTATTTCAAAATAGTAGCTTAGTGCCTGGTACCAAGTAGGTGTCCCATAAATTGTTATTCAGCAAATCAATGACTACATTTAATTGTCCGGAAAATTTTTAATTTCAGATTATTGTCAGATTACCTATGAGAAAACAGATGCAGAATGTTTGCCCCAATTCACCTAAATAACAAGTGAACAGGATTTAAAATTTCAAAAAGTAGATGTTTCATACTGTATTGATAGTATCCCACAACAGCAAATAAAACCCTCAACCCTCCTCTACATAGGCTATTTCAAAAGAAACTCACTTAATACTAATAGACAAAGAAATTATTGTTGTAAAACATTTTAAGTAAGGCATGTTTGTAACAAATGCCATTAGAACTGACAGCAACAGCATATCCTGGTGTTAGACAAATTATTTCAGCATTACATTCATGTGGAAATATATTTATTAAATTTAAATTTTATTAGCTTGAGGACTGTAAGTTTGAAAATGAAAGCATTTCTAACCATCTGAATTTTCTCTTCACTTGGAAAACCATTTATCCAGTTGACATACAGTTTTATACTTCCAGCAATTAAATCCAACATTTAATATTGCCAATCCCTGTTAGAAGATAACTATTGTCCTTTACTAGACTCGAATGACCACTTATTTTGTACCAAATAGCAGACATTAATGGAATTGACTCACCCAGTCAACTGTGCTGAATCGTTTAAATGGACAAGGGCATCTGTGCAGGCAAAGAAAGAGCCTATTTTGTAGACCTTTGATGATGCCTGGCATCTTATAAAACATTCACAGAATTCAGAATTTTTGAAATAACAATTGGAATACTTTTTTTCCTAAGGAAAACAAAAATGCAAGGAAGTCTTCTACCAAGGGCCACTAGGTAATTCTTTGCAAATACTTGTTCGAAAACACTCTGATGAAGCCAAAAATTCTTCGTCTCCCAATAATTGAACATATTGGGAGAAGGAAAAGAAGATGACTTTTCCAATTTTGGCTACAATATCTCAGTTCTTCTTAAAGAAAATTAGAATCAAAAGAGCATCAAAAGGGAATTCTAAAATCAACTCAATTCTTTCACAGTGCAGCCCTGCCTGCAGAGAGACAGCCTTAAGGAGTCACAGGCAACAGACCCTATGTGCTTCCTGACAAGGAGGAAGGCTACAGAACTGCTCCAGGAGGGGGTAGTCACACTGTGATTTGCCACTCAAAAGCACAGCTTGCTTATTCACTCAGCTGTGCACTAGGTTTCAGGTTTGAGTTTTAGGGAAAACCGAAAATTCAAGAGTAGCAACAGATGCTCCTCATCTTGAAGTTTCTGCCCACATGCTGCCACTTGAGTCAAGGAAAGAAGCAGCTGATTCAGCAAGGCTAGGAAATTGAGAGTTTGATGTGGGGCCATAATATACTTGCTAATACATCAGATCCCTATCCCTGCATTTATACCATGCCAAACCCCACCAGTCTTTGAGCATTCCCCGAAAAGATATTGCTGGCAATAGCATCAAGCTCTGCAAAGGGAGCACCAAATCTACAAAGTGCACACCTCTAGTAAACAGCAAGTTTAACTCTTTTCTTGGGTAGTGGTGGTGGTGGGAGGATGGCGGTGTATGTGATGGTGCATTTGATGTTGGTCATATGGAAAAATGAAAAAACCACAGAGAAAACTGTTTATTCCTTGCTTATAGAAAAAAACTTTCTGTCCTATCCAAAGGGATAAGTGGTTTCTATCCTCCACTAAGAGGTTGAATGAGCCAGATAAAGAGGTAAGCCAAGATTATGTTTTACGCAAGTGACAGGCCATGAAGAAAGCAGAGTACAGAGTGTTATGTAGAAACTGACTAATCTAAAAGTGGTCTCATGAACATGAATCTGTCAAAACCTAGGGTCCCAGATTCTGTTAATACCTTTCTGTTTACTCCCATCTGTCTCCCTCCCTTTTATTCCCACTGCCAAATAATATTTATAATCCAAATATTTCAATACTTGAATCTGAATTGTCTGTTTCTAAGGATGTCATGAGTCAGATTCTTAAATTATTATAACATGCAACTCCAGACCCCATGTAGCAGATACTGTGGCCAGCTCACTCAGCAATCATTCCAAACCTCTTTTAGTCTGCCTTCCTGTCTGCATTGGCTTGAAGGCTAAATACAAGATTTCCCATACTCTTTAGCTGCTAGGATTCCAGACATAATTTAGATCTGCCAATTGGTATACTCCCAGAAAACTGAATCTAAGCTAAGTTCCATAGAAGGAGACGAGCAGAGCGTATGACATGCATCTTTCTGGTGCAAATAGTGGCATGGGTTTTATAAGGCTGGAGTTGACAGTTGTGGCTGTGGTTTCTTGATTCAACAGGTTCTTGAAACAATCATCTGTTATTCCCTTTGTAATCAAGCTCTGCTGCACGGTTAGAAAAATCATTCCAGAAAGTGTCTGTTTTATCAAGTTTGCCGATGATTACGCAAGCCATAATAGACCCTTGAATTAAAACCAGCTAGAATGGATTTTATGTTCTGCAGCTAAAAACCTGACTATTATTCTCTTTCTCCATTTTATAGTAGGACCTAGAAACAAGGGGAGAGGAACAAGTCGATGCTGTGAGAAGAAATCAGTCTATTCAAGTATACTTCTTTCTCTCAGACACCCTATTCATGTTTCCTAGAAATTTACAGCTGGATGAATTTACAAAACTGTGAATGTCACTATTTTAATTTCCAAATTAGATGTACTAAGTTCATAAAAATCTATTATTCAAGCTACCAGGTCACATTGATTCAGAGAAATGTTCTATCCATAAAAGATTCATACTTTTATGTAGCATCGACAAAACGTTTAATAGATTTTTATCCAAGTAGTTCACTCAGGACACGGGTTATTAGAAGGGCTGCCAGAACCATTGCTTTTCCCATGTGCTAAAAATTTATTCTTGTATTCTAGGTCACTTGTAGACTTCTTTTTAGGGTTTTAGGAGCTATTCTATTTGGAGAACTATAAACAATATTATTTTAATCAAAATGATTCTATACTATTGGAATTTTGCCTGAATGTGTTACAGGAAAGGGGTCTTGATCCAGACTCAAAGAGAAGGTTCTTGTATCTCGCTCAAGAAAGAATTCAAGGTGAGTCCACAGTGTAAAGTAAAAGTAAGTTTTTGAGGAAAGTGAAGGAATAAAGTAATGGCTACTTCATAGATAGAGCAGCCCTGAAGGCTGCTGGTTGCCCATTTTTATGGTTATTTCTTGATGATATGCTAAACAGGAGTGGATTATTCATGTTTCCCCTTTTTAGACCATATAGGGTAACTTTGTGACATCGCTATGGCATTTGTAATCTGTTATGGCGCTGGTGGGATGTAGCAGTGAGGACAACCAGAGGTCACTCTAATGGCCATGCTGGTTTTGGTGGGTTTTGGCTGGCTTCTTTACTGCAACCTATTTTATCAGCAAGATCTTTATGACCTGTATCTTGTGCCAAGCTCCTATCTCATCCTGTGACTTCGAATGTCTTAACCATATGAGAACGAAAGCCAGCCTCATTTTATCCAGCCCTATTCAGGATGGAGTTGCTCTGGTTTACATGCCTCTGACAAATATACAGAAGCACCCATCACACATGGACAAAAGTTATTGTATAGAATGAAATAAAAGTATTTGGAAAATCTTGCCTGAGAATTACCCTTTCTACCCAGATTCTCATTAATCACCCAGTAAGGAAACTACAAGGAGAGTCCCAGGTTACCATACTGATAAAATTCTCACTGTCTAGGTTATCCCATTCCTTCAACATGTGGTCCATTCTAACTTAGAACTGTGCTTCTGGTACATGATAACAGTGATGAGAGACAGTTAACATATAATCAGAGAAATCCAACCTTTTGAATAGTGTAATTTAAAAAAAAAAGGATAAACTTTAATTTAAAAAAGAAATACATAGAACTGTTCTATTAATGCAAAACGAGGTTTTTCCTTGTGAAAAAGGTAAAATCAGTGCAAACACACTGAAAGATCTTTTTTTTTTCTGTCTGTTCTAATACATATTTCCAAAGCATACAGTGATATTTATTGGGTCAAAAATAATTGGTATCTCTGAAAATAAAACTTTTAAGAAGCATTTATAGAGATTATATAAGAACAAATTAGAAACAAAAATAAATGGATCGACCGTTTCTCTAAGCATACTTTATTAGCTGACAGGTTGTCTATTAAATAACCTAACCATATAGAAGTAATGGAAATAAAATCCCAAAATGGTCTTTTGATACAATACAGAGAAACGAGAGCCTAAAACACATTGCCTCAGTAAAGGTTACAAAACTGAAAAAGGGTCAGAATGCAATTCAAAAGTAAAATCTTTGAAGGACACAATAAGGTCAAAGTCTTCTGATCCCATACTAAAACTACTGATTTTTATTTTACTTTTTTTTTTTTCCTTTTTTGAGATGGAGTTTTGCTCTTGTCGCCTAGACTGGAGTGCAATGTCATGATCTTGGCTCACCACAACCTCTGCCTCCCAGGTTCAAGTGATTCTCCTGCTTCTGTCTCCCAAGTAGCTGGGATTACAGGCATGCCCCACCACACCTGGCTAATTTTGTATTTTTAGTAGAGATGACGTTTCACTGTGTTGTTCAGGCCAGTCTCAAACTCCTGACCTTAAATGATCCACTGACCTTGGCTGCCCAAAGTGTTGGGATTACAAGCGTGAGCCACCTTGCCCAGTCAAAACTACTGATTTTTCATCAGCCATTTAGTCAGTAATTATGCCATGCCAGTTTCTCTGCTCAGCAATTGTTAACAGAATACAATGTTAATCACCATAACATAATTTTGAGTGTTTACAATGTTCTGGACTTTGATGGGTACTATAGACATACAATTTCATTTAATCCTCACAATGATCTCAAGATACAAGTACAATTATTATCTCCATTTGCATCTGAAAGAGTTGAAAAGAAGAGAGTTTAAGGAAATTACCAAAGGTCGTAGAAGTGGGATTTGAATTAGGTTTTCTATTTCAGACTTGGTACTATTAACTTGTACACAATACTGATTTTTTTTCACAGCCTTCTCTTACGCCTGAAACTCATCTTACCAAATAGGCACATTCCTCTATATGACTGTCCGCCCATATGTCAGGGTACAAAGGAACATGTTCAACCACTAAACAGGTGAAAACTGAACTGGGAATCCACAGTGTTTCGGTTAGGACATTTATATTGCAAAAGAACCAAACAAATCCAACCTTTAGTCCAAGCATGTATAAGCAATAAAAAAAGGAGCTCAATGGCTCAGGTAACTGAGAATTCCAGAAGAGGTGATAATATTTCTCTTTTGCTTTATGCTGAGGTTCCATTGACACCAGGTTCCAGAATCCCCCTGCTCCCTCTGCTCCCTTTGCTTCTGCATTGGCTCCAGTCACAAACAGCCTCTACGTGGTGATAGTAAGACGGTTGAAGGAGCTTTAGCTTCTCATTCTTTCAAGTTTGAGTCAAACTAGAAATAGAGAATACTTATTCCCTGGCTCAGATCAGAAGATTGGGAGTAGCAATGCATTACTTAAGTTTTGTAAGGTGAGTCATACTGAGACCAGCAGTGTGTCCAGGGAAATGGGGTGTTCTGATTGGGTAAGGCTGAGGTCTCCTACTCCACCTCTGGAGTCAGGAAATGGGGCTGATATACCACAAAACCTTAAATAAAAGAAGGGCCAATCCTCAAACAAAACACAGAGATTGCTACCAAAAGAAATAAATGAATGTTGAATTATTATAAAACCAAGCTTGTCAAATATTCACTGCTGTAGCAACTGACCACAGGCAAGTCACCAGACATTTCTCTCGGACTCATTTTCTTCATCTCTCCAATGAAGAATTAACCTAGATGATTTCTAATATCTGAATGGAACTTAAAGTTCTATGGAAAGTCCTAAATCATAAACATTATTCTTTGGTACACCATCACTTCCATATTTGACTTTCTCTTGCCTCTAATGCCATCTACTAGGTGCTTTGGCCTCTGGCGTTCCTCGCTGCTGACCCCAGATCCACCTCCTTGGTAAGGCTAAAATTCATAATGAAACGCTGCACTCCATTTAGACTTCTCTCAGGCCCAACCCCCAATCCCCCACAAATCTGATCTTCTTCTGTGCTCCCTTCTAGGTAATTTGCAGACATAAATATATATTGATATATAAATAAAACATTAGGTTCAATCAATAGTTTTAATAAAAACTGTTATCATAAGTGCTATTGGGTGAATAAGTTACCACCCCTTGCTAATATGCTAATATTGCATTCATTCACGTCTGATATAAACAATGGCTTAACTCCTAGACTAACTCTCTTCTGGGATTTGCTGTGGGTATGTTTCATGACATTCTAATTCAGCATCTTACACTTCCTATAAGTAAAAGAAGCTCTTCTACTGTTACCATTTTTAAGCCCAGCCCCAGAAAATTAGATTAATATAATGTTCTATGAGTTGATAAGTTCTGTATGTGGAGGGATTCTATCTTATTCATCTTCACATATTCTAAAACCTAGAACATAGTCAGAATTAGTATGGGATGAATGCTGTAGCCTACTGCCCTGGAATTGTCAACCTATAAAGTGATTACATATATATATATAATGTATATAAGCTTATATACATTATATATAATATATAATATATTACATTATGTATAATATATATTATATAATATATTACATTATATATAATATATATTATATGATATATAATATATTACATTATATATAATATATATTATATGATATATAATATAAGTTATATATAAGTTATATATTATATATAAACTTATATACATTATATACATATATATTGTATGTATACATATATATAATGTATATAAGCTTCAAAGTTTCAAAGTTCTCATACTCAGAATCCAATCGTTCATTCATCCAATAAAAATATGTCAGACAGGTTTCTGGCACTAAAGAGTCAACGGTGAAGAAAATAGACAAAAATCTTATTCTCATAAAACTTACATTCCACTGAGGATATAGAGAGTGAAATAATAATTAAATATTATAATGTCAAGGAGTGATACATGCTAGAAGGAATACAAAGTAGAAAAAAAGAAACAGAGAAAGATGAGGATGGTGTTGGTTGAGAAAGAGTGTGCAAAGGTTGTCTCGAATTAGGAGATTTTGAGCAGATTCTCTCTTCCTGGTCCTCACTGTACAAAATAGGAAAGTTTGCTTGTCACATTTCATATCAAAAGCTCTACATAAGCAAGAGACACAGTTGAGTTAGAAAATATCTGAATTGCTCCAAATTCCATGCTACTGATTCTTTTGTAATTACTGATAAAAGATGTCAAAACTAGATGTATTATAGTTATAGATTGAATAAAACTCATCCTCAAAGAAATTTAGGATGAAAGAAGCAATAAAAGTGGTGTCAAAAAGGTAATGATCCTTGTAGAAACAGGCTGATTGCAGCTTTGCTCTGTTGGGGAGGGTAGTCTGCAATGTCACTCAGGCAATGGAACCTGGACAGTGAGGTTTCTCAAGGCCTTGCTGCCATGGGGCATGCACTATAGATGCAAATATATGTTCTTTCCTCATCATTATTCATAATGGCCCCCAACAGACTCTTATAAAGCAAAACATCATTCACTAAGCTCAGTATCCATGAACTTAAAATATGCTTCTTCACTCATGTGCCACTAATTACAACTGAACTAACTAAAATGTATTTATAAACCATTATCCCATAGAGGTTACCTCAGGCCATTTTAGGAGATGCTTTCCCAGAAAGTGATGCTGTTACAAAATTTTTAAAAGGAACTTGAAAACCAAGTGATGGATAATTTTTCCTTCCTTGTTAGAATGTCAACAGAAAATCCTAAGAGTTTAAAAAGATGCTTAAAAACCCCAACACGGCCGGGCACGGTGGCTCAAGCCTGTAATCCCAGCACTTTGGGAGGCCGAGACGGGCGGATCACGAGGTCAGGAGATCGAGACCATCCTGGCTAACACGGTGAAACCCTGTCTCTACTAAAAATACAAAAAATCTAGCCGGGCGAGGTGGCGGGCACCTGTAGTCCCAGCTACTCCGGAGGCTGAGGCAGGAGAATGGCGTGGACCCGGGAGGTGGAGCTTGCAGTGAGCTGAGATCTGGCCACTGCACTCCAGCCTGGGCGACAGAGCAGGACTCCGTCTCAAAAAACAAAACAAAACAAAAAAAAACCCAACACTTCAGTATGAAGCATTTTGTTTTAATTATTCATTTATGAAAGCATAAACATACCCACACACCTCAGTTTTAAATATCATGTAAAATGAAGAGTCTGGCTTAATAACCTATTCCTATTCTGATTCACTGCAATTCTAAAGTTATATGATTCTGTGCGGTTTTTTAAGTTTTATTTTTACAGATTTAGGGGGTACACGTGTAGTATTGTTACACGGATATATCCTGCTGTGGTGAAGTCTGGGCATTACAGTGTAACCATCACTCGAAAATAGTGTACATTGTACCCTTTAGGTAATTTCTCATGCCTCACCCTTCCTCCCACCCTCCTGTTTCTTCTGTCTCTAATGTCTGTAATTCCACTCTCTATGTGCTTGTGTATGCATTGTTCAGCTCCTACTTAGAAGAGAGGTCATGTAGTATTTGACTTCCTGCTTGACGTTGTTAAACTTAAAAAAGAGAAATAATGGGCTGGGCACAGTGGCTCACACCTGTAATCCCAGCACTTTGGGAGGCTGAGGCGGGTGGATCACGAGGTCAGGAGTTGGAGAGCAGCCTGGCCAACATAGTGAAACCCCGTCTCTACTAAAAATACAAAAAAAAAAAAAAAAAAAAAATAGCCAGGCATGGTGGCAGGTGCCCGTAATCCCAACTACTCGGGAGGTTGAGGCAGGAGAATCGCTTGAACCAGCAGGCAGAGGCTGCAGTGAGCTGAGATCGCACCATTGCACTCCAGCTGGGCGACAATGAGAGACTCCATCTCAACAACAAAAAAGAAGAGAAAAGAAAAAAGAAATAATGATAAAGTTAAGCTCGAATGTGATGTTGATGGAAATAAATCCATTTTTCAGGTACTCTTAAAGTGAGAGATAAATTACTCGACACCATAATTAACATTCAAAATACATGATACCATTGAAAAGACAAAATAGCAAAACTCTTCATTACATTAAATACATTAACTCTATAGATGCACACACATAGACGCACGCATGCACACGCACAATAGACACACACGCAGGGAAATGGAAAACTAGAGCTTTTGCCATATAATTGAAGCCAAATAAAAATATAGTTAAATATCTAGTTTTTATAAATAAAAGGAATTATTTGACTGAATTATATATGGTATACTCTATGATATATAATATAGTATATTATTTTTATAAATATATCACTTTAGAATTCATGTGATTTTATGTGTCTATATATAGACATACATTATATATAATACATGTGTATATATACAAATACATACAAAACTCTACATATATATACACACATACATATATACATTTTAGCCTATTACATTTCTTAGGCATGAATAAACACCTTCTGGTCTATAGCACATAATGACAGAATAATGCCATCATAGAAATTAAATAGTCTTTTGATCTTTGTTCCTAGATCTCTATTCCAAAATGTATAATTCAAGATACGATAATTTAAAGAGCAGCAGAATTAGCAACAACTATTCATTTTACCCTTAAAAAGATGGCCAGATCTATTTCTAGGTCCGAATTGCTTTCCTCGACTTGAAAATATCAGGTACACCTCAAGTTTACAAAACCTCATCATAATTCCGTACCTGAGCACAACACTTTCGGCATTTATGAAGAAAAAATTACCTATACCATGAAACAACAAAGGGCTATGCTCACCTTAAAAGAAAACTGCTACCAATGTCTGAGTAATAATTAAGGGTATGCAGAAAGCATTTTATATGAACTACCTGGCCCCTAGGATTCTCCTCCTGGGAAACATTATTGAGGATTTTAGCAACATCTAGAGACAGAGGCAAATAGTAAAGTAATATGTAGAGTGACATAAAAGTTGGACTATGTCTGTTCTGTACTATAACAGTTTTATGGGGGAAAATGAGTATGGAGTCAATAAAAAAGAAGAAGCAGAGGTGAAGGGATGTAAATTGGCGTATGGGGAATAATTCAAGTGAATGAAAGAAGGTTTTATGAACTAAACAGTGGAAGCCTAAGGAAATCTTATAGGATTGGAGTGGTAAACAAATAACCCACATGTGCCAAAAACAGATAGAGAATTGATTCTGTATTCACATCTGACAACTTAATGACTATAAATCTGTCAAAAGTATTTATAATTCCAGAGGATTTGAGAGTGAAAGCAAGTATTGGGCTTACAGTTCGAATTGAGGCACAGAAAAACACAGGCTATCAGAAATACTGTAATGCAACAACGTAAGCTGATGGTAGGTCTAGAATTACAACTACCAAGACAAGTAAAACCTCATGAATTCCAGCAGTAATTTTAAATTCTCAATAATTAAGATGACTTTTATTGAATATTAAAGCAATAATGATGTTTAATTATAGCTACTAATTACTGAGCTCCTATCAGATCAGAGCCCAGGCAACAGTCTACGTTCTTTAAAAACACTACTCACAGCCAGAGTCAGCAACAACTCAATTCAGTGGTTAAGCTCTTTCTTCTTTATCTTTTTCTCGAGAGTCAGACTGGGAAAATTCCCTTCCTGGTTCTGCAATTTCGTAGCGATGTGATCTTGAATATCACATCACTTGACTTCAATTTTTCATCTGTAAATATAACAATCTTGCTATCTACCGAGAAGTTTTGTCGTAAGATTAAAATAAAACAATGTGGTACTTAGCGTGCTGCAGGAAGAGTGAGCACAATAAGATGATCACTAACTGGTCACCATTATTATCAGTAATTTTCCCAACAATTTTTCAGGTAGAAATGATTATCCCCATTTCACAATTCATCTAATAAAGCATAAAGCTGTAAATTGGAAACAAACATGTCTGGCAAAAACACACAAACCAAAAAAAAAAAAAAAAAAAAAAATCAAGATTAAAAATATGTATATGTGATACGGCCTAATTAATAAATTGTGTGCTTACGTCACTGTTGTCAACTATATTTGGTCATTAGCTTACAAAGATTTAATTCATATTTATATTTTGGCTCTAAGGAGTAACTAAAGTGATAAAATGCTAAATAAACAATTGAAAATGGGAGGAACAGACCTCTAAGATAATGTTTATTAACCTTATTGATGGCAGAACATTTTAATATGAGCAAATCAACCCTGAAAGGTGAATTTATGTGTGAAAACAATGGTATTTAAAGGCAATTTTTTTGTTGGAGTAAAATGTATTACATCATTTGGCATTTTTGCAATACACAGGCCATATATCGTTTTATTTTTATTTTTGTCAGTTTTTGCATGTCAGTAAAGATACACCTTTAAAATTTCTTTGTGGAACTAAAAAAGTGTGTTGTCCTAGAAAGTTGTAAAATAGTCTTTAAAAATAAAAACTGTTTACTTCTCTATGGCAAAACATTTTAGGAAGAGTTCCAGATTCTTTCAGACCAACTTAAATTCCAGGCTCCTTATTTTTCCCAGAGGTTTAATCTATTGTACCACATGGAATTGATTCCAAGTATGAGGTTTTACAGTAAATATGATTTTCCTCTTTGATCAGTTCTGGGAGAACATGATAGAAGAGCACAGAACAATATGTGAATCAAACTTTTAAAAAATTTATTTACTCAAGTAGGCATTTTCTTCAAGCACAAATTAATGTAAATCAAGCAGGGGGAGAACTCTGACCTTTGAAATTATACTTGCATAGTCAGATTTCCCTAACAGAGTGCATGTTTACAGTATCTTTTATTTAAATCAATATCCTTTATGCATGAGCAGAGAAAGGAAAAGAGAAATGCCAACAGCAAATAGAGAGAACCCAAATGATTTAGCTCAGCAGAGTGGAATAATGAGCCAAGCTCTCCCCAGCGTCCAAGTCACTCTGTGATATTTAGCTAGGCACTTACAGAACTATATTAGCTCTTTCAGGTCATTAAGATGCCATTTTGTGCACTTCCATAGTCAACTTACTCTCTGAAGCATCCAAGTTGCTACTGGAGAATGACTGCAGCAGTGTGGTGAATAAACTGCCTGATTAATTTATGGCTTGATCACAATATTAGTTAACGGGTAGAGAATGTTCAGGGAGGGAGCATTTATCTGATGTGTGTTGGACTGAAATGAGCTGAAGCATTGAATTAACACTATGGGATGAAAAAAATATTTGTTTGTATCCTTTAAATATAATGGCATATGTAAAAGGAAAGATCCCTAATGTTTTCAATTTGTATAACAATTCTTTGGGTACCACTAATAAAGATGCTATTGAAATATTAAAGTCTTGTCAGCTTTAACTACAAATCAAAAAGTTACACACATGCCACGTATAGTTCAAAAAAGAGTCATAATCATCACATTTCACACATTTTTAGGTATGAAATTTTATAGTTTGAGTCAATTCAGTCATAATTTTAAATCCATTTGGGACCTCTACCTCATATTAATCTATCAAAGATAAGTCCTAAAGTCTTATTTAAAATGTTGCTTGGTATAGGAGACTTTGAGTGAGAAAGTGTCCTGTCAGGGGCATGCCCTCAGCTTTTAAGTAGCAGGGGTGTCCACTCTCAAGCCCACATATAAAACCAACTGGAGTTTTGGAACCCGTTTCCATGTTATTTCCTAAGCAGATGCCCATCACCTGACTACCCTCATAGGGATGATGGAGCTGTCAGTGTCTGTTTGCTCCCCACATTTTTGCCCTAGTGAAACATTATGGTGAACTGAATTATCTGCTTACAAACTATTACAATTCACCCGTTTTTTTTGTTTTTTGTTTTTTTTCTAGAAGGAGTCTCACCCTGTCACCCAGGCTGGAGTGCAGTGGCGCGATCTCGGCTCACTGCAAGCTCAGCCTCCCAGGTTCACACCATTCTCCTGCCTCAGCCTCCTGAGTAGCTGAGACTACAGGCGCCCACCACCACGCCCGGCTAATTTTTTGTATTTTTAGTAGAGACGGGGTTTCACTGTGTTAGCCAGGATCGTCTTGATCTCCTGACCTGGTGATCCACCCGCCTCGGCCTCCCAAAGTGCTGGGATTACAGGTGTGAGCCACCGCGCCCGGCCTGTTTTGTTTTGTTTTTCTATCATGAATCTATTTAAGTTACAGATGATTTGGCCCAATAAAAAAATATTTTAATTTTTATAAAACTTATCTAGAATTTGAAGCTTCTGCTTACAGATTGATATTAATAAAATGAGAATTTGAAAAGTCCTTAGCACTATACATTGTATCCAAATAACTAAGAACATAGAGGGCTTGCTCATAGTTCCTACGGATGAAGACATCTCTATGATGGCAATCTAAGTGCAAAAGACAAATGTTCTTTTCAACTCTATGATGTTTAATTAAACATATTCTTTACCAAGAAAATCAATCATAATAGTAAACACTTTCATAGCCTTTACTGTATGTCAAATATGTTCTAAGTCCTCTGACTAGCTGCATTAATTTAATCAATCTTCTCAATCCTGTAGGCTAGTTTCTGTTATTATGTCCATTTTGCAGTTAAGAACAGTAAGGCATAGAGGAGCTGAGTATTCATCCAATGCTGTCCAGCTAATAAAGAAGAGAGCAGGGATTCAAACTCAGGCAGCATGTCAAGTCCAAGCTCCTGGCCACCGTGCTATGATCCTCTCAATGTCCCTGTAATTCTCTTACAGATACATCTCATGGGTTTCAGTAGCAACATGCTACAATCCAGTGCTTTCCAAGCTTTTCACATCATGGCACACATAAAAGAAGAATTGCATTTAATCTGTAGACTCAAATGAAAGTATGAGGCTGCTTGTAGTCAGAGATACCATCCTAGGGCTTGCTTCTGGCCACTCTGAAGAATGAAAAGATCAATGTCTCATCTATGCCATTTCAGGCACACAATGTGCCTTAGCACAATGGTTAATAAGCTTCCTGTAATCAGCTACTAGAGCCACAGTTTTCCAAGACAGAGACAGATTCTGAAATACACCATTTACATTTCTGCCAATTTTAGAAATAGGAACTAGCATTCAAAGCAGCAGGGGCAAAACCATACAGAGGATGAGTTCGGGTGCAGATATGATCAACTAGGTCATAGGTTAACTATCAGATCATCTTAAGCAAGCCGCACACATGTTGGTGAATGCCCTGAAAGTGGACACATTTGCAAATCCACATTAAATGCATATTAACCTAATTTCCATTAATGCTTTACTGGGGGTCTGAAGAGCTTTTCTTTGAAATCGAAGACCTTCCATATTGTACAAGCTTTGGTAAGAGCAGTGCTGATGAAAATGATCAATGCAATCCTATATAAATAATTTTCAGCATTGCAGGTGGATCACAGATGGCAGAGAAAGTTCATACATGTACACCTGTTATAAATTCTTAATTTATTCAGTCAAGGATACCAAATGAATCACTTGTAGGTGGTGTTATAGTATACTATAACATACTACAGGAATGACATAAATTTAGGGTGAGTTTTCTGTTTCCTCTACTCAGTTTCTCAAGATACTCTTTCTTTGCCTTTAGGATCATGCCAGTGTGAAGAAAGAAGCAAAATATTTGTTATACCAGAACTCTTTTACATGCAGTCTTTCATCACCAATCCAGAAAAACTTGCACCCATGATTTATATACTTCTTTTAAAGAGACTATTAACAAATATCCTTGTTCCTGATACTAATTTAACATAAATGAGTTTTCTCATCTACAGGGAAAAAGCATTGTCAAGTGCCTTGTTTCCCATAAATGATATCTGTATCTCTAATTTTCCGATGTTCTAGGAAGCTCACCTTCCAAAGGTACTACAGCACTCTTAATGTTTCTTCATTCCTGAGTTAAATATACGCAGTTATATTAATATATCCATCTTTCTTAGACAACTTATTTTGTCTATGTTATGAAGGTGAATCTAATATTATAGAATTGTTTTATTCACTTCATATGGTTAACTTATTTGAGCTTCTACTAAATAGCAGACACTGTTTAAGATACTGAAATACAGTTTTCAAGCAGCTTGCAAACCAGTGGAGAGGGACATGAAAAAGGCACACATTACAAACAATATAGCAGAAGCTAGTAGGAACAAAATACTGGATGTGGTGAAGATAATGGGATATTGTGGGCACAGGGATCATAGTAATTTCCACTGTGTACTTATAGTTGGTAAGAAAATTTTGTAGAATAAGGGACGTGCAAACTGGGCCCTGATGCATAAGTAGAAATTTTCAAGGCAATTAAAAATGGAAAAGACATTCCAAGGAGAAGGATTAATATACACAAAGGAAGAATGCTATGAAAATTGTTTTCAGGAAATGATCCACAGTTCATTGGTGATAGGGCAAAGGATGTGCATAGGACATCCTATGGTGAAATGGATTTGAGAGACATACTCTCAGAAGGTAAGCCAGAGACACAGAGAAAGCTAGAATTTGAAATATCTCCTTGCCCCTACCTGAACAAATGATTTGTTTTTGTCCTGTAAGATACTATTTTTATTTAAAATTTTTGCATTTATTGAATAGCTTTCCTTCCCCGTTCTTTATGGACTTACCTCTTTAACACCATAAATATTAATTTTTCAAATAAATTAATTATTAATTTTAGAAAATTACACTCTCTCCATAACAGGATTTTACCTATTAACCCTAGATTCTTATCTCAGTACTGAACTATCCAAATACCTCTGATCTTTCCCAGAAATTGGACATGCTTGCTGTACATGCAGCCAGAATTACCGGCTTGCTGGTAAGTGCCTTCAAGGCCAGGGATTCAGGGATTCAATCGCATTGTATCGGTCACATACATTGTATAAAATCAATTTTACCAAAGTTACATTGCATTGGATAAATCTAGAAGTAGAAAAACATCAACTCTGAAAGATACAGACTAGAAATAAAGAGTTTTAAAGTCCTAGGTATACCACAATTCCCTAATCAGATTCTGAACTTTCAGCTTCAAAACAATAATTCTTAACCTGTTCTGCTACCTCTACAAGCTACTGAGGGTGTTCTCTTTGGGATTATAAAGGTTATATTTCCTGAATTGGTTAAAGCTATTTCCTGGGTGTCCTCTTTGATGAATACAAGCATGTTTAGACTTAAAAAAATTCAAAGTCAATAATCTGTCATAACAGTACCCTTATTCAGACTCCTACATGAATTTTATTAAAAGAAAGAAAAACTAAATTGCATGGATTCATTAAAACTATTCAGTACACTGTAATTATAGGATTACTCAAGTGCTTCCTTTGAACAGCTGCGGTCTTTAAAATTAATACCCACACATGCTCCATGTGCACATACACTTTTACACACACACGTACCTTGTTTGTGAACACCTCTTCCAGAAACGAATCTAATGGGAGAATTTGGGGAATTTAAAACAATAAGGAGAAGAGAATTTGGGGTAAAATAGTGACATGAGCAAAGATGTTTTCCCGCTACCCTCTCAAGGTATGAAAGGTCTTTGGAAATAAAAATAAAAATTAGGGGAAAACTTCTACCCATCCCAAAATTAGAAAAAGTGCCATCAAAAATCAGAAGCTTTGGTGAATTTCTTCAAGATGGAGTCCAGACAGGACTGGACTAAGACAGACCTAGAGACATGCAAAAATTGAATTCACCTGGGAAATAAGTGGAGGAGAATTTGAACAAATCCCACATGGTTCAATTCACACAGGGTTGGGGGTACAGGGAGAGAAAGGAGGTTGGGGTACACCAGCTGGCCACACCAAACAGCATCTCAGTTTATGGAGTTTCTATTCCAGAGTCAGCAATCAGGTAAAGAAATATCAGCAACTAGGGACTTTCTTGAAGAACAGATTGCTGTCCCAAAGAGAAAACTTAATTGATAAAACTTCTTCACGGAGTGAGCAGCTACAAGAAGCTATCATCATAGTTGGAAGTGGCATACCTAGCACATTTGATAACCAGAGTAGATAATTTTTAAATCATCTTTCTCTATATGACAAAAATAACAATCATGTAATAATCAGTAATAATCATTATTTTACTTTTTTTTTTAGTTTTAAAACAGTTAACATTCAATGGAATGAAGTTTTATTTTAAAAAATATTTAAATGCAGGAAAATATTTCATGCATGAACTAAATTCTGTGCTTCCTAGAAAAATATGATTACCTTGCCATTCTCACTCTGTTTCATTCCTTTCAATTTTAAACACAAATAAAAGCTCCAGGTGATCACATAGGAAAACTGACAAATAACTACAGATCTGATTAATTTTTACAATCATTATTCAAATTGAGGATTGAAGACTCAAGCTACACTTTAAGTCACCATTATTACAATTGTTAGCACATGATGATAATAAAAAGCAAACTGACTTTTAGTTGGGTTTATTATTGTTTTTAAAGTCTTTTCAGACAATGCACCCCCTTATTACCTGCACTCTCAGCTCTGATAAAGAGAATGAACAGTAGATTGGATTCTGCATAAGGTTATTTTACTGCAGTGGAATGTAAACTCAGGAAATCAACCCAGAACTCAAACAAGACTAAAAGATGAAAACAATGCAGTGAAATATGTTAGATGTGGAAGAGTCAGAGAATTCAACCTATAATAGGCATTCCAGGAAAAAGAAAAACAATTTTTAAGAAATTACAAAATTAATTTAAAACAAAATTTTTTAAGAAGTTTAAGCTGAAGACCTAAATCTTTATCAAAGGGATTTGGCAAATATAAAATGTTAATAATGAGAAGTGACAATATTGTCATATATCCTAGTTATGACCCTTACATTTCATAGGGGGTTGGGAGGTATCCAATTACCATATAGAAAAGCAGATTACTTTCAAGCGAACACAAAATTCAAGTTTGATTTAGATATCTCATTCCCAATGCTGATGCCAGTGAACAATCAAGCCACAGCCATGGAATTTTGAGAAGAAAAAAATAAAAGTTAAACCCAAGATTTATTTTTCCATCTTTGATTCTGTTCATGTGAAAAAGCAATAGAAAGGCATTATAGTCATTAAGTGGTCAAAAAAGAAATTCACTCATGTACCCTTTCTGAAAATGATTAGATATTGTTTCAACTCACAAATATGGATAAATAAGAATCACAACAGAGCAAGAATGAAAAGTGATTGTTAATAAGACGCTAAGAAGTGGTAAGGCAGACGAGAAGGAAAATAAAGTAAGACTTAATTTTCATCTAACCTAACTTCTAATTACAGCTTCACTCTTCACATTGAATATTAAGCAGAAACAGTAAGTCCAAATATTTTTAAATGTCAAATGTAACCACTATTAAAAATATACAGCACATGTAACTTCCAAATCATGGAAGTGAAAAGGGTAGGGTAAAATAACAAGTAGCCATAGAAAACAATGTGATAGTAAGAAGCCCAAATATATCAGATATGGTGATTAATATAAGTAGATTATGCTTCCTATTAAAACGTAAAGAATGCCAGGCTAAGTTAAACAAACAAACAACAAAATCCCAAATCTGCAATTCAGATGTAGGTGAGATTACACTCTCCTATAAAATTAAAACAAACACTCTTTGTCTTATCCCATATTTTACCAGATCAATGCTCTGGGGTGGTATATACGTATAGTTATTGCTGGGCTCACAGTCTTTTCATTTTTGAATTCAGAATCTCACTTTCATCTGACCTCCAGCTTCTCCATCTTCTGCTCCTGTTATTTTCCTGAATTTCCCCATTCCCATCCTCACAGACAAGCAGTGGTAGGGGTTGCAGTCATCACTGAAGCTTGGGTGCCATGGAAAGTGCTGTGTCACCCTGTTGTATGTCCTTCTTTCATCAAAACTCCCTGCCGATCTCCAGCCCTCTCAGAATTCCAAGAACTCCTTACCCATTGTGCTTGTAGAAAACTCAACAACCCTCCTTTCTTAAGAAGAGTAGTTTATCTAGCTTTTGAGCCACAAATAGGATTCCATCCTATCTTTGCTCTTCCAAAGTCAATAATATCCCTACTCAAACAACCCTTCTACTCTGGGTCTCATCTTTTAGAGGCCCAGAAGAGTAGGCTTTGAAATTTCACAATTCACTTTCCCTCTTCTATAAAATTATGTAAATGCAAGAGAGCTAGATATTTTCTTTTTCCACGAATATAAATTATGCTACCACCTGTTCCCAAAGCTCCCCCTAGTTCCTCAAGACAGATGCTGTTTAAATCAATTTGAATCTTAAATTATACTATTTTCCTCTGTTACAAAAATGCTGTTTGTATAAGAAGTATCTAAAATAAAATAAGGTAAAAGATTTGAAATAAAAGAATGAGCAAAAAAACTGATCAGAAAAATGTAAACAAAAGAAAACAGTGATAGTAAATATGAGCCCAAGAAGAAACAAATCCAGGGAAAAACATCACATCAGAAATTCATTATTTTATATTGCTAATAGGTAGAGTTTTCAATAAATATACAAGACTCATTGACCTTTATGTGCCCCATAATAAAATATCAACATAAATGGAGTTAAACTGTCAGAAATACAAGAAATTTTCAAAACCCATTTATAGGGAAGACCAATATATCTCTAATACCTCTCTCTAGCTTTTTTAAAAAATAGAAAAATGATTTGGTAATTCTATAAAAACTGTATTTTTAAAGCATTTATAAAGTACTTATGGGAAAAACTTCATTAAATTAAATAGAAATCATTTAATGTCAAAATTATAACAATGAATTTAGAAACTGGTATAATTCTAATAAAAATCTTAGGAATTCTTTTTTGGATTTTTTGGTTTGATTTTCTGGTATGTGTAGAAGAATAAATTATTGACAAAATACAAGAAAATATTTTATACATATATTACTGAGGGAAGTATGCTGTGCTTGATATAGAAATGTAGAAGAACAATTCTTAAAATATAATGGTGCTGTCATAAATATAGAATATATGGAATATAAATCAAAACCCAACTATGCATATATACATATGAAAATGTTATTTCACATCAGAGAGGAGAGGATGGACTGATATGCAATAAAGGATCTTAACGGATTCACTATTTTACACTCGAAGGTATATTCCCAATTAAGTATAACATTGAATTTAAAGAAGAAAATGTTAGAAGAAGATGTGAAGGAATGTAATTACACTGTTGATTTTTGGAAACTATTAAAGATAGGATAGAATAGCATTAAATTTAAAGATTTATTTTTAACTCAAAGTTTCAGAAGCAAAATCAGTAGAATCTGTAGGCAAATGATAAACTTCCTAAAAGTCTCTCAAGGATATAACAAACAGAAGGCAACAGTACATTTAACATACAAAGATTTCTTTTCTGTGACTAATGGGCAAGAAGGAAGATTTTAAAATGTTAACAGTATTTATTTCTATGGAATTATAGGAGTTATCTTTTTTTCACTTTTCTGTATTTTCAATCTTTTTTTACAATGAACGTGCATTTATTTTTAAACGCAAGAAATGTCTATTCTAATTTTAAGAGAGTCAAAAGTTATTATGACTAAAGTTTTGATCATAGAGACACACATATTCACAAAGAGGATTCATAAAGATATTCTTCCCCTTCAAATCCAGAGTTTCATGCAAAACACATTTGCTGAGTAAGTGGCAACCTTCTCTCTCCTTGAGTTTCTGTGAGTTAGAAGTGCTCATCTCTGCCCCATTCTGACTGTACATCCCAGCCCTACTCTAGCCCCATCCCAAAATTTTTGTGCTTCCTGTCAAAACTACCTAACATGCTTATTTTCTTTTTTAATTAACATATTTTTTCTTAATTTTTTTAATTTCGATAGCTTTTATGGCACACGTGGTTTGGATTCACCACCAGCAATGCCATCCTAAAAATCTTAAAAAGCCGAACTTTGCAAAGTGATATGGCTGACAGTAAAGGAGAGAGAGGTCTAAAGAAAAGGTGCAATGGAATGGTATTAAATTGCCAATGACAGCCATTCAACCCCTTCGTCCTATTATTCATTGGACCTTCTACTTCTATGGACAAGAAGAGCATTGGGACTGATTCCCACTTGCTGTATGGCTCATGTTGTCTTTTTTTTTTTTTTTTTTTTTTTTTTTTTGAGGCACTATGTAAACTGGGTTCAATATACAATAATTTCTTAAATTACGAAGATTATACTCTTGAAGAAAATTATAGTTTTCAAGAAGGTAAAATTTGCAGAAACTTCCAAAGCAAACAAGATGTATAAAAACTGAAACTGATCCATGATGTCAAAATCTGTTGAGGAAAACCTGGCTGCTGCATTCAAACCTGCAAAGGCAGAGTCTCTCCCTTGTTTTCTGTTCTGCATACAGTCCCTCTTTTTAAAACGTTTTTAACATCTCTGTTACTGCAGTAGTCCGTTCTTGCATTGCCATACAGAAATACCAGAGGCTGGGTAATTTATAAAGAAAAGGGGTTTAATTGGCTCAGGGTTCTGCAGGCTGCACAGGAAGCATAGAAGCTGACATCTGCTCACCTTCTAGGAAGGCCTCAGAAAACCTACAATCATGGCGGAAGGTAAAGTGGGAGTGAGCACCTCATATGGCTGGACTAGGAGGAAGAAACTGTGAAATTTCACTCGCTCACTCACTATCACCAGAACAGCACCTAGGGAATGATGCTAATCCATTCGTGAGAACTCCAACCCCATGATCCAATCACCTCCCACCAGGCCCCAATTCTAACACTGGAGATTACAATACAACATGAGATTTCATGGGGATACAGGTCCAAACCATACCAGTTACCATCTTCTAATTTAGTCTTTTTGGCGTACCTTCTCTCAAGATGCATCTTTGATGTGCCTACGGGACGTAAAATTCGAAGTATAGCTAATACAGTATAGATTATTTCTATCACTTCATGGTAGATGTGGACTCGCCTTTTAAAATATGCATTGCAAATAATTAAGAATGGACTATTCTAATAAAGATAAAGCAAGTAAAATAGTCTGTGAGAAAAATTATTTATCTTTTACTTCAGAATGTGTTTTGGTTCTTACATTTAAATATGAATTATCTGGAAATTCACTTCAAACTGAAGCGCTGTAGTGAGAACCAAAACACTAAGGAACTAGTCTGGGATCTACCACTGAGTAATCTCTGCGAGTTATTGACCCTTTGCAGCCTCCGTCTCCTCTAAGGGAAAATAAAGGGTGAGAGCAGAGACTGAATCCAGGGCCCCTTACAGCAGAACAAATCAAAGCATCTCTCAGTGTGTCTTTAAATAATAAAATCTTGTTGTGAAGAATTGCTGTCTAGATCCCACTGCACAGCTTCGCCTTATAACTCATTCCAAACTGGAAATAGCTTTTCTCTCAGGCTCATAAGGAACCTAGCTTAAAGCGGACATGCACTGTGTCATTGACATTCGTTAAATGTAGAGTCTTCAACATGTTTTCTTTATAAGTAAAAGCTACCTATGATGTAAAGAAAAAAATACAGAGATAAACCAAAGTAAATAAGTGAGGCTGTTCTGAAAGACACAGGATTCCACCATTTCATTCCCAGCCCTGTCTCCTCAGCCATTAAGGTTTATAAACTGCTTAAAATCCGGTTGCCACTTCCTTTCTGGGAAATCTAGCAAGAGATAGCTGAGCGTGTCAAGATCTGAGGCTTTAGCTATCGACAGGATTTGGGAAGCTGAATCTTGCAAGTCTGACTGGATTCCCAATGAAAGCGGCCCTGGGCCAACTCTCAGACTTGCAGGCACAAATCCAGGCAATTAGTGATTGCACTTACGGACCAAAACATCCAAGCAACTTGATTGGAGACTTTCTCTGTGTGTGTGATCTCTCTAGGTTGATTAATGAGTGAATATGCCCTCATTTATCCTCTTTGAGGATGCAGCTGTGGAGACAGAGTACATAGGCATATCCTATCTTAGCAAAGTGCTTTTCTTTCTCTTCATCTGCTTCTCCATCCCAATCCTAAAATTATACCTCCGCTAAGGAACCTGATGCCTAACTTCGAGATCAACAGAGTACAAGGTTGAAGGACTCCATTTTAACTCTTATTTCGCTTAATGTCACCCCAAAGTTGGAAACATTTCAAAAGTACACTTCTCAATAGGGCAACTTTGTTTCTAAATAACATGCTCATTTAACAAGATACAGTTTACTTTGGCTGCTATTTCAAAATCCCCTGCCCAGGCCTCATGCCTGTGGTCACTTGTCTTTGGATGTCTTACAAATGGCCTCCTGCTTGAGGTATATGGGAGAGTATCTCTTGAGTCACTATGTATTAAAGTTTGGCTAAATATACTAAATTATATATTTCAAATTAAAATGCCTGTTTTCAAATGCATACATACAACAAGGTGATATGTTTACAAAACAAGGTCAAATTTAGTTACAGGTGTGATGGAAACTGTACATACCTTTATTTTAAAGGTCTACAATGTTAAATGGGCAAATTCATGCTTGAATATGAAAGGCCTCCATTTCTAGCTTGTATCAATGACCACTTTTTAAAACATGCAAAGTAACAACTTACCAATAAGAAGAGACAGTCTTAGGATATTGCCTACAATTAGTTGGATAGATCCTATTGCCACTCACCAATTGCTCATTTTAAGTGTTCCAAAGTTTATTGAATTTCTGTAGTTGGAAGATTTTCTAATTTTCAAAAAATTAGACCATTGCAACCCACCTTGAGATGGCAACCATTAACCCTGAAAAGTACTCATCCAGAATTCAGAATCCTAAACTAAATAAAGAAAAATGTAGCTTTAGAACTGAGATCCTGCTGTTCTTAATAATGTTCTTATATGCCAAAGCAGCTTATAAAATAAATATTAAAAAGATAATTTTCATTCACATCCTGAGTATTGTACATGCTGTCACATCACATTCTAAATCTGACTTGTTAGTCAATGTGTGATTCTCAAATTCTGTGAGAGCAAGAGAAAGGAGATTAGTAAAGCAAAACATCCCTCAACATTTTTATAAAGAAACACACCAAGTGAATCATTCTTATTACTAATGTTTTGTACTATTTCACAAGGCTAGAAATGGTGACCATGCAACTCACAAGATGGGTACAAGAGGAAATCTCTGTAAGATTTTCAAAGCAGCTATAAAATGGAAAGTAAATTTAATACTGTTTTTCAAATGTAATATTGGAAGTGTAAAGAATGCCATTTAGTCAAAATCACTGTCATCCTTTGCAATCTCCTACCTGTCCCTGCTTCTTTTTCGATGCTTCCAAGGATCTAGCCTTCACCAGTTTCCAAACTGAATCCTAAAACCAAAGCTCTAGAAATAAACTATTAAAGATGAAAACACAGATAGGGGAAATGCAAAGGGAGTGAAAAGGCAGGTAAACAAATGCATCACTTCATTTTATCTCTCAAAGTGTGATCCATGTACCAGCAGTATCAGCATCACCCTAGAACTTGTTAGGAAGGCAAATTCTCGAGCCCAAACCTAGACTGACAAATGAATCAGAAACTCTGGGGACATGGTCCAATAATCAGTGTTTTCATAAGTCTTCCAGATGTCCATGTTGCACAGTGAAATTTGAGAACCATTTATTTTTAGGAAATACCTGAAGTTCGTCCAGTGAATAGTAAAGTGTTTCCTCGATCTTATATGTGCTTACTGCATGCAACAGTAGTGACTCCAAATATAATTGTTACAGAACTGGATTTGAGTATAGTAGTAGCGTATACATTATCTTATCTCCAAAAAGTGGTGCCCTTGAGAGATTTGGTCAAACTTTTCTTTGTGTTTTTGTTTTTGTTTGTGAGACAGAGTCTCACTCTGTCACCTGGGCTGAAATGCAGTGGTGTGATCTTGGGTCACTGCAACCTCTGCCTCTGGAATTCAAGCGATTCTCCTGCGTCAGCATCCCAAGTAGCTGGGATTACAGGTGCATGACACCACGCCCGACTAATTTTTGTGTATTTTATAGAGACAGGGTTTCACCACATTGCCCAGGCTGGTCTCGAACTCCAGAACTCAAGCAACCCTCCTGCGTAGGCCTCCCGAAGTGCTGGGGTTACAGGCATGAGTCACTACACCTGGCCATCAAACTTAATGTCACCACTTATGACAATGAATTGCAGAACAAATTCATTGGGTAGAAAACGACAACCATCCTGACAATAAAATGGCTAATACTCATTGAAGCACATACCATAAACCAGACATAGTTACAAGTGTTTCATATTTATGAAGTCATTTAATCTTCACAATCACCTTAACATTTTTCATTTTACAAATAAAGAAACTGAGACCCAGAGAGGGCAGTTTGTAAATAGTTCCCAGGCTAGGAAAAGGGATGATCATTTTCTCTGGAATATATTTTCTTGTCACTAAGTGATGATAAAATTATTAAGAGAAAATAAAATATACATTTAAGGTTTACAAAGATTCTCTCTTTCTCTCTCTCTCTCTCTCACACACATCTTTCCTTACATGCTAAATTGGTTCTGAGTACACAGACATGGCCTCAGCCCTAGTTAGAAAGCCAGTTTTTATATATGACACTCACGGTTCCTTTTCAGGCTGAGCAGACAGACCTGGGCTAAAGAGCCTGCTTCTCAGAAAATCATGAGCCATTTTCACCACCACAGTGTCAGTAGAGGGGAGAAAGTGCCTCTCCACACCATCCTTGGCTTCCACGGCTGTCTTGTGGATGGTCTCTTGGATGCCTCTTCTGCCTTCAAAGCCCCATTATACTAGGCTCTCCCATTCACAGTGAATGTCTTCTACTTTGCTAATGTCTCCAGAAACACAATATATATCACCTGTAATCTGAAGGTCAATCTAGTTGACCAAGCCCCAGATCAGCTAAACAAAGCCTGTTCCTTCAGCAAGTTTTCCAGTAGCTGGTCCCAGTAGAAGACAATGCTGACATCTGTGAATATCACCTTAACAGGGTGATTGTAGCATTCTGGGTCATTCCAGAAGGCTGCCCCACAATGGCACAAGTCTGCTTCTAGCAACTGCAGGCGCGTGACAAAAAAGCACACCTCTCTACGGGGCCATTGATTTTCCTGGAAAAGGCTCTTGACCTTTCCTGGAAAGCTGGACCTCTTTTGCCCATAGCCTTGTGGTGTTGGGCTGAGGCCTGGCCGTGGAGGTGTTCCCGATTCTGGCTGCAGTTTTTGTGGGTCTTGCCTGAAGGCATCCACTGGCTTCCCACCCCTTGATATACCGTGTGTCTGTTTCCCAATAAAAGCAAACAGTGAAAAAACAAACAAACAAAAAACAACTCACAACGACCTGCAAGGGAGCACAGAACACTCACATATGCAATTACCCCATACCAAACTGAACAGAGTCTCATTTCTATTCTTTTTGCCTTTTTCTTTGATAATAAAGCCATTTAAATTTTGCAATTTCCCACCCACAGACTTACACCTTATGTTTAGTGGCTTATTTTACATTTAGTGTTACACTATTGAATCAGTAAAAGAGATACATTTTTTCTTTTTCAATGATCGAGCAAAAAAATCATATTGCAACAAAATATAATACAAAATTAATCTGGTCATTTCACAAATTGCTGGCTCTGTGGCCATTTAAAAAATTAATTATTAGAAATCTGTAACATGTACTTCTCTGAGTAACCCTTGTCTGAGCATCACTAATACTCTGCTTATTCACTTCCCCTGCTATCAAAGAAATGTTATATTTATACACACATGTAGTTATCTTTTCTAGCAGTGTATTTGTGCATATGGGTACACGTCACCTGTAACCTGAACAAAAGGTTTTTACTAATGTATTTCAGATAAACATTGATATTTTAAAGACTGAAAGACACATTCCAAAAGAACAAAATTAGGAGGCTGAATTTTTTTTTCAGATAACATCACATAATTTATATTTTAAAATACTGAACAAATGAGAAAGAATGACCCTGCAACTTGGCTGTAGACTTAATTATTAAATGGTAATAGCCATGGAATGATGGGAAAGCCAATTACTATAAATGCTGGCTGCAATCTGACCCTGCACTAGAATTATTCCTTCTAAGCCCTTGTAAACATGGCAGTGCCTCCTAGAGTAAAAACTAGCTATGGATGATCCAAACCTCTTAATGAAAAATTTTTATGATTCAAAAGCCCAAATAAAAATTTCACAAGTGCAAAGATAACTTCTACCTTCTTTCCAGCTTCCAGACACAGGAGAAAACATACACACACACACACACACACACACACACACACACACGCACACACACGCACACACCTCTCAATGCAAAATAAATAACATTTTCTACACTTTCTAGCTGTGAGCTGAGTGTTGTGGGAGGAAAGCACTAAATAATAAACACTTTCAGAAGGGGTTTCTAAAAATGACCCCGATTCCAGCAGTGAAAATCCACAGCTCAATGGAATACAAACACTTGTTCACACAAGAAATCATCCTTCCTAGTCTTTTTTTTTTTTTTTTCTGAGACGGAGTCTTGCTCTGTCGCTCAGGCTGGAGTGCAGTGGCGCGATCTCGGCTCACTGCAAACTCCGCCTCCCGGGTTCACGCCAATCTCCTGCCTCAGCCTCCCCAGTAGCTGGGACTACAGGCGCCCGCCACCTCACCCGGCTAATTTTTCGTATTTTTAGTAGAGACGTGGTTTCACCGTGTTAGCCAGGATGGTCTCGGTCTCCTGACCTCGTAATCCACCCGCCTCAGCCTCCCAAAGTGCTGGGATTACAGGCGTGAGCCATCGCGCCCGGCCCCTAGTCTCTTTTAAAGATACAAACAGATGAGATAATCCATAAATTCAAATACCTACCACAAGGAATTTTTTTAAGCTAAATTAGTGTTTACTCAGTATCTCCTCCAAACTAAACTATGTACAGACTCTAAGGAATAGGGGAGGCAATTTATATTCTCTTTCTTCGTTTTTGAGACAGTCTCGCTCTGTTGCCCGGGATAGAGTGCAAACGTGCAATCTCGGCTCACTGCAACCTCCACCTCCCGGGTTCAAGCAATTCTCCTGCCTCAGCCTGCCAAGCAGCTGGGATTACAGGCTTGCACCACCATGCCCAGCTAACTTTTGTTATTTTTAGTAGAGACAGGGTTTCGCCATGTTGACCAGGCTGTTCTCTAACTCGTGACCTCAGGTGATCCACCTGCCTTGGCCTCCCAGAGTGCTGGGATTACAGACATGAGCCACCACACCCAGCCCTCTTTTTCTCTTTCAACAGTAACTATTGAGCACCTACTAGACCCCAGGCACTCCTCAAGGTGCTCAGGAGTTTGGTGGTGAAAGAGACACAATATATGTTCTACTTCT
Organism: Piliocolobus tephrosceles; assembly: GCF_002776525.5. Lineage (NCBI taxonomy): Eukaryota > Metazoa > Chordata > Mammalia > Primates > Cercopithecidae > Piliocolobus > Piliocolobus tephrosceles. The sequence goes on along the minus strand of NC_045437.1, from coordinate 80,627,427 downwards.
ACCTAATAGACTCTATATTCTAGTAGAGTGAATAGATAGTAAACTAGATACACAGCAATGATAAATGCTGTAAAGACATATAAAGCAAGAAAATGAACTAAAGAGTGTGGGGAGAAGAATACAGCAATTAGGCCCCGCGTGGTAGCTCACGCCTGTAATCCCAGCACTCTGGGAGGCCAAGGCAGGTGGATCACTTGAGGTCAAGAGTTCGAGACCAGCCTGGCCAACATGGTGAAACCCCATCTGTACTAAAAATACAAAAAAAAAAAAAAAAAAAAATTAGTCAGTCATGGGAGTGAGCTTCTGTAATCCCAGCTACTCAGGAAGCTGAGGCAAGACAATCGCTTGAACCCGGGAGGTGGAGGTTGCAGTGAGCCAAGATTGCACCACTGCACTCCAGCCTGGGCAACAGAGGTAGACTCTGTCTCAATAAATAAATAAATAAAATAAGAATACATCAATTGTGGGTGATTGGGGAAAGGTGACAGGGAAGCCAGCAAATGAGATAGAGGAGTAAACCCAGAGAACATCTTAGGAAAGATCATTCCGGGGACAGGGAAGAGCAAGAGCAAAGTCTCAAAGGCAGGAGGCTGCTCGCTTACAAGAACAACATGAAAGCCGTGTGGCTGGCATGGAGTGAGAGCCAGATTAACTAGACAGATTAACTAGAGTCTCACTGTAGATCATTGTGGCCTTTCATTTTTACTTTGAGTGAGAGGGGAGCCATTGTAGGAGTTTGGGCAGAGGGAAAGGTGCTGTAACTTAGGTTTTAAATATTCGTTCTCAGATTCATGAAGAAGACAGATATACAACAACTAATTACACTACTAAGAAATGAATTGCAGTCACTAGGATATTATTAGACATAAACCCTGAGTGCTTACTATACACTAGGCCTCCCTATGTTATTTCACAAAGGAGCACAGTCAACCTATCCCATATCTTAGTTGAGGAAATTGAGACTTGGTGACTTTAAGCAAGTAGTCCACTATCACACAAGAGGTAGCAGAGCTGGACTTCAAATTCGGGAGCTCTGAATTCCTACTCCTAGGAAGGAAGCTTCATACTTTTTGCTTTCTCCAAGTTCCAGGAAACACAACAGAAGGACCAATTTGCTCTCACTGGAAAGTTGAAGAGGGCTCCACAGATAAGGTAACACTTGAACTGGGGCTTAAAGAAGGAGTCACTTTCCTGGAAGAGAAAGGGGACAAAGGAACGAATGGTATGTTCGGGAAGGTGTTTTGTGTGGCTGCAGCTTAGTAGCCCACAGCAGAGGCCTGGGGTGAGACTAGGTGGGTGGTTTGAAAGATGTTTCCTTTTTCTAAAGTAATTTTTTTTCCTATAACCAAGCAGAAGTAAAAAGAACTCCACTGATGTGTTTGCTTGTAGACAATAACTGGGTGTATAATTATATATTTACAGCTGACTTCACCCATAAACAACAGACTTTCCGAGAGCCGGAACCTGCTGTCTTGCTTCTGTTGCTTCCGTGTTTCCAGCACTGTGCCTGCAGTACGTGCCCAGGAACTATTTGTTGAAGCCTATCTTCGATAAGAGCGTTTGGTTATATGAGTTTTCGATAGCAATAGATACTCCTCTTTTGCCAGCTCAAGTCTAGAAGTGGGTGTGAATGGCAGCCACGCAGAGCCAGCAACCACGTCCTCTGCCTTCTGAGAAAAAGCATAGAATGCACACAGCTGTGTGTCCTATGCTGATGGCTAGCCACTCTCTCTCAGCCTAGATGTGGTGACTAGCAAGGCACCTGGTTATCACTCTTAGAGCAGAGTTCCCACAAATTCCACGAACTTGTCGTCTGAGAGGGAAGAATCAACCCAAGTAGGAAATGAACACACTCCATTGGGTTATCAGTCCCTGGCAGGGTAAAGTATATGGGACACCCCCTCACTGCCATGTCTTGCTTATCTGGAGTCACACAGGAGACAACATAGACATCAAACAAGTTCCTTTTCCCATAGATTTAGCATCTAAAAGAAAATAACACCCCTTTGGAAAAGGCAGCTGTGTCTGATTAATCTAGAGCCATATGAGGGTCTCAAGTGAGCATGTGAATAAAATAGAACCACTGAAATTCCATCAATCTAAAAAAAAAAAACAAAAAAACAAAAAATGGATCCAGACTTTAAAAGAGACCTTGTCAACTTTTCTAACAAAATTTTATAAATGACTCTCCATGATTTGGGAGACTAAATTTTTACAATGGAAAATAATGTAGAAATAGGAATCGAAAGATAGAACAAAAGCAAGGGTTTTCTGTAGGAAAAGGTGTAAATAGTGCTGCTTCATGGCAAACCATCCAAGAAAAAGTCTTACTTGGAACATGTATAAGTGATCTAGATTGATTCCGAAAAATAACTATTTATATAAATTGACTTTTCAGGTTCCTGCATCATCTCCAATTTATGTTCAAATACAATAGTCCCTCCTTATCCATGGAAGATGTTCCAAGACCACCAATGAGTGCCTGAAACCACAAACAGCATCAAATCCTATATATGCTATGATAAATTTAAAATTGATTAATTGATAAATTGATTAATTTAAAAATGGGTACATTAAGGCTTAACAACAATAATAAAATAGGACTATTATAACACTATACTATAATAAAAGTTAGATGAATGTGTTCTCTCTCTCTCTCAAAACATCTTATTATACTGTACTCACTTATTTTCAGATTGACCACAGGTAACTGAAATTCTAGAAAGCAAAACCATGAATAAGTAGGGACTACTCTATGTATTTTTATTAAAAACGAATTGACCGGCCGGGCGCGGTGGCTCAAGCCTGTAATCCTGGCACTTTGAGAGGCCGAGACGGGTGGATCATGAGGTCAGGAGATCAAGACCATCCTGGCTAACACGGTGAAACCCCGTCTCTACTAAAAAATACAAAAAGCTAGCCGGGCGAGGTGGCGGGCGCCTGTAGTCCCAGCTACTCGGGAGGCTGAGGCAGGAGAATGGCGTAAACCCGGGAGGCGGAGCTTGCAGTGAGCTAAGATCCGGCCACTGCACTCCAGCCTGGGTGACAGAGCCAGACTCCATCTCAAAAAAAAAAACCGAATTGACCTAGTAGTTAAGAATGACTAGGGTTTTGTAATTGAAATACTATTCTCATCTCCACAAATTAAAAGCTAGCAGATCCTGGAACATTACTTAATCTTTCAGGCCCATCAGTTTTCTCATTATAAAATGGGTCTAATAATACATCTCTTATGGCTCTCTAGTTTAGGTTATATAAAATAATATGTCCAAGATTCTTAGTACATATTTGACACATTAGATGCTCTGCATAGATGGCAGCTATTATTATTATCACTATGGTTTTCACATCAAATTATTGAAGGAGTCCATTATCCCCAAATCAAAAACAAAGGTGGAAACCATTTATCTAAAACAGTAGTTTTCAAAGTGTGATCTTTGGAGCCCCCAGATTCCAAGACCATTTAAGTGAATCTAAGAGGTAAAAACTATTTCTATAATGGAACTATAACATTATTTGTGTTTCTTATTCATTGTGTTGACATTTGCACTCATACTGCAAAAGCAGTTGTAGATAAAACTCCCATCTTAGCACAATCAGGGCAATGGCATCAAACCACACTAGTCTTTGTTGTATTCTTCTTCATGTACTCCCAACCTTAAAAACAAGATGGGGGTGGGGGGAGCACAGTAGACCATTGTACTTAAAGTCTTTGATGAATAAAATGAATTTTATTTTAAGATTCTACCCTGAGTTCACATTTTTGGATCATTTATTCTTATTACTTGAAACATAATAATTGTACATATTTATGGGGTACACAGTGATGTTTCAATACATACAATGTATAGCGATCAGATCAGGGTAATTAGCATATCTCTCATTTTAAACATTTCTCATTTCTTTGTTTTGGGAATATTCAATATTCTCTCTTCTAGCTGTTTGAAAATATATCATATATATTGTTAACTATGGTCATCCTACTGTGCTATCGAACTCTAGAGCTTAAGAATCCTATCTAGCTGTAATTTTTTCTTTTAGCAATTCTCTCCCTATAACCCTCATTCCCCTTCCTAGTCTTTAGTATCTTCTTTTCTACATTTTACTTCTATGAGATCAATTTGAGTTCACGTCTTTTGAGTAGTTTGTGTAACTGAGTAGGAAACATGCATAAGACACCCTTGCCACATGTAGGAGTACGACAGTGGTCTCCAGGAAAGGGACTTCTGCTGCTTTTTTGGTGGAAACCAATTTTTATTTAAAGGAATGATTGAAAACAAATTACAATAATGCAGACTTGTGTATTTGGCATGTCTTTTGTCAAAATGAATGATGTGAACCAGTCAGCTCAGAAAAACAACTCATGATATTTGTTGCAAGTAATAAAATATGACTTCCACGTGGAAATTAGAATGATAAATTGTATCTGCCCTTGTGAACCTGAGAGCATCCTAAAACTTAAGACATTTCTGATGGGATTGGTAGGGATATTAATAAATGTGATTTTTTTTTTTTTTTTTTTTTTTTTTGACAGAGTCTCACTATGTCACCCAGGCTGGAGTGCAATGGCATAATCTCAGCTCACTGCAACCTCTGCCTCCCAGGTTCAAGCAATTCTCATGCCTCAGCCTCCAGAGTAGCTAGGATTACAGGTGCCCACCACTATGACTGGCTAATTTTTGGTATGTTTAGTAGAGATGGGATTTCACCATGTTAGCCAGGCTGGTCTCAAACTCCTGGTGATCTGCCCACCTCGGCCTACCAAAGTGCTGGGATTACACGCGTGAGCCACCACGCCCAGCCTTCTTTTCTAATATAATAAAGGCATTACATATCACCCACATAAACAAAAACACATTAGGGTCCTCAATAACTTTTGAGATTTCCAAGAAATTTTTAAGAACAGAAACTTTGAGAACTGCTGATTTAAAATGTGGTTATTTCAGCATATATCTCCAGTTTGCAAATGTCATGAGGCTCTTCCAGTAATCACCCTCGGATGTAAAAAGTATAAGGAAATGTCCAAAGTTGAGCTAGGAAATCAAATTGCAAATAAGCTTTTTCATGAACAAGTGTAAAAACAAACTCCTAACTCCTTTTGTAAGTAGAAGTGCTATGTCTATAAGGTTTATCCACAGAAAGGATTCACAGTAGAGTAGTTTTTAGGACATCAATTAAGTCATTATAATAATAAGATAACAAAAAGATTTACATAATATATTGCCTTATCATAAGAATTTTAGACACATTTTCTCAATTAACTTTCATTAGAGTCTCTGAATAATATTAGTAGTTCTATTTTAATTATTATTAATAGCTGTATATTAATGAGATGGAAAATAAAGAGTGGACAAGTAAGTCACAAAGTTAATAACAGCTGCAGCCAGGATGTAATCCAGACTTAGCAGCTTTCAAATTCCACACTCCAGGTTTGTGAATGAAACCATAGTAAGCCTCTACTTGTAATTCTGGGTGGTTTGCTGTGGCTACACCTTGTTAGGATATCTTAATTGATGTTATAGTGTTTCCAATATCTCAGTGGCTGAAAAACAACGATTTATTTCTCACTTATGCTCTATGACTCTTAAGAGTTGAATGCAGCTTTGCTCCATATTTTAATTCTTGACCCACACTGGTGAGAATTATCTACTTGAAATATTGTCAGCCTTGTGGAAGAGAGAAAAGAGAACACAGTTGACCATATTCTGCCTCCTAAAGCTTCTCAGAAGTGTTACACTCTACTTCTACTCATATTTTATTGGTCAAACGAAGTCATATCACAAAGCCTGAGTTCAACAATGTAGGGAGTTTAATACAATATGTGGCATACTGGAAATGTGACACAAAATGAATAGAAAAATCAAGATGAAAGCAATTAAAATCACTCTTAGATGACATTACAATTAGCACTAATCTGTTTTGCATTAAATTAGATCTCAGGATATATCATTGGTGTCAGACATAGCCTAATGGTAAGTTGGACAGAGATGAGTTCATCAGGTTTAAAATTCTTTGTGTAATATGAATACGATGTTATATGTGTATCCTTTGGGCTAGGCTACAATCTTGGTGCTACATCAGTCCCCGACATTCTATTTCTGAAATCCATTCTAGAGACAGCCCAAAGTGATTTTGTTATCCATTCCTCCATCACCAGTCAAGGATATGCTAATTACTACATTTAAAGGTAAGAGGTAGGTTTTAATAGGTGAAAATAGTGACTTTTCAATTACCATCACAAATGGTAGAAATGAGTTTTAATTGGTTAAATTAAAGATATTCAATATACATAAGTTGGTTAAGATACTTACGAGATAAGCCCTATTCTTGCCAATTCAAGCGTTTGAATTCAAATGATTTCTGGTTGCCTGATGCAACCAGAGAGTACGAGAATCTTGCCTCTAGATTCTTTGTACTGCTGTGAGTGATAATTTGTATAAATTGATTATTGTAGCTCCTCAAAAGATGGAGAGCTTAAAAAAGATACTGCATGAACTCTTGTGTGTCTGCTTGCTAATTAATGTTGGTCAAGGTTTAATGTGTACATGTACAGCACAGTTTGGTTGGGTAGCTTTATTGTCTATTCAAAATAACTTAAAATTCTATGAACATATTGACAAAGGTTAACTTGTAAGAGTGTCCTGATTTCTTAGTGCTTTAGATTTTTCTGAATCATATTTAATTTAATTAATTTTGTGTGCATATGATTTATGTTTTGTTTTGAGACTTTTTCCCCCAACAAATTACTCCCAATTGCATGATTTATTTAAGCTCAGATAGAATCAAACCTTAATGTAACTTAATTTGAAAAGAAAGCATAACCAAGGGCTAAGTTAGTATTTACTACCTCCTATAATAAACCATTTAAAATTTTTGAAAAGACCAAGTAATTAATCATTAATTGTTACTCACCAGACATTTAAGGGCAAGTTATAACAATATTGAGGACTCTATAAATGAGAAGGTAAACTGGCTTAATTTTAAACATGACTGAGAAAATAAATTCAATGCCTCCCTCTCATATCCTTAATCTCTAGGTAAAAGTAATATTTTCATTATGGCCTTACCTTTCACTTTGACTGAGGTGATTTTTTTAAAAAAAGGAAATCGTATGTGGCTTTAAGCATCTTTCATAAATCCTCGAGGGAATTTTAGTTATGAAATCTCTCTCATACCATATTTAACAATTGATTTTGAATATAACTTTCTATGTCATGTTATTCAGATTTCCACAAAATAAAAAAACATACTTAAATCCTAGCAATAATTTTATATAAGTTCTTGAGTTATGTCTTGAATAGTTCTATGCTGGTCCAAAAACTAAACAAAAGTTTAAAATTTTCATATACTCCTTAAAAGTAAAAGAGTTCAACGTCATAAGATAAACATCACTACCATAGTGAGATGTCAACTTTACTGATTTTCCTTAATGTATTGCCTAATAGGTCAAACATTATTGAAAACTAGACAGGCCTGAAGGTGGACTATTTATTTGCATATGCTTCTGAATTTTAAGGGTCTGTAAGAAGAATCAGGACCCCATGATGTAAGTGTTTCTTAAGTACTTGTGTTCAGTAAGATGACTTGAATGCCCATTCTGCATGTGCTTTGCCAGTTTCCTTTTTATATTTTTGCTCCATTATTCCAATGTCCTACACAGAAAAACATCAGATTAGTATTTCTGTCATATTGCATTTATCAATGAATTCACTTAATAGCAGAACAGATATAGCTTGAATCTTAGTCTTCTCAGGCTGCCATATCAAAATATGATGGATTGGGTAGCTTCAATGACAAATTTATTTTCTCACAGTTCTAGAGAAGTTCAAGATCAAGATAACAGCAAGGTAGGTTTCATTTTGAGTCCTCTTCTCTTGACTTGTATGCAGTCATGATCTCTTTGTGTGAGAGAGGAGAGGCAGAGAGCAAGTTCTCTGGTGTCTTTTACAAGGATACTCATTTCATCAAACCAAAAGTCGACTCCCATGACCTCATCTAACCCTAAGTATCTCTCAAAATCCCCATCTCCAAATAGCATCACACTGAGGCTTAGGGATTCAACATATGAAGTGGGGGAGGACATAAACATTGAGTCCATAATATCTTATAATACAAGCCATATGTGCACATTGAATAATTTGATCCACTTAAAAATAATTCTATGAAATACTGAAGCCAACAACAGACAGGCAACCTATTTAAGTATTTACATAAATGCCATTTTTAAAATGTGTGTAGATTTTGCTTGACATATTTTCATACTATTGAGTTGAAGAAGTAGATTCTTAAATACTTTAAAATCAATGCTATTATAAATAAATATGATATTTTATTTCTGAATATTAAGACAGGTAATAGTACTTGATGATACTGCCCTGAAAATGAATTTCATTAATGAAAATGATTTAATCTCCAATCTCAGAATGGTAATTCTTGACAAAACTATTTATCCTTTGATTGTTGCAGATGTAAAGCTGAATGTCAAGTTCACAGTTTGCATATTTGTGCAGATTTGTTTAGAAAATGGGCTCTGGTGTGAACTTGTTTCAAAATTGCCAAATGGGTATATAATGAAAACACATCTGCTAAACAAAGAGAAAGACCAAGTTTGAGAAAGGAATTAGCAAGAAAACATTAGTTTAAAAAGTTCTTTTATAATTAAACTGTATTGCAAATGAAGTGAATCTTTTCCCAAACATGCTATTCATAGCATCCACAATCATCAAATAGCAGGCACTTCAGGCAGAGCCAGAAGTAGATTGGCCTAGAGCAATTAAAAATGAAGCAGAAGAGGGGATGGCAGATTGTGGATGAGATAGCACTGGCATGATCTTCTAATATCAAATACCAAGAAAACAACATTTAAACATGATGTTAAAAAAATAATAACATTTAAGGTGACTCGTTAAGTGTCTTTACCCAGTGGGCTGATAAAAAATTGTAAAAGGGCTTTCTTTGATTTAGGGTGTCAGCATTCTAACCAGCTCAAATGCCATATCATCAGTGAGGTTTTCTTTTAATATACATATATGTATATACATTCATATATATACACATACACATATAGATATACATACACATACGTAATACATTCATAAGTATTATGTACTTACATTCATAAGTATTACATGTGTGAGATAGGTATATTAAGAGAAAACCTCACTGATGGTGATTTTTCATATATACAAATATAAATATATAAATATAAATGTTTAAAACATATATAGATACATATCTCAAGCCCCCCAGTCACAGCCTTGCAATCCCACCTCCCTTTGTATGCACCATCTAACATATCATCCTTGCTTACCTCTTTATTGTCTACCCCACTCAAAATATAATCCTCATAAAAACAAAATCATTATCTCTTCAGTTCTCTCCTATATCCTAAGAACCAGTGCGTGGCATAGGGTTGAGATCCATAAAAATGTATTTAGTAAATGAATGAATTAATAAATAAATTAAATATTCAGGTCTTTTAGCACTAAAAGAAATAGCATAAACATCTGCTCAGTATTTATTGGTGTACTTCTGTCTAGAGAAAGAGGCTCCTTTTAATATATAATTTTATCAAACATTCATTTTTTTTTTCAATAGCATTCCACTCTGGATTAGAGCATCTTTGTAAAGATGGAATTATATTTCCCTTGTGCCACATTATATCCAATGGAAAAACAAATTTGCTTCTAGATTATAAATCTGCATTTGGCCACTGGTTATTATTTATTACTGTTTCTTCACACTGTGTATCAGAATTCAAAGTTTTCCAAACATCTTTCTAAGTGAAGCTTAGTGAATGCCTTTCTCAAGTATTTGAAGAAGTGGGATGTGATACTATCAATTCAAGAAAGAGAGAGAGAAAGAAAGGAAGGGAGAAAGGAAGGAAGGAGAGAGAAAGGAAGAAAGAAATTCCCTAATAGCATTACAGAGTGTATCCCTCATTTTTCTCTCCCATCAAATCTTTATAATAATTGGACGTTAAAGGACAAAATCGGTCACTGAGTTCTCTGTCTTCAGCAAACCTAAACTCTGTCAGGAGCATAAAAAATATTTCCAAAAACCAAAGCTGTTTAATTATGATACCCCCATGCTGAAAACATTTCAGTTACTTCCCATTGCTCTTAATGTAAACAGCAACACCCTCAACACGGCCTAAAATATCCACCTGGTCTGGCGCTTGCTTATCACCCTAGCCTTATTAATGATTGTATTAATCCGTTCTCATGCTGCTATAAGAACATACCAGAGACTGGGTAATTTATAAAAGAAAGAGATTTAATTGGCCCAGTTCTGCAGGGCTGAGGAGGCCTCAGGAAACTTACAATCATGGCAGAAGGGGAAGCAAACATGTCCTTCTTCACATGGCGGCAACAAGGAAAAGTGTGAGCAATAGGGGTGAAAGCCCCTTATAAAACCATCAGATTAGTCGGATGCGGTGGCTCATACCTGTAATCTCAACACTTAGAGAGGCCTAGGCGGATGGATCACAAGGTCAGGAGTTTGAGACCAAGCTGGCCAACATAGTGAAACCCCCATCTCTACTAAAAATACAAAAAGTTAGCTGGGAGTGGTGGTAGGGGTAGGTGCCTGTAATCCCAGTTACTTGGAAGGCTGAGGCAGGAGAATCGCTTGAACCCGGGAGGCAGAGGTCGCAGGAGCCGAGATCGCACCATCGCACTCTGCCAAGGCGACAGTACAAGACTCTGTCTCAAAACACGAAAACACAAAGAACAAACAAACAAAACAACAACAACAACAACAAAAATCAGATCTGGTGAGAACTCACTCACCTGCACGAGAACAGCAGCATGGGGATAACCACCCCCATGATTCAATTACCTCCCACTGGGCTCCTCCCACAACATGTGAGGATTGGGGGAACTATAATTCAAGATGAGATTTGGGTGGGGACACAGCCAAACCATATCAGTGATCACTCTGTCACTCAATCTATGAGCTCCAGCCAAGTTGCCTTCTGTCTATCTCGAATGCCATGTATTTGATTATAATCTTTGTTTATAAAAGCTTTTTCATCCTTTTCTGTTAATTTAACCTTCCTCATCTTTCAAATCTCAATTCAGAGGTCCCTTTTTTCTTGAAGCTTCCCTTTAACTTCCTCAACTTCTCATTTTACGGTAGGTTCCCTTGCTTTAAATTTACATATAAAGTTGTTTTTTCTTTGGTTCCTTCTTTCTTTTCTGCCTTGTTTTTTTTTTCTTATAGAATACATGTCTTCATTTGTAATCATAAATACATTTGCATTTCTGTTTGACTACTACTTGTCTCCCCAATTAACCTGTAGGAGAGCAGAGACACATCTTTTGCTCCCCATTATTTCCCTAATTCAAGAACAGTGCCTGGCATATGTGATAGGAGGTTACTAATATTTATTGCATAAATGAAAACAGGTAACTTATGAACTGCTTGACTTGCCTTGCTGATGGAAGTCAACTATCGTTTTAATATGCCTTTACTTAATCAGTAATAGTTAAAGAATGAAATGATGTTTATGATCTCTTCTTCTTGGTATGCATATAGGTAATTAAACAGCAGTAAATGAAGAAAGGTCAAACATCAAAAAGATTCAATATCAGGCACTTCTTACCTGTTCCGATGCCTGTAAGTTTACCTAATGTTAGGACATGCGTTCTCATAGGAAGTAGAGAATACCATAGCATTCATGAGCAAATGCTATATTAATTTTGCCTATGATTTTCAAGGAAACAATTTTGCAACAAGAAGTTGATAGTAATAATTGAATCAATAAACGGGAAAAAGTTGGAAAATCTGAAAATGAAGCACCCAGATCTCAGGGACATTTTCAGGGAAATAAATATGTAGCTACTCCATAGTGAAAATGCCATGTTTTGTGGTGAAAAATGTTTCATGCCTCACAAAATAGAAGTTATAAAAGATCAGTTAGTAATCAAAGAATAAGTGTAACACCATCCGTTAACCAAAGGAAAGGATGACGACACAAGGATGATAAATGAAATGACTGTTCAGAAATGGAAAAAAAAAAAAAATGAATGAAGACCTCAGACATTAAAATTGGTCTGGCTTCTCCCTGAGGTTTCTGAGAGGATTTTGCATTTTTCTCATTTGGTTTCTCTGATAATTTTATGTGAATTTGAGCCCAGAAAATGCTCCATTAATGCTTTCCATACAAACTCACATCAACAAAAATGATTAGAACATACAGAGAAAAGAGACTAGGTGTTGGCTGATGTTTTTATTATGGACTTAATTTTAAACAGTTGTGTGACCATCATGAAATAATTTAACCTCTCTCTTGAATCTTACTTGCAGCATAGAATTTAGTGAGAAACACACCAGTGATAACTGCTGTGCCTTCTAAAACATGCCAGAAAGATGATATACGTTAATTCTTTCACTTTAGTGTGTGTATGAGTGTGTGTGTGTATGAGTGTGTGTGTATGTGTGTGTATGAGTGTGTGTATGTGTGTATGAGTGTGTGTGTATGTGTGTATGTGTATGAGTGTGTGTATGAGTGTGTATGTGTGTGTATGAGTGTGTATGAGTGTGTGTGTATGTGTGTGTGTGTACGTGTGCGTGTGTGTGTATATGTGTGTGTACGTGTGTGTGTACGTGTGTGTACGTGTGTGTGTATGTGTGTATGTGTGTGTGTGTGTATGTGTGTGTGTGTGTGAACTCAAGGAGTGTTCAGTGTACTGAGATGGTTTTCTTTGATCTCCCTCCAGAACCTCTTTCTCACCTACCCAATAATGTGTGGAATTCCTTAAAAGTGATACAGAATTTTATTCTATAGTTAGCACTAAAAATAAAAACACAAATCACCCTAGAAGGAGTGACATTTCAAATTTCATGCTAAGACTTAAAAATATTTCAAGGAGACCTTTTCCTGAGACTAAATTTTGACAAAGTTAATAAAGCTGAGAGTAGTGAATGCTGAAGAATGGGGAATAAAATGGCAAAGCTTAGAGCACCAAAAGCACATTTCACTTGCTTTATTTCTTTGTTGGGAGCTGGCCCTGGAGAGCAAACTGGAGAAGACAGTTAAATATACTTCAAATGTAGATAGCAAACACTACACCTCCATTCCTATAGGAGCGTGCGTGTATAGGGATGTTCCTTGGGCCCAGGTGCCATTCCTGGGGATTGGCACTATTCCCACATACTTATGGAAATGAAACCAGAGACCATCTGATTGTAAAAGAGTAAATAGAACATATTGGAATACCAGTGTTTAAAACACTGAGGGAAATGACAGTTCAAGTAAGTTAATGAAACAATTTTTGCTTGATTTTGACCATGCTTTTATGATATAATTCTGTTTGCTTATTTATTTGGCAGCCAGAATGAAAACTGTATCTTTTTAAAGTATCTGTAGAATCTGGAGACACTCTGGGCATTTCATATAGCCTTATACTTGTAATAACAATTGGTTGCTAAGGATCACAGTACGGATGGCAGATACAATTACTAGGTGGATGCAGTGTTTCTGACAGTCTCATTTGTCTGATTTTGATTAAAAAATATCCAATGAAAATGAGTTTCTCTGTTTTGCAGAGTATTCTAGCATATTCTTGCATATTTCTAGCTGAAGCTTAAATAATAGTGTCTTCTTCTGATCTAATGTTAGTCCCTTTTCTTTCTTAACACCTTTTAGGCCCATATTTTCCTTGTTTTCAATACATTTTTATTTTCTTTCTTTTTTGCTATCATCACTGAGAAAGAGTAAGATGAAAATGAAGTCCAGGAGACTGCTGAGCCTCCGTGAGAGTATGCAATTGGTGTCATTTTGGCCCAAATTCCAGAGGCCTAAGGAAAACGAAAAGAGGTTAAAAAAAGGTTAAAAATGAGGTTGTTATTGACATTCCAGAGAGAGACAGCAACCCAACATCAGGGACAAGGTTGGGAACAGAGAGGTAAGGTAGAAATTCCAGTTAGGAAAAAAAAAAATTGTGACCGCCTAGGTCAAGTCCCCGAAAGCCTCTCACCTGATTGATATTTACTAGATAATTCCCACTCCCAGGGGCTTTCCTAATGGGAATCCTAAAAATGCTTTGGACTTCTGACACCTTCCAGTGCCTAAGATTCCCTCCTCCCCTGCAGCAAATAACATTCATCTTAGTCTTGTTTAACAATCCAAGAACCCTTTCAAGATTTTGAAATTCAAACTCCCATCAAGACTGACCACCCTAATTATCAGGGGGTTGAGAAATTGCTCTAAAAATGGGTGGGGTAAGGGGGATGGGGAGAAAAAGAACAGATAATTATAATGAAATCCAGGATCCATATACCCTAGCATGCCACTACAATGTGAGCTGAAACTGCCGATTCCTGGTATCACTTTGAAGTTAACTACTTTTTACTGAGTCCTCTTGAATGATTCCAGGAAGGGCTTTCTTAAAAGGAAAGGGTGAATGTAGAGTAGGGAGAGTCTAGTGTGCCCTTTAGTATTTATGCCTCCCAGGTACACAAGGCAAATTTATCATCAAGACATTGAATACAGAAATCTAGGTTCACAAGGGGCTTCTAAAAATCATTTAGTTTCACCTCTGCTTCTAAATAACAAGTCATTCTGAAAATTTGTTGATTAATTAATTAAATCTTACCTAAAAAAAATCTTCTGACAACCAGATAGCATCGTTTCTCTTCATAAAACATTCCAGAGTTAGAATTAGAAAGCTTCTAATAGAACATACTGGAATACCAGTGTTTAAAACAATACAAGTTTATTTGACTTGTAACGATACAAGTTTACTTAATACAAGTTTATTTGACTGAAATTTAAGATAATTTCTTTTTTTCTGTTGTTTCACTATTTTTCATATATAAGCATCTTTTGTTATATTTTAGATAAATATACCTAGATGTATGTTTTTCTTTTTGGTTATGAGACTAAAATTACTTATGACTGCATATTCACTTTTGATGCATAAATTAGAGGGAGAAATTTGACCTTTATAAACACACCTCTTTATGTGATATGTAACTGGGTAGTTTGCAATACAAGGGTGAAAATGAGGAAAATTCTTGAGGTAAAAGCACATTCTGTGACTTGCTCCCACTGATTCGATTTTTACTACAATTTTGTGCCACAGCTGTAATTCCCTGTTTAGTGTTCTACATGAAACTAAACCCATGGAGAAAACTACCTCTTATTTACATGAGGTAATATAGAACGAGGGGCGAAATATGCAGCAAACCTCGTTGGGGGTACCCACTGCTTGCTTCAGGGGTGTTTTTGAAAATGAAAATTAAGTCTACATGACCCCAAATGCCTGCCAACCAGGGCTTTACTAAATGCACACTGTGCATGCCTCCACAGCCAAACTGGGGCAGCTTTGGCCACTCAGTCTGGGCTCAAAGCCACTCTGGTTGGCAGTCTTGCCAACGAGACCATACTAGGGAGGTGGGGCTCTCAGGCAGCCTTGCCATCTTTCCACAGCTCTGCAAGTGAAAATTCTAACAGGATTTCCTGATTAAACGTAGACCCAGTCACCAAGGACACCCTACAGAAAGCTTGCCCTCAGTAGTTGTAGAAGCCCCATTAATGTGGTGGCTACTCTAACTCAAGCCCCCAGTGAGGCTGAAGTGAAAATGGAAATTATCAGTTTTCCCTAATTCTTATATTTCTGTTCCTCCTACACTGTGAAGGTATGACCTTGGCTAACCCTCCAAAATGGCATTGAACCCTAATTCTCTAACAATCTCATTATGTTTTATCTCCTTCTAAAGCTGGATTTTTTGGCAGTGAAGGAGGTTAGGAGTAGGCAACATGTGTGTAACTAATCTCATTAGCAACAGGAGCCAGCTTAGGTCTCAGGAGACAGATACTGAAAGCCGTGGTTCCAAGTGTTGTAAAACTGCCATGAAGTAGAGATTTGGCAATATCTGGGTCAACTAGATAATTGCAAACCAGCAAAGCAGGTCATCCAGGTCAATCGTATTTCAACCAGGACCTGAATTATTTAATCTGCCTGCCCCAAATGATCAGATTAACTAGGAAACTGCAAAGCTGTTTAGATCTTTTCGTCTATAAACATAAAACTGTAAGAAAAGGAACTCTCAGAGATTGCAGACGATAGGGAATTTAGGAAGTGGCACCAGATCCTTCCCATAGAGTGCTCTCTAGTAATATAAAGAGATGCATATGCATGCACTTCTCTTGTGGCTGCAATAGACTACAGAGTAATCTGCGGCCTCTATTCTAAGATGTGTTGAACACTTTTTACCTCTGCAGCTTCTGTATTAGGAGTAAATCCATAATGGAACCCAGCCAACTGGAGAGCTGACTATTTTTGAAAAACAATTTGGTTCTTGGACATTGTTTTCTCTTGTGGAACAAGAATTTAAATTCATGCCATTGCTTTACTCTTCCCCGACCCAAAGGAAAATTAGAATAGAGTGTGGATTCTGAAATAGGTTGTACTTCTGGACTCATTGGTGCTTAATAATAGATATCTCTAACCCCTGGACAATTAACTACTGCTCATATATAATTCCCTTGACTTACAGCGGGGAACTAAAAAGGGTAAAGATAAACGTAAAATCTAATTGGAATTCTTACACTTTTCCCAATAGCCAAAATGGAGACTTGAAAATTTATGCTACACAATTACAGTGTCTCTTCACATTCAAGGAAAGGAAGAGTGAAACAGTAATCTAAAATATCATTCAAGATCAGAGCGCACCACTGTTTCTGACTGCCTGAATCTGTCTCCAGCTTGGTGCTTACTCTTCCTCCTTGTGTTCTTGTTCTTCTCCCTCAGGATTGACATTATAATTGGACAGATCCAGACCAATCTCAGAGCCCTAAATTCTGAGCAGATTACTGTCCCCAGGATTGATAACCTAAGTTTGAGGTCTACAGTTTTGTTCATTTCTAACACTACTGGAAAGACAGACAGCTAGCAGTCAATAGGAAAAACAAAAACAAAAGCAAAAACCTTCTGTTTGGTCACCCGTGGTACAATAACACATACATTATAAAACAGAAGTATGTATTTATGGCATGCTGTAAAAAAAGCCTCTGATCTGATGAGTGGAAAAAATAGTGAACAAAAATGTAAACCACAGGCTTTCATATATTTCATCCCCTTTGCTTTTAATGTTTGCTTTTTCTTTTTTCCCCAAACTGGATAATTCAGACATTTCCTACAATAGACCTTCATTATAGTCCATAAATGCTTTATGGGTATGCCTGCAGAAAATTAGCTCCAGAGCTTGAATTTGAGCAAGGCCTTCACTTAAAGAAAAAAAGCATCGTTGACATCTGCTGAAGTGTTAATTTCTCTGAAATCACAGAGGGTATTAACACAGTCTTTCTTTTGCTGAATAATAACTTTTAAAATTTCTGAAAGAATGCCAAAGGGCTTTCATGCAAAGCTTCTGTCATTGCATCCCTGACTTTCCTGAAATGTGTTTTTTTAACCTTTTATTCTAAACCTATGGCTTTGAAAAATGGATACATGTTTAAAGACTAGTATAGTTCACGTACATTGGTAGCATCAGACAGGATTCATTCTTAAAAATTGAAGGGGAATATTTCCTAACTCTCCTGGATGTGAGAGTTTATGGGTGTGAGAAGGGATTGTCAAATTAGTCTTGTTACTTAATACTAAACAGGTGAAAGCAAAATGAAGTGAAATGGCTGAAAATGCTCTTCTTTCCATTCTTTCACCCATTCTCTCTAGCCCTAAAGTAGGTAGAATTCTTCATGAGGAATTTAATTCCTTTAATTTTTACTAGTCAGTGATTTTTAACATCCATAGCAAAAGCTAACCACTAATTGGAGGAAGTGATCCAGGTAGAAGGAATGAGTAGCAGGGCAACTGAAACCCAGGAGTGAAAGTCAGGTCAAGAGCTTGTTACTGAATTGCCTTCCAATATTGGGATTAGAGGGGAAGCAATTGGCCATATGTTCTCCTCCCTTTTTGGTAGAGGATAATCCTTGCGCACTAATGTTCCCACACTTCTACGATACAAATGTGTAAGTAAAAAGTGAGTTTCAGTGGCCATCCCATACCTCCACATTAAAGAAATCTATAACAGAGGCCAGAAGTGTGTGTAGCCAGCCAAACCAAGGTATCATCAGATTACACCTGTGCAAATGTGGTAGAAGCTTGGGAAGAACTGATTACGGCAGCAATGCTGGCGAAAGAAGAGGGGACAAGGTCTTTGAAGTGTTTGCAAACCAAAACCACGGTAATGGTCCATTTTGCCTCATTGCTCTTTTCATTGTGGAGTAAAGAAACCCAATAAACTCATCTAGGTATAATAGTCTTGACGGTTCATATCTTTAAGAGGCAGGTGAACTTTTAAAGAACTGTGAAGAACTGTGTTTCTTAGGGTGGCATGTTGTGTATTATTGGGGTACACATTTCTATTAGAGAAGTCTGCCCATTGCTGCCTAGAACTAATCACGGATGGCAACCATCTACTATACCCACACATAAATTTCTCCTGTCCCTTTCTTAGAATGGCATTAGACTTATGGTAGAGTAGAACAAATGTGGTTTTGTGGAGGGGTCAGAAGAACTTTCATAAGCGTAAGTTTTAAACAAGAATTGCATTTATCTTTTTTATTTAGTCATACTATCTTTCAACTAATTTTGGTTAAATTTACATTTCCCTAGAAAAGCATGTACCATCTGTCTTATTTGCCTGTTTGATGGCTCTTATCCGTGCTGTAGTTTCCTATTTTTTTATTTAATCCTATAAATTTTCCTCTGAGTGCTCCCTTGGCTAGATGCCATATGGCTTCCTTATGCTTATTGATTTGTAAATATTCTGTATTATAATGGTGATTTCTACCTTAAGGCAATAAATACTAAGTAAAGTATTTTAATATTTCTAAATGATTATATTTTTAAGGTTAATCTATTGTTGCAAATTTGTAATATTAAATAAAGCAGTTTTTTAAGGAATATGACCTTAAGAAAAGGTCCTATAAAGAAGACCTGAAATAGGCATGGGCAAGGACTTCATGTCTAAAACACCAAAAGCAACGGCAGCAAAAGCCAAAATTGACAAATGGGATCTAATTAAACTAAAGAGCTTCTGCACAGCAAAAGAAACTACCATCAGAGTGGACAGGCAACCTACAGAATGGGAGAAAATTTTTGCAATCTACTCATCTGACAAAGGGCTAATTTCCAGAATCTACAAAGAACTCAAACAAATATACAAGAAAAAAAAAAAAAAAAAACAACCCCATCCAAAAGTGGGGAAAGGATATGAACAGACATTTCTCAAAAGAAGACATTCATACAGCCAACAGACACAAGAAAAAATGCTCATCATCACTCACCATCAGAGAAATGCAAATCAAAACCACAATGAGATACCATCTCACACCAGTTAGAATGGCAATCATTAAAAAGTCAGGAAACAACAGGTGTTGGAGAGGATGTGGAGAAATAGGAACACTTTTACACTGCTGGTGGGATTGTAAACTAGTTCAACCATTATGGAAAACAGTATGGCGATTCCTCAAGGATCTAGAACTAGATGTACCATATGACCCAGCCATCCCACTACTGGGTATATACCCAAAGGATTATAAATTATTCTACTACAAAGACACATGCACACGTATGTTTATTGCGGCACTATTCACAATAGCAAAGACTTGGAATCAACCCAAATGTCCATCAGTGACAGACTGGATTAAGAAAATGTGGCACATATACACCATGGAATACTATGCAGCCATAAAAAAGGATGAGTTTGCGTCCTTTGTAGGGACATGGATGCAGCTGGAAACCATCATTCTTAGCAAACTATCACAAGAAGAGAAAACCAAACACCGCATGTTCTCACCCATAGGTGGGAACTGAACAATGAGTTCACTTGGACTCGGGAAGGGGAACATCACACACTGGGGCCTATCATGGGGAGGAGGGAGGGGGGAGGGATTGCATTGGGGAGTTATATCTGATATAAATGATGAATTGATGGGTGCTGATGAGTTGATGGGTGCAGCACACCAACATGGCACAGGTATACATATGTAACAAACCTGCACGTTATGCATATGTACCCTAGAACTTAAAGTATAAAAAAAAAAAAAAAAAGAAGACCTATAAAATGTCTCTTTTCGGGAATTTATTAGCATGCTAATTAATGAGCACTGGAAAAAGACAAAGGTCTCGTATCTTTTTATAAACAGATGCCTTTTTATAAGGCATATGCTTAAATATATTTAGTATATTTAGGTAAATCATATTCTTCAACTCAGAGCACAGCTACCATTACTTATATTTTACTCTTTTGTCAAACACCACAAGATATTTTTAAATCCTTAACTTTTTGTTTTTTAATTCCTCCTTAACAGTTTGTTTATACACTTTAATAAAATTTTATTAAATAGGAGACTTATTGTCATTAAATTTTGTGTGTAAATTATATAGTTTAATAATATAAGAAGAATGCTTTTATCTTATTTTGCACTTTTTGTTTTTATTCATTGTCCAATATGATTGTATTCAATGCCTTCTTATAATTTGAATGTATTAGATATGCTTTTGTAATTGCTTTAATGCTTAATCTTTTTGTGTTTCTTTAAGTGTGTCATTGAATTTTGTTTTACTGACTAATCTCTCCTATTTACATCTCTTATTATAATACGAATATTTTATCTTATTCTGTTTACTTGCTAAATAATTTCTATTTGTTTTTAATAATGCTTTATTGACATTTTACTTTCTAATTTCTGCCATATGGATTCCGATAGAGTCAAACAAATATAGAAACAGTTGTTTTTATATTTTCTATTATTTTATATCATATTTATCCTATTTTAAATTATATTCTTTAAACATTATTTAACTTCTATGTTGAGTGAGATGCATTTATCAGAAAGATAATCTATTTATACTACACAGATAAACATCAGAATTGGCCAGAAGCAATTGAAAGATTATGAAATGAAGAATTGTGTCTATCCGTTTCGTCTTGAGCAGAAAAGAAAAATAAAATAAGAACAGAGAAAAGTAAAACCCAGGGAATAACCTGCATTCTCTTAACCACACAATCAAGGTGTATTCATTTGCTACTGTTGCTGTAAAAATAGCCATAAATGTATTGGCTTAATACAGCACAAATTTATAATCTCACAGTTTCTGTAGGTGAGAAGTCCTGTGAATAAAATTGACAAGAAAATAGATGAACAAGAGAAAAGCAAGCAGAATTCATTTATTAACACATGCTCCCGGAATACACCTGGGAGAAACTTAGAGGTGGGCAACTCAAAGGAGTGGTTAGAACTTGGGCTTACATAAACAATTTTAACAAAGAACAATATATTTGTAGAGAAGTGACAAAACAAAAGGCTTCAGGCTTCCAAGGTGGCAAACTGTCAGAAGGTAAATAGAAGGAGGAAACAAATAGAGCGAGGCTTGTCTGTAAAGGTCATCTTGGTGCCAACTTTCCTCTTTCTTCATGGACACAAAACTTCCTCTGGAGAGAGAGTTCACAACAGCCCTCATTTCTCAAAAGCTTCTGTTTTGGTCAGATAAAGGAAGCCTTCTTTCTGCATCTGTTAAGTCTTAAAGCCTTCAACTCAAAATCATCCTTATGCCAAAGTGGCGTATTTTGGAGTGCCATGTTCTGGGGAAGAATCTGCTTCCTTACTAAATTAGGCTGTTGACAGAATTCAGTTCCTGTAATTGTACAACTGAGGTCCTGTTTCCTTGCTAACTGTCAGCTGAGAGCTGTTCTCAGCATCTGGATTTCACCCCCTTTCCTTGGCTCATAGTCTTCTTCCTCTGTCTTCAAATCAGTGATGCTTTGTTCTCACACTGCACTTCTCTGTAACTGACTGTAGCTGAAAGTTACCCCTCTTTTAAAGGCTCATGTGACTAGATTAGGCTCAAATGGATACTCCAAGATAATCTCTCCATCTCAAGGTCTACACCTGTATCACATCTGGACAGTACCTTTTCCATCTAATCTAAATGTATGGATTCCAGAGATTAGAGTGTAGACTTTTTCAGAGCCCTTATTCAGTATACCATAAAAGGGCAGGCCAGAACATATTAGAAACCAGACCAGGCAGCATTAAAAGTTTTAGTCAAAACCTTATTGTATTGATTTGACAAAAGAACCTTATTGTATTAAAATAAATTTTCATAAGAAAAACCAGATGCAGGCCAGGCGCAGTGACTCATGCCTGTAATCCCAGCACTTTGGGAGGCTGAGGCAGGTGGATCACCTGAGGTCAGGAGTTTCAGACCAGCCTGGTCAACATGGTGAAACCCCATCTCTACTAAAAATACAAAAATTAACTGGGCATAGTGGCAGATGCCTATAATCCCAGCTACTCAGGAGGCTGAGGCAGGAGAATCACTCGAATCTGGGAGGCGGAAGTTGCAGTGAGCCGAGATCGCACCATTACACTTCAGCCTGGAGGACAAGAACAAGACTTCATCTAAAAAAAGAAAAGAAGCCCAGATGCAAATGAAGTAAACAATAATTAAGGGAGGAGCCATATGTAGCTTGGAGTACCACATTAGGAGAGTCTAGAAGACATTTGGAAATGATTTTTAATGCAGATTAAGATAGGTGTCAATGAAGGAGAAGAATGTGACACTCATAAAATGAAGCACAAGAAAGACTTTCGGGGTATTGCAGACTTATTGCTACTCCTGCTGACTTAGATTGACGTAGATGCTAAGTAATAAATCATGGAGTTGTAGTTTTGCATCCAAGTTGTCTCATCTAGTTACTATGGCACTGCTGCTTAATTGAACCCCTATTTATTTTATTTATTTTTATTATACTTCAAGCTCTAGTGTACATGTGCACAATGTGCAGGTTTGTTACATATGTACACATGTGCCATGTTGTCTGCACCCATCAACTCATCATTTATATTAGTTATTTATCCTAATACTATCCCTCCCCCAAGCCTCCCAGCCCACGATAGGCCCCAGTGTGTGATGTTCCCCGCACTTTGTCCATGTCTTCTCGTTGTTCAACTCCCAGTTATGAGCGAGAACATGCGGTGTTTGATTTTCTGTCCTTGTGATAGTTTGCTCAGAATGATGGTTTCCAGCTTCATCCGTTTCCCTGCAAAGGATATGAATTCATTCTTTTTTATGGCTGCATAGTATTCCATGGTGTATAGGTGCCACATTTTCTTAATCCACTCTATCACTGATGGACATTTGGGTTGGTTACAAGTCTTTGCTATTGTGAATAGTGTCAGAATAAACATATGTGTGCATATGTCTTTATATTAGCATGATTTATAATCCTTTGGGTATATACCCAGTAATGGGATCGCCAGGTCAAATGGTATTTCTACTTCTACATCCTTGAGGAATTGCCAGACTGTCTTCCACAATGGTTGAACTAATTTACACTCCCGCCAACATTGTAAAAGCAAGGAACCCCTATATAATAGGAAATGTTCTTTGACCAAAGGCAGACGTTCAGTCTTCTGGTACTCTGTGTAACAGTTCAGGGCAATGTAATCATTCCAGACCTTGAATTCTACTCCCTGCCCTTGTCAGCCCAGCTCTTGGATTCTACACTCTTCTATTAACATCATCCTGGAGGACAGGGCCAATTCAGGGGAAGTATCCAGGAAAACAACACTTTATTTCCTCATGTCTAGAGTCAAGGTTGAAGCATTACATCAAGAGTTCCATAGAACCATTCATTTCCTTCTTCATAGAAACAATGAGTTAACAGTGTATTTTTTTCTCATTCTGTCTGCCCAGGTTATCAATATTTTCTGTTATATCTAAATTTTTGCCAGCATTTATTCTTAGTATGCTTTATTTTGTTTTCCTGCTTTATTTGAATAAGATTGGAATTTATATTCAATTTTGTTAACAGACTTATAGTTACTTGCATCCACTTCTATCTCTAATTGTATTGCCAAAGCCTTTATAAAACTGTTCTCCTATTCTTCAGATCTTACTTGTACAGACATGGTATTCTATCTATCTATCTATCTCTCTATCTATATCAATATGTGCCCAAAGAGCAATGGAAAATTTTTTGGAAATATTTATTTTCTGAAAATCATTTTACTGTGCTAATGTTTAATCAGGCTCTATATGAGAGGGTTTTTTTTTTTTTTTTCTTTTTCATTACATTTTGGATTCATCCTTTTCTCTATATGCAAATTATTTTCTTCCACTTCAGACTGAAATACTCAGGCTTTCATTTCTCTCTCTGTCTTCAAACTTATTTCCTCCCCACTCTCTATCCATTTCTATCAGTCTTCATGCTGGTGCCTATCGACCTTTCTACAACATTTCAGCTTACTAGTTTCTTACCTGTGGCCTTATTAAAGCTTTCTGATCCATATTACTTCTACTTGGATTATCTTCTCGATTTCTTTATTCTAGTCTAATTCCTACATCTCTTCAATACCAAATTCAGGTTACATCACCTTTACCTGATGGCACCTGCCAACCAAGGTTCTCTTTGTCTCAATCCATATGATATCTATCATCCGCTGCATGGACATTGGCTTGAATGATATGCATTTCTTGCTCTTCTCCTGTTGTTTCTATGAATCGAATTTTCCCTATTGTATTAGTCTGGTACCACACTTCTAATAAAGGCATACCCAAGACTGGGTAATTTATAAAGGAAAGAGGTTTAATTGGCTCACGGTTCAGCACGGCTGGGGAGGACTCCGGAAACTTACAATCATGGCAGAAGGGGAAGCAAACACATCCTGCTTCACATGGTGGCAGGAAGGAGAAGTGCCAAGCAAAAGAGGGGAAAGCCCCTTATAAAACCATCAGATCTCGTGAGAACTCACTATCATGAGAACAGCATGAAGGTAACCACCCCCATGATTCAGTGACCTCCCACCACGTCCCTCCCACGACATGTGGGGATTGTGGGAATTGAAATTCGAGATGATATTTGGATGGGGACACAGCCAGTCCATGTCACCTATCATATTTTAAACTTCCTTAGGACAATGATTCTTCTTCTTTTATGGCCTCAGCACCTGGTATGGTACTACATTCTCAGTAAGAGTCTGAAAGTGATATGCTGTCTACTGAATAACAAATAAGTTCATACTACATAATGCAGTTTAATATTTTAGTATAACTTAAAATTTAAACAAAAATTTAAAATATGTGCATGATTTTAAAATAAAACTGTAGAAAAATAGAAAAAAAAAAAAAAAACTAAGTCTCCTTAACCACTCTTTTCCCAAAGTAAACTTTTTGTGGTTTCTCATTATAAGTAAAAGAAATATTGTTTATTTATTTATGTCATACTAACTAGAATATCATTTAGCTACATGTAAATAAAATATATAGAAATCACTTCATATACACTACTCTATATCTTTTTCTTATTTATAATTCTTTCTCACTTAGTTTGACAGTCTTTCCTTGTCAACATTTTCAGATATTTTTCACTGATTTTTTTAACGGCTATATAGTCTTTTATCATATAAATATGCCAGGCATCATCTTCTACTTATAGATATCGAAGCAATTTCCAGTCCTTTGTTGTTACAAACAAATTGCAAACAGCTAAATAGGAAGCATACATTTCAAGCAAAAATCAATCTCTCCAGAGCCCATTGCTCTGGAACAAATCCATCCCCATTCCTATGTTAGATCTGTAAGCTCTTATCTTCAATTTATATTACTTACGAGGAAAAGAGTATGAGAAAGAGGATTTTTTGTTAAGTTAGAAAGCTTCCTAACTTAACAGAATGTTTTAACAATAAGTGATTTGAGTTTGATTAAATGTTCAGTTCATGAAAGGAAATGTACGATGTTAAACTCAGTAGCAAAAATTAATAAAGTAAATATTTGCACATCTGACTTCTGCCACTGAAATTATCATACTTGCAATGCTACCTTGCTTGCGATTGTGGAAGTGACAGAGGGTGCCATGTGGCTGTCTGGAGGAAGGATGTACTGGACAAAGGCACAAAACAAATACAAACGCTTCAAGGCAGAAGCCAGTCAGGAGAGTCAGAGAAACCAAAGGGAAGCCAGTGTGGCTTAAGCTGGGTAAGGAAGTGAGAGAATTATATGAAATAAAACGAGAGATGCTGTGTGGCACCTCGTAAGCCATTTAAAGTACTTTGCCTTTTTCTGAGTAAAATGGAAGGATATTGGAGAATTTAAGTTGACAAGTTACTTAATCTCACTTACATTTTAATAGAGTCACCTGCTGTTTTGAGAATACATTGAAAGGGGGCAAGAGAGCAGAGAGACTTGTTAAGAGGCTGTGTTAAGAGGCTTGTTAAGAATGATTGCAGCAATAGACTGTGAAACATAAGCTGCTGCATAAGGGGGAAAATGAGAGCATCAGTGTGGGGGTAGACAATGAAAAATATGATAGAATCAAAAGAATGAAGACCTCACTGGTGTGAAAGGTCTGGTAGAGTAAGGATGTTAGAGGGAGTGGCTGAGAAAAATAGGAACTATTGGTCTGAGGATGGGAAGCTTAAAATGGACGTGATAAAAGATATGCAGTTACTGATGATGACAACATGTAGATGTCATTTATAATGACAGGAAAAGAGACCTGAGGTACAGTAGAGGGTAAGGTCATTGAGACTGAGAGGCCAAGGAAATAAGAGATTCATCTACATGCACATCTATATCCCCCTAAATTATGACCACACTGACGTTAGAGAACATGCTAGTGAACCAGGAGCTCAATTCTTTCGGAAGTGATGGGGAGGAACTCGGTCAGTGTAAAGGACTGCAACAAGGAGGGTTACAGTCCTCCTTATTCAACTGTAGAACATTTATTTCTTGAGAAATTCTTCTTTTATCTCATACAGAATAACTATGAAAAAGTGTCATAATTAGCACAGTTTAGGGCAATGGTTATAAGAGCTGACTCCTGGAGCCAGACAGGCTGGACTCAGATGTCATTTGCTATTTACCAGCTGGATGACCTAAGGAAAAATGTTTTATCTCATCTGTAAATTAGAGATCATGAAAAAGCCTCCCTTGCAAGGTTGCTGTGAGTCTTATTTGAAATAATGTATGTAAAGCACACAGACCAGTGCCTGGCATAGACTAAGTACCATGTAAGTGTTTGCCATTAATAATGTCACATTCTTCACTTGGGTATCACAGGGCATGTCAAGGAAATACTCACGACATGCATTATAAGTTGGTTGGAGAGAAAATTAGTAGACAGCAATTTGTCAATGCCTTTACAAAGCAATTTTATCTCTAGGTATTTATCCCTACACCTTTATAAAATGGCATGTGTACAAAACTATTACTATGACATAATTATAATAGTAACAAGTTTAGGGAAACGTACATCCATAGACTGTATTCTTATGAAGCTCTTAAAAAAATGCCAACAACAAATGTGCTAGCTTCATGGGACATTCTCCAGGATATATTATTAGGTGAAAAAAAAATCAAGTGCAGGATAATGTATATACTTTTCTGGCATTTGATACATACATATATATTTCTCTAAGTAGATGTGTAAAAGCGAATGTAGTATTTTTGAAAAGTTACACGGGAAGTCTCTAGTGGCCTCTCATGAGGAAAGCTGGGTTACTAGGAGACAGGGGTAAGAGAAGCTTTATTTCTAAGTTTATATTTTGTACTGCATACATGTATATATGTTCAAAAAATCGTGTTTTTTTGGTGTGTGTGTGTGTTTTTCGGTTTTTTTTTTTTTTTTTTTTTTTTGAGACGGAGTCTTGCACTGTCATCTGGGCTGGAGTGCAGTGGCACGATCTCAGCTCATTGAAACCTCCACCTCTTGGGTTCAAGTGATTCTCCTGCCTCAGCCTCCCAAGTAGCTGGGATTACAGGCACCCGCCACCATGCCCAGCTAATATTTTATATTTTTACTAGAGATGGGGTTTCAACATGTTGGCCAGGCTGGTCTTGAACTCCTGACCCTATGATTTGCCTGCCTCAGCCTCCCAAAGTGCTGGAATTACAGGTGTGAGCCACCGCGCCTGGCCAAAATAGTGTTTTAAAAGTAAGTCTAGATATTATAACTTTAATTTTATATTAAGGGCAAATTATTTCAGCAAGTATTTCTTGACTCTCTTGCTGTATACCAGGTCCATGGTGGGTGCTCCCAGAGAGTCCAGGGAAGAAGAACACGAGTCCTTCTTCTTAGACACCTGCTGGAGAGAGAAGATGCACCCACAAGAATAACTAGAGAATAATACCAGAAGTGTGCCATTGAACATAGTCAAAGGTTCTAAAGTGGCTAAGAGGCTGGCAACTCTGTTTCTACTTGGGACTTTCAGAATGGAAACTAGATCTGGTTATATATTTAATTTATTCGGGATCTTTCATGAAAAAGATCAGTAACTTAAATATATTTGTTTAGTTTAAAACAACAAAACCAAAAATAACTCTCAATATTATCCTTCATATTACAGCAGTACAAAAATAATACACCAACCCGTCTTTATTCCAGCTGCTTTCTAGTACCACTGGAACTAAAATGTTCTATTTATTTAAACCTAAATTTAGCATGAGGTGACTGGGCAGCTCAGGACACTGCAATAAAATGTAATTGGCATTTTGATCCATGGCTGTTGATGAGAATGTAGGATGTTAGTATTTCCAAAAAATCTAAGGCCATGACACACACGGAAAAAAAAAAAAAAAAAAAAAAAAAAAACAAGAAAGAAGAACTAATTGAGATTCTGAAAGGAAACTTTGAGAATTACCTACAAATAGATACTGACCTTTTTTTTCCCCCTTATCCTTAATCCCCTTCTAACTGAATATCACTGCGATGTGTTGGAAGAGCAGGCACGGCTTCTGTGCTACAGACTATAGCTGGTGGGTGAACACAGCGCAGTTTCTAATCCTGTACCAAATATAAAATTAACTTAAAAATGACTTTCTGTTTCAGTTTGTTTGCTCATAAGGTACAAGGCACTGATAGATATTTGAGGAAAATGAAAGCAATAGGCTCAAAGTCATTCAACTGAGAAAAATAACTGCTTTGTAAGACAGGCATTTCTGAGAAACCTCTAACCTCAGCCCTCCAGCCTTAGCCCCACCTTCCCTCTGAAGTCATACATTAAGGGGAATGTGCTGTGTTGAGCAATGCTGCACCACACACGGGCTGCCTACCAGGGGAAGTCTGTTTCCATGCCAGAAGGATTCCAAAGAAATACATTGAGCTTGAGGTTAATCCTGGAGTCAAACTCTCGCCCAGAGAGGGCCCTTGTGGTTTGGAAAGCCCATGAGACCCATGGGAGTAATTCGGCAACTGAGGCTTTGGGTTCACTCTAGGACAGAGGCAAGAACTACTTTGGTTAAACAGTCTTGGGCCACCTAATGCCGTCTTCAAGTCAAAGCCAAAACCTACCTGGTTTCTCAGGAGTCTTTCTGAGAGTTCTCAATAACCTCTATACTGCCATGAGTGAGGCCAGTAATGTGCTAAGTGTGGAACCCTGAGGCAATGAGAATGAGATCAGGGAGCAGTTTGAGAGGATATCACACCCCAGTAAGGAAGGTCAGGGCTAGATCTGCCACGTGCCCCAACATTTTCAGGATGGATTTAGTTTTCAGAATATTTGTGACAGCATCAGACTTCAGATTACCCCATTCCCACCCCACATCTACATGTGGGTCTGACCTAGCTGTTAAGCCTTTAGCCTAAATCTCTCATTCTCATTCATAATCTCTGCTAAGGCCAAAAGGACCTATATCTTAGTTTCTTCATAGAGTTTCTGGCAGTACCTTTTTGTTGGGCTGGCTCCAGCTTTATGTATCCCTTATGCAAGATAGCTTTGCCCTTTTTTTGCTCTGCTCAGACATCCTTCAAACAATGGACGTTTCAACACTAACCTGGATACATTTTAAATTTGGGAGGCCAAAGTGGATGAATCACCTGAGGTCAGGAGTTTGACACCAACCTGGCCAACATGGTGAACCCTGTATCTATCAAAAATACAAAAATTAGCCAGGCATGGTGGTGTATGCCTGTAATCCCAGCTACTCAGGAGGTTGAGGCAGGAGAATAGCTTGAACCCGGGAGGCGGAGGTTGCAGTGAGCCAAGATCACACCACTACATCCAGCCTGGGCAACAGAGCAAGACTCTGTCTCAAAAAAATAAAAAAATAAACAAAATTTTTGTGTCAGATAGAGTTATTGATTTAGGCAGTGGTTCTGCCTGAGACTTAATCTGTCCCAAACCCTGCTACTCTGAGCTGCTCTCTACTAGATCCATTATCTAACTCAAAGCTTCCACAGAACCTGATTGCCTGAGAAGCCCTATTTACAATACGTTATTGAAATGTACCTTGACTAAGAGTACCTGGGGCCTTGGTCCTATATAGGCCTCATATGCACCATGACATCTCAGACATACTGAAATCAGATGGCTTCTAAATGAAAAGAAAAAAAACAGGAATATGTCATAGGTGCACCTTGACAAATGCTACTATAAGGTAAGCATTCACCTTCTCATTCAATGAGTGTAATTCAAAGGGAGACTAAAATTACAAGCACACTTTGGAGTTATTGCAGGTCCATTCCAGATCCCTGCAATAAAACAAATATCACAATAAAGTGAGTCACATGATTTTTTTGGTGTCCCAGTGCACACAAAAGTCATGTTTATAATATACTGTAGTCTATTAAAAGTGTGCAATGGTATTATGTCCAAAAAAAATATATGCATACCTTAATTTAAAATACTTTATGCTAAAAATAATGCTGACTATCATCTGTACCTTCATGAGTGATACTCTTTTTGCTGGTGGAGGGTCTTGCCTCATTGTTGATGGCAGCTGACTTATTAGGGTGGTGATTAGTGAAGATTGGGGTGGCTGTAACAATTTCTTTCTTTCTTATTTGAAGAGACATGGTTTGTCTCTGTGGCCCAGGCTGGATTGTAGTGGCATGATTATAGCTCACTGCAGTGTCAAACTCCTGGGCTCAAGGAATCCTCCTGCCTCAGCATCCCAAATAGCTATACTACAAACACCACCATGCCTAGCTAATTTTTTTTGCAGCACCTGGGTCTCACTATTTCATCCAGGCCAATCTTGAACTTCTGGCCTCAAGTGATTCTCCCCTGCCTTCGCCTCCCAAAGAGCTGGGATTACAGGCATGAGTCACCATGCTCAGCCTCAATTTCTTAAAATAAGGTCACAGTGAAGTTTGCCACATTGATTTACTCTTCCTTTTTTGAATTCTTTCTCTGTAGCATGCAATGCGTTTGATAGTATTTTACCCACAGTGAAATTTCTTTCAATATTGAAGTTAATCCTTTTAAACCCTCTCACTGCTTTGTCAACTAAGTTTGTGGAATATTCTAAATCCTTTATTGTCATTTCAACAAGGCTCACAGCAGCTTCACTAGGAGTAGATTCCATCTCAAGAAACTACTTTATTTGCTATTCACTAAGAAGCAACTCCTCATCCATTCAAGTTTTATTGAGAGATTGCAACAATTCAACCACATTTTAAAGCTCCTCTTCTAATTCTAGTTTTCTTGTTATTTCTACCACGTCTGCAGTGACTTCCTCTACTAAAGTTTTAGATCCCTCAAAGTCATCCATAAGGGCTGGAATCAATTTCTTCCCAACTTCTGTTAATGTTGATATTTTGACCTCTTTCCATGAATCACAAATGTCCTTAGTAGCATCTACAATGGTGAATCCCTTCCAGATTTTCAATCAACTTTGCCCAGATCCACAGAGGAATCACTATCTATGGCAGCTATAGCCCTACAAAATGTCTTTCTTAAATAATAAGGCTTAAAATGTGAAATAGTTTATTGATCCATGGGTTATAGAATGGATGTTGTGTTAGCAGGTATGAAAACATTAATGTCCTCATACATCTCCATTGGAGCTCTTGGGTGACCAGATGTGCTGTCAATGAGCAGTAATATTGTGCAATGATTTTTTTTTTTCTCAGCAGTAGCTCTCAACAGTGGGTTTAATATAATCAGTAACCCGGCCAGGCGCGGTGGCTCAAGCCTGTAATCCCAGCACTTTGGGAGGCCGAGATGGGCAGATCATGAGGTCAGGAGATCGAGACCATCCTGGCTAACACGGTGAAACCCCGTCCCTAAAAAAAAAAAAAAAATACAAAAAACGAGCCGGGTGAGGTGACGGGCGCCTGTAGTCCCAGCTACTAGGGAGGCTGAGGCAGAAGAATGGCGTAAACCCGGGAGGCGGAGCTTGCAGTGAGCCGAGATCCGGTCACTGCACTCCAGCCTGGGAGACACAGCGAGACTCTGCCTCAAAAAAAGAAAAAAAATATATATAGTCAGTAACCCATGCTATAAACAGATATACTGTCATCCAAGCTTTGTTGTTCCATTTATAGAGCAAAGGCAGAATAAATTTAGCGTAATTCTCAAGAGACATAGGATTTTTGGAAAGGTAAATGAGCACTGGCTTCCACTTGTAAGTCACCAGCTGCGTGAGCACCTAAAAAAAAGATTCATCTTGTCCTTTGAAGTTTTAAAGCCAACTGTTGACTTCACCTCTGTAGACATGAAAGTTCTAGATGGCATTTTCTTCCAATAGAAGTCTGTTTTATCTCCGTTGAAAATCTGTTGTTTAGCGTAGTTACCTTATCAATGATACTAGCTGTATCTTCCGGATCACTTGCTGCGTCTTCTCCATCAGCACTTGCTGCTTCACCTTGCACTGGTATGTTATAGAATAGCTTGTTTCTTTAAACCCCATGACCAAACTCTTTTAGCTGCCAACTCTTCTTCTTTGGTGTCCCCATCTCTCTCAGTCTTCATAGAACTGAAGAGAGTTAGGACCTTGCTCTGGATTAGGCTTTGGCTTCAGGGAATGTTCTGGCTGGTTTTATCTAGCCAGACCACTCAGACTTTCTCCATATCGGCAAGAAGTTTATTTTGCTTTCTTGTCATTTGTGTGTTCACTGGAGTAGCACTTTTAATTTTCTTCAGGAACTTCTCCTTTGCATTCACAACTTGATTAACTGCTTGGCACAGAGGCCTAGCTTTCAGCCTGTTTTGCTTTTGACATTTCTTCCTCACTAAGCTCAATCATTTTTAGCTCTTGGTTTAAAGTGACAGACGTGCAATGCGGCCTTTCACTTGAACACTTAGGGGCTATTGTAGTGCTATTAATTGGCCTAATTTCAATATATTGTATCTCAGGGAATAGGGATGACTAAGAAGAGGGAGAGAGACAAAGAAACATCTGGTTGTTGAAGTAGTCAGGACACACACATTTCTAGATTAAGTTCACATCTTATATGGGTGTGGTTAGTGGTTCCTTAAAATAACTACAATAGTAACATCAAAGATGACTGATCACCGATCACCATAACAGATATGATAATTTAAAAGTTTAAAATATTGCTAGAATTACTGAAATGTGACAAAGAAATATGAAGTGAGCGCGTGCTGTTGGAAAAATGGCACCAATAGACTTCCTTGGCTCAGGGTTGCCACAAACCTTTGATTTGTAAAAAATGCAATTATCTGTGAGGTGCAGTAAAGCTAAGCACAGTAAAAGAAGGTATGCCTATACTATGCTTTTCTGCACTGGTGGAAAGGGTATTTCTTCTTTAAGAAAATGACAAAAGGAATTCTTGATCTCTTTAAGTTTTTAAATTCAGGTTCTAGAAGTTGACGGAGCATGACAAGTACTTCTCTTCTCTTAGAGCCACTCCACTGCTTCTAAAAGGTCATCAGGGAAGGAGCAAAGCTGAAACATGCAGAAGAAGTACTGCATTTTTAAAATACTGCCAGATTGTGTGATTGATAGTACATCCGACTCAGTATATTGAAACAGTAAATAAATAGGGCCCATGTGCCCTAAATTAATATAGTTCCCAAGAGTGCTTGGTTTCAAGGACATAGTTTATGCTCTGCAGAATCACCCTCCATAAAACAATAAAAAATAACGTCACAGAAAGCAGGCTCTAAGTCAATGAGTTCTTCCTGAGAATCCAAGCTTTGCTTTGTGCTGAGGGATGTATATGACAGGTTCCTTCGCTTTAGCGAGCCCACAATATAGTTGTGAAGGCACAATATAGTTGTGAAGACAAACTCATACCAAAGAGTAGCATAGCAAAGAGTATTAAAGAACAATTAAATGCTACACTTTTTCTAAGCAAGGGAAGGCTGAGCTCACTAGAGTAGACTTGGTGATACTGAAGTGTCATAGGTGGATCTTGGAGGCAGGAAGGGAGACAGGTGAACAGACAGAAACAGAACAACCCATCTGAGGTGGAGCAAACATGATGTGTTCATGGACTGTGAAGAAACCAGATTGATTAGGCCATCTGTACTGTGTTAATAATTTCAAGAATACCACTTTCAGATTCTGCACAATAGAGGGAAAAAATATACAGACCTAACGAATTTATATCAATGTAAAAAGGATAGGATTAATTTTTCTTTGGTCTTCCAGAATATATCCACGACAGTTGCTTCAGAAATTATACTATGGTTACAAGCCTGAGGGTGGGGTTTTAAAACAAAGAAACACATTTTATTTCTACCCATTATTTTATGTCCTTCTTGTCTATATTTAACTGAAAGTTTTTCGGTGTTGGCCATGTTTACTTAAATCCTTTCCTTTCATTCCAACTATGGCATTTTTAGCCTGAGAATCCAATCTGATACCTTTTCCTGTACAGACTTGGTAAAGAGTCCAGCTGATGAAAATTCAGAATCAGGATTATATTTGACTCTGGATAAGAAATAAAAGAGAAAAAGGAGGGAAGTTCTATGTAATAAGTTTCATGTCATATTTAGAATAGACCATAGAAACAGCTAGTCTATAAAGCTCTGTCTGCCACTAATAAGCATACAATCTTGAGAGGGAAACAATGATAAAACTTACCTATTTCTAATAAGTGATGCATTACAAATGTAAATGTATTTTGAATATAGATATTATCATATCATGTGTTCATTTTTTAATAAATGTAGGATTGTATTCACCTGCAAAATGTGTATGTCCAAACTTACTATTTTCTTTTTTTATTAAAATGGATATTTTCCCCCTTTAAAAGTCTTATACCTATGAAAATATTAGGGAAATTTTGAAATTAATGAAAAAAGAATCTGTATGACTTTGGAGCAGCCCGTGGGGAGCTGAGGCCATCTGGCAGTGTAATTCACAACCTTCCTGGGACATGTTCCTCGCACTGTACACTGCCCGCTGAGTTTGTACTTCTCAATAAAGACTATGTGAGAAATTAGCAACATTCTGCTCAAAATGCAAGATCCTCGTCCCAAATACCACATTTCACAAAAGTAAATGTAAAATATGTCCCTTATCCTTTGACAAGCTATTCTTCACAGAACTTTAATTTGTGTTGCTTCTCGATTGCTTCCCTGCACGAGTACACCACAGTCTGAGTCCGGAGCTCATGGAGGATGAATGACTGGCTAGCATGACATTCCCCAAGTGCCACCAGGGAGACAGATATGCGTTCTCCCTTCTCTTCCCAAAAAAGATAGAATAGATCTGCATCTAGATGTTTCCCAAAATTCAAAAAGAAAACCCTGGCTTCCGGCCCCCCCCGAGGTGCGGGTCGCCCCAAGAGATCCTGTGCCTTCAAACCCCACGAGTCCATACTTTAAAACAAAATGAAGAAATTAAGGCTTAAGGAACTAGAGAGTCGCCTGCAATAAGTGGATGGATTCGAAAAGCCCAAGCTACTTCTAGAACAGTATCCTACCAGGCCGCACATTGCAGCGTGTATGCTCTATACAATCCATAACACGTATGATGACATTGAAAATAAAGTCGTTGCAGATCTAGGATGTGGTTGTGGAGTACTTAGCATTGGAACTGCAATGTTAGGAGCAGAGTTGTGTGTTGGATTTGACATAGATGAAGATGCATTGGAAATATTTAATAGGAATGTGGAAGAGTTTGAGTTAACAAATGTTGACATGGTTCAATGTGATGTGTGCGTATTATCTAACAGAATGTCCAAGTCATTCCATACAGTAATTATGAATCCTCCCTTTGGGACCAAAAATAATAAGGGGACAGATATGGCTTTTCTAAAGACTGCTTTGGAAATGGCAAGAACAGCAGTATATTCCTTACACAAATCCTCAACTAGAGAACATGTTCAAAAGAAAGCTGCGGAATGGAAAATCAAGATAGATATTACAGCAGAGCTTCGATATGACCTGCCAGCATCATACAAGTTTCATAAAAAGAAATTAGTGGACATTGAAGTGGACCTAATTCGGTTTTCCTTTCAAAAGCCCCTGCAAACAAAAGTAGTTTAAAACCTATTTAAAACGAATAAAAAATGGGTTTACTAAAAAAAAAAAAAAGAAAGAAAAAAAAAAGAAAAGAAAACCCTAAACAGCAAAATGCTTTAATTAGAAATCTCAAAAAATGATGAAAGCAAGCAAAGAGCTCCCCTGTCATACAGGCCTGTGAACCACATTGGGGAAGAAGTCAGTGGGAGCTTTCTATCTTTTCTCACACAGGCACTGTAAACCCTAAATTATGTAGTTACAAGAATGAGAGATGAGGAGTTGACATTCTGGAGAAAGTCACTCTCTGGGAAAGTGGAAAGAGCACGGGCTTGCGCCCGACAGACCTGGGTCTAGCATTCATTACCTAGCTGTGCAAGTCACTTAATGTAGCTGAGCCTCAAAGTCCACTTCTGTAAAACAGGATAATAATTCCACATTTCCAGGTTGTTTTGACAATTATAAACAATATATTTGAAGAAAATAATATTTGGAAAACCTTGAAAAAATTATAGCTATCATTGATGTTTTAGCTGCTGGTAATGGTTGTATCATTTCCACTTTTATTACTGACCCAACACAGAAAAAGTAGAAGCTACAGGGAAATGATGTGCTGCATTTTCCAGACCCCCCTCCTACAACCTTCAGAATCAGGAATATCCTATCTTGCCGCAGTAACATCTTTTTTTTGCAGTTAGTACCAGACTCTTTCCTGGCACAGAGCATATTCTTTTTATGGAAGTGAATGCAATATTACCAAGATGCTTTTAATCAGAAACAGGCCACCTAAGCAAGAAACATCTTTTCAGTAGGAAATAAAATACTACAGCTCCATCATTTTGCCATGAGGCGGGCAACATGCTGGGAAATGCTTTTGCCCACTTTTCACTCCTTGTCTAATCAATTTTTATTCTTTTCATAGTCACATGTAATGGGGTTGGAAATGGCTAAATAAAGTGAAAGATGTTTTGAATTGCATTACTAACTGATAGCCGCATTATTTCATAAATGAATAGTGCTACTCATATTCATATAATTTATGAATTGAAGTGTCATTTAGGGGAAAACGTCAGTGTCAGATTTTGCATTTAAACACCTGCATTAGCTGTCAGCTGTGTAAAATCCCATAAAGACACAACTCCACATTAAGCACACACAAATGAGGGTATTCAAGGCCCACTTTTGCAACTAGACACAAAGCTGATCATGGAGCGCTTTCTGTAGTTACCTTCCTTCACGGCTTACTGAAAAAATTGTAAACCCTTTTCTGAAAACAGCCCCTTCTACATGATTCATACTAGGTAACAGTCTTTGGAGCCTTTAAAATTTCTTTTCAATTCTAGCTCTAGATGAAATTATCATTTTTATTGTTTACTTTAAAATAACTTTTTAAATAAAATTTACTAAACTATAAAAGGCAGTGTGGCAGGTAACAAGTCTGATATTTACATTGCAAATGCTAAACCTGTATTTTTGTACTACCAAAACCTTTTAAATTAGTAGATACTTATTATTATTACTCTGCTATGTAATCGTAGAGGTGGTGGTATTGGTAGTGTGTGTGTGAGTGTCTATGTCTGCGTGTATGTGTGTTGCTCCAGACTGCAGGAGATCTGAAAGGAAAAGAAGAGAAAGGGAATAGAAGCGGTAGGGAGAAGACTTGTACCCACACAGATTAGAAATATTAGTTTAGGCTGGGCATGGGGGCTCACCCCTGTAATCCCACCACTTTGGAAGGCTGAGGCAGATGGATCACGAAGTCAGGAGTTCAAGAACAGCCTGGCCAAGACGGTGAAACCCCATCTCTACTAAAAATACAAAAATTAGCCAGGCATGGTCGTGGGTGCCTATAATCCCAGCTACTCAGGAGGCTGAGGCAGAGAACTGCTTGAATCTGGGAGGCGGAGCTTGCAGTGAGCTGAGATCGTGCCACTGCACTCCAGCCTGGGCAACAGAGCAAGACTTTGTCTCAAAAAAAAAGAAAAAAGAAATATTAATTTAATGAAAGTTATCAAATAAACCACAACTTAATGAAACAATTAGAGAATTATAAAATGGACTGTATCTTTAATAACATATTTTACTTCTCATTCATTTATTTGACCCGTGTTTATTCAGCTCCTACTCTGAGCAGGTAGTTGAGTGTGGACACATTAAGCCAGCATGATGCACAGTCTTTACCTCAAGGAACAAGTCTGGGAGTAGAGAAACTTACTTAGGGGCTATAGGTAAACAAATCAACAAATGCACTCTAGGGTCATAAATGAGGTAATTTTTTTTTTTTTTTTTTTTTTTTTTTTTTTTTCGGAATCTCACTCTGTTGCCCAGGCTGGAGTGTAGTGGCGCCATCTCAGCTCACTGCAGCCTCCAGCTCCCAGGTTCAAGTGATTCTCCTGCTTCACTTGATTACAAGTATGTGCCACCATGCCCGGCTAATATTTTGTTTTTATTTTTGTTTGTAATTTTTTAGTAGAGATGGGGTTTCTCCGTGTTGATCAGGCTGTTCTCAACTCCTGACCTCCAGTGATCCACCTGCCTCGGCCTCCCAAGGTGCTGGAATTACAGGTGTGAGCCACTGCACCCGACCTATAAATGAGGTAAATATTTTGATAGAACTATATCCAAGGTATCATTGGCAGACAATGAAAGAAACCCCTAACTTAGCTGGTGGGGTGACAGGTTGTGTCAGAAAAAAAAAAAAAAAAGGTAGCACTGGTAGTGCTTTCTTAGAGAATGCATAAGTGATATCCAAGAATGGATAAGAAGAGCAAGGGTATTTTGAAAAGCAGAAACATCACAGGCTGAAGGAATTCCACCAGGCGTAAGACCACGTGAAACCAGAAAATTCTAAATGTATCTGGAGTGTGGAAATATGACAAAAGATAATTATAACAATAGAGAAAGGACCTACTGAAACATACAACAACATAAAAAGGGTATTTTAGATGTAGGAACAAATCTAAGTTAAGCAAAATAATTGGTTGAGTGGTGCAGCTAGAATATTAGCCTAAGAAGAGGTTAAATGGTGAGAGGAAATCATAGTTAGCACATAGAAAATAAGTCAGAAACCTGAATACAGACATAGGTTAACAAGCAAAAGTAGCCAGGTGTAGAGGACCTGGAAATGGTGGAATGATGGTGAACGAGAGCACATGCCCCACATTTAAATGGGTAGCACTACTGGGTCCAAGCCGATGGTTGCTTGAATGCAACCCAAAGATTACCTAATCTCTTGATTTATTAAAAAAACAAAACAAAAACAAAAACAAACAAACAAAAAAAAGCAAGGTAGTTGGGCATAGTGGTTCATGCCTATAATCCCAGCACTTTGGGAGGCCGAGGTGGGGCAGATTGCTTGAATTCAGGAGTTCGAGACAAACCTAAGCAACATGGCGAAACCCAGTCCCTACAAAAAGTACAAAAATTAGTCAAGCATGGTAGCACATGCCTGCATTCCCAGCTACTGAGGAACCTAAAGTGGGGGGATCACTTGAGACCGGTGAGGTGGAGGATGCAGTGAGCTGTGATTACACTATTGCATTTCAGCCTGAGTGACAGAGTAGGACTCTGTCTCAACAAAAACAAAAAGAAAGAAGAAGAGGGAGAGGAAGAGGAAGAGGAGGAAGAAGGAGGAGGAGGAGGAGAAGGAGGAGGAGGAGGAAGGAAGAGGAGGAAGAAGGAGAAGGAGAAAGAGAAGAAGGAGAAAGAGAAGGAGAAAGAGAAGGAGAAGGAGAAGGAGAAGGAGAAGGAGAAAGAGAAGGAGAAGGAGAAGGAGAAGGAGAAAGAGAAGGAGAAGGAGAAGGAGGAAGAGGAGAAGAAGAAGAAGAAGAAGGAGAAGAAGAAAGAAAAGCAATTCACAGCTGAGTGTGGTGGCTCATGCCTGTAATCCCAGCACTTAGGGAGGCTGAGGTGGGCAGATTATCTGAGGTCAGGAGTTCAATACCAGCCTGGCCAACATGTTGAAACCCTGTCTTTACTAAAAATACAAAAATTAGGCAGGCATGGCACAAGCCTGTAATCCCAGCTACTCAGGAAGCTGAGGCAGGAGAATCACTTGAACCTGGGAGTTGTAGGTTGCAGTGGGCCAAGATCACACCATTGCACTCCAGCCTGAGTGACAGAGTGAGACTCCGTCTCAAAAAAATAAATAAAAATAAATTTTAAAAAAATTAAAAAAAGAAGAGCATTTCACAACATGAAGTGTATTGTTCCAATTTTGAAATGTTGGCAAAGGATTTTAAAATGGTTTTTTAAAGTTTATACCTAAGGGAAGATAACTGTGAGCAGGTCTCGTTCATGGTTTTCCATTTGATGCCCTGTGATCTCATTCAGTAC
Source organism: Piliocolobus tephrosceles (assembly GCF_002776525.5). Taxonomy (NCBI): domain Eukaryota; kingdom Metazoa; phylum Chordata; class Mammalia; order Primates; family Cercopithecidae; genus Piliocolobus; species Piliocolobus tephrosceles. The sequence goes on along the minus strand of NC_045437.1, from coordinate 80,586,917 downwards.
CGTATATACAGGAGAATCCTACTGGACATTTTTGATAGACTAAGAGTTTTAGTCATATGAGATGTGATTTCTGGTAGAGGATGAAATGATTAAAACACAAAACTCCGTACTTAACTCAGACATTTGTACAGTGAAACGTACTGTGATCTTAACAGGATGTTAGCAACTAAGTCCAGAAATATTTGGGAAAGAAATCACAAAATTAGGCAAACTAAGGTTACTTTTGTCAAGGAGACTGATTGATTACATTATACCATCTTTAGAATTATAAATTATACACATGTTCACAATGGTCAGTTAAATGCATTTTGTTTTGCAACCAAAGAAATAAAATGCTATTTTATTAATTTTCATTGTCAAGTTGATATTTTCCTTTCAATTGCTGTACTAGGCCATTCTTGCCCTGCTATAAAGAAATGAGACTGGGTAACTGAAAAGGAAAGAGGTCTAATTGGCTCACAGTTCTGCAGGTTACACAGGAAGTATACTGCCAGCAGCTGCTTCTGGGGAGGCCTCAGGAAGCTTTTATTCATGGTGGAAGGTAAAGCAGGAGCAGGCATGTCACATGGCCAGAGCAGGAACAAGAGAAATGGAGGGTGGGGTAAGGGGGTGTGCCACACTTTTAAATGATCAGATCTCCTGAGAAATGACTATCATGAAGAGAGTACCAAGCCACGAGGGATGTGCTCCCATGATCCAAATACCTCCCACCAGACCCCACCTCTAGCATTGGGGATTACAATTCAGTGTGAGATTTGGGTGGGGACAAATATCCAAGCTATATTAAAAGTTTTTCTTTTCTGGAGAAAGCTGAATCATTTGGACGTCTACAAGCAGGTATCCCTTGTGACTGTCCACCTATAGGCAATAGTGGTTAGGAGCAATGTCTCCCTTGCAGGTTTGAGTTCTCAGGAGCCTGATGCAGAGATGACCCTGACCTCAGTTGAGGTTTTCCAGCAAATAATGATGCAATGGGTCACTTTGCTTTTTAAATAACATTCAAATGTTTAAAAGTTAGAATAATAGACACGTCTGGGTGGTCAATTGTCACTGTTCTCCAAAGGTAATATCAAATTGATAAAAAGTCTTGTGAACATAATATACATGCAAAAAAATTTTAGAAGACACTAGCAATATACAAAATGGTACAGTAGGTACCTTGGAGAAATAAAAATATGGGTGAGATATTTTATTGTTTTTTTCTTTGCATCTTTTTGTGTACTTTCAGGAATTCATGTAATTCAGCAATTTGTACAATGCATACATGAGTATGCACTATTTATATAAAAAATAAGACAGATGAAAGAGAAGAAATGGTTTTTAAAATAAATGTTGGTTTAATGTATGAAAATACAAGTTTTGTGATGCCACTCTCAAGGATGAAAGTAAGGAAGAAGAAATGCAAATGATCTGCTCTTTTCTATTCTTTTAAGGAGGAGTACAGATAAAAATGTGTGGAAGTCTGTTTAAATGCATTTTAATAGGTTATCTTTGATATTTCCTTTCAGTTCCTCTGTATAGTATCTCTAAAATCTTTAAACATGAAGAATACGATTTTAGGACCAAAAAAGCAAGCTCTAAAGGGAGACTCCAGTTAAGGTTAAACTTAAAGAAACAAACACAAAATCTGGGAAAAAGAAAGAAATTTGAAGGACATGTATTACATTATGATAGATATGACAGATTTTTTTCTTTCTTTCTTTCTTTTTTTTTTAAGACAGAGTCTCGCTTTGTCACCCAGGCTGGAGTGCAGTGGGGTGATATTGGCTCACTGCAAGCTCCGCCTCCCGGGTTCACGCCATTCTCCTGCCTCAGCCTCCCTGGTAGCTGGGACTACAGGCGCCCATCACCACCCCCGGCTAATTTTTTTTTTTTTTTTTTTTTTTGATTTTTAGTAGAGATGCGGTTTCACTGTGTTAGTTATGAGAGATTTGTTTTAAACTTGATCTATGCAACTCTGAACAGATATACTGAAATAAAATTCTTAAGTCGTCAGAAGAAAGTAGTCAAGTCAACATTATGAAATTGCCTTGATGTTCAACAACGGTAGCAGCAACAACAAAAATATGAAAGAATAAATAACCAAACTTATGCTACAGTCAGCAAATCTGAAAAATTTGGAAGCCTAGAAGCAGACAAAATGCTGGTCCCTTTGGACAATAATGCATATTTGTTATTAATTCTTAGTGTTCCTTTGCAAAGGTGAAAGCTCATTAAGGCAAGAGAGGGGCTTGGTGAGACATGCAGAGGATTAGGGATAAAACTTGATTTCTTTAGGAACTGAAAATGATGCTTCTGATTCTCCCATCAGCTAAATAGGTCCTTAGTGTCCCTAATGCAGAGATAAATAATGCTAAGCTTGTTACCACTTCAGTGTTCCTGTTCCAAGTAATAATAATCCTCCAGGGAGAGAATAAGATATCATGCAAAAGCCCCTGATACTTAAAATTGAACATTAAATTGAGCCAGATCTTCTCAACTGTCTAAACTACAGTTTTGGAAGTATATCATTTGGGACATCAGGGTAACGTGAAAGGCAGTTTTGATACTCCAGGGCATAGCACTTCAATCGCCTGGAATAATTAAGGAAACAATTTAAACAATAGGAAAATCTGGCTTGTTAAGAAAAATACTTGCTAGAATAACAAACATGATGTGTGTGTATTAGTCAGCAAGTCCTTTGCTCTCTTTTGGCTATGCATATGTAATATGCATACGTAATAAACCGCATCTATCATTTCTCTTCTTCCTGGTATTTGTAACATCTCCTTCTGTAGAATATTTGTCCACATAATTAGTATGTTCTTCACCCTGTCTTTTAACTCACCAATGGATTTTTAAGAATTTTAATTTAACAGGTTTAAGCATAGTATCACACTCAGTTGCAAACTATATGGTAGATTATCCCAAGTACCATTTATTCGCATTATCTTATCTATTCAGATTCTGGCTGTAGGCACAGCCATGTTCCTATACAAATCCCAAAGGTCAGAAAATCCATTTCTCTCATTTTAACTGATTGAGGAATTTAAGACCAAGTGCAGTTCAGTGTTCTTTACAAGATAATTTATTGCTCTGAATATTTACTGCAGAATTCTAGACTAGCCATTGACCATTTCCTCTGGAGATACCTCATTTGCAGTCTGAAGGGAATAGTGTTACATACAAGCAAAACTGGGAGAAAAAATATTTTGTGAAGTAAAATTGTCAAAAACCTTTCTACTAATTAACAAAAAAATAATAGCATGTATGAACTTGAAATGTAAAGGACTTACACTTGAACCAAGAATTTGCACATTTGAAAAATAATAGATGCTGGGGAGGTTGCAGAGAAAAGGAAACACTTACACACTGTTGGTGGCAATGTAAGTCAGTTCAACCCTTGTGAAAAGCAGTATGGTGATTCCTCTAAGAGCTAAAGGCAGAACTACCTTTTGACCCAGCAATCCCTTTACTGGGTATCCACCCAGACAAAAATGTTATTCTACCACAAGGACACATTCATGCAAATGTTCGCCGCAGCACTATTCACAATAGGAAAGACATGGAATCAGCCTAAATGTCCATCAATCACAGATTAGATAAAGAAAATTTGGTACATATATACCATGGAACAATATGCAGCCATAAAAAAGAACAAGATCATGTCTTTTGTGGGAACATGGGTGGAAGTAGAGGCTACTATCCTTAGCAAACCAAGACAGGAACAGAAGACCAAATACAGCATGTTCTCACATATAAGTGGGAGCTAAATGATGAGAGCTTATGAATACAAAGAAGGAAACAAACACTGGGGTCTAATTGATGGGAGAGGGTGGAAGGAGGGAGAGGAGCAGAAAAGAGAACTGTTGGGTACTGGGCTTTATACCTGGGTGATGAAATAATATGTACAACAAACCCCTGTGACATGTGTTTACCTATGTAACAAACCTTCGCATGTACCTCAAAACCTAAAATAAAAGTTAAAATGTACACTTGAATGTGTGTTAAAGGGTTGGGCAATTTGTGCGAATGAGTGAAATCAGTTGTAAGATGATAGAGAAGGTTGTAGACTATATCAAACTGTAAATATTGTCCCTTTCGAAATTACTTTAATTCTAAAAGATAAAAGAAGCAGCAGCAGCAGTAACAGGAGCAGGAGCAGGAGGAGGAGCAGTTCTGTGAGTTACAAGGCAGTTTCAACCTGAAGTCAACCATTTGTGATATTTTCAATCACACAGAATGGACTGAGTTATCTAATAAGTGACATACTTTTAATCTATTTTGAAGACAAGGAAAAAAAAAAAAAAACAAGAGTTAGGTTTTCACTTCATGCTGTACACAAAAATAATTCCAAATGTTGTAAGGATAAAAGCATTTAAGTCAATAGAGTGCAAGAAGTTTATGCTTTAAGGTACTCTCTCTGTTCCAAACACATAGAAATAAAATATAGAAAGGAAAAAGCAAAAGGGCATAACAAGATCAAAAGCAAAATAAAACTTTTTTGAATCAGAAACAGAAAACAAACTGAAGACACTGAGTGGGTTCCAAAGCCATTGGTCATCTAAGTGTCCAAAAGCAGGCAGAGCAGTTAAGGTAAGGGTTCAGCTCCTATGAGCAAGAGACACCAAAACTGTTCCAGGTGAGTCAGAAACCACTGTTTCCAGCTACAGACAGGAAAGAAGTTTCCTACCACCTACTCCATCCCTTGAAAAGACACTTAACAACAACAACAATAACAGCAACAAACTATTCCCAACCATTTCCTAAGGTTATTTCTATGGAGCAACTGACTTCAGAAGGTAATGAACACAGAAACAGTGTGGAATAAAATTTTAAATCAAGAGACCTGTAGTCTCTAGATTGCTTATATCCTTCAATATCACTGCAGGGAAGAAACTTGAAACCATAATTATGAGACCTAGTTCTGTACTATGAGTTTAGATGGAAGTAATCTTAGAACTGCAAACCAGACATGGAAACCAAAGAACACAGAATGTCTCGAAACATTTCAAATAATTAATATAATACAGACTTTGTTTTCTACCCACAATGCAAGCAACTTAGATAGGAATGAATAGACACATATAAACACAAACATACACACAAACAAATTAGAACCTTAAAATGACACTCTGATTTCTCTTCAGATGAGATAAATTTTTCACCTTTTAAGATGTTCTACTAAGTAGGTCATGAGATAAAGAGGAAATTATGATAGAAATTATGAAACATTTAGACACAAATGACAATGAAAATACTACCGGGAAAAGGTGGGATTCAGTTTTCACAATTGCAAGAATGAAAATATGTAAACTTAAATTCATTTATTTGAAAAGGAAAATACTTTAAAACTAAATGACTTTTTAAAAAAGCTAAATGAATTAAACATTTAACATAGTAGCTTAGGAAAAATAAGAAAGTTGAAGCAAGAAAATAATAAAGTTAAGAACAGGTATTAGTGAAATAGAAAACAAAGAAACAAAACAATTAATGAAATAAAAATCTAATTTGTGAAAAAATAAATAAAATAGAAAAACACCCAATAAGACTAATTAATAAAATCAAACATTATGTAATTAGCAATGAAATAAGACACACTTACAGATATAAAGCACATTTAAAACCAAATTAAGTTCAGAAACCAATCTGATATATATGCCAAAATCCTAAATAAAATATGATCTAGATGAGCAAAATTGTGTGGAAAATAATACATCATAACCTACTTCTGTTTATTTTGGAAATACAAGAAGAGCTCAATAATAGAAAAGATATTAAGTATTACACTAATGAATGGATGAGAGGAAAAACCACATGGTCATAACAGTAAATGCAGAAAACAATGTTTCATAAAATTCAAACAATTATGATTTTTAAAACATTCAGAAAATAAATGCAGATGCTAATCTCACTATTGAATTTTAAGTCTTAACCAATGCAATATATTGAAAATATTTTGGAATTTAGAAATATAATGGAAATGAAGAAATAAAATGATAGGTACTGGCTATCTATGTGATTATTTGGAATTTTCACTAGTAGATTTCACAGAGTGTGCAGGATGCAAGGTCAGCCTAAAACTTAATAAGATCACCAATAATAACCAATTAGAAAACCTAATTTAAAGCTTCTTGTCCTTTATAGATAACAAAAGCAACTCCAAAATCATCATGCAGTCGGGAATAAACTTAAGAAAAGAAAACCTTAAGAATTTAAAGGAATAATATTTTATTAAAAACACTTAGAAGCAGACTTGAATAAATAGAGATATATTCATGGATGGAAAGGCTTAAAATTGCAAAGATGTAAATAATTCTCTCCTTGATTTTTAATTTTATAAACACAAAGTTTTATTTGAATTTTATGGGAACCATACGAAGCTTTTTTTTTTTTTTTTTTTTTTTTTTTTTTTTTTTTTTAGTAAGCCTAGCCAGGAAGTCTATATTAGCCATTTTCATCAGAATGTCTTATTATTTATTTCCCTAGTCCCTATCAGATGTATTTGCTTCAACTGGTTCTCAATTGTGGTTGCCCATTCACAATTTTAATTCTGTTACCTGTGCCACCTGACCTTGGGATTTTTTGGTTCTGACTCCTAGTAACTGGGCTTGGCAACTACTGAACTACTGAACTCTCTTCTTACCTCCTACCCTAGATCTTTTCTCAGTAGTTTCTCTGGAACTGTTCCCTGAAACACTGCTAGTATGTAGTTGCATAATCCCATTGCACAAACCAATCCTTGGCCATACCCACTGAGTGACTTCTTATTTAGTTTTCAACCAAAAACCTTAGGAAAATTTTTTTAATGCATAAATGCTTCATTTCTGTTAATATATGTCTCATAATGGGTGTGCCACTATCCCTGATGTTGTACCGTTGGAAATGGGATTTTCAGACTCACTGAGGTGAGTGACTCACTGAGGTGCCATTTCTAGAAATCTAGTCATTTCTACCTAGAACATTGGCCAATCTCAGGAAATAATAAATAGGTTACCAAAAGGGAAGTTAAAGCTTCAGATGAATTGAAGTCTTGTGAGATTTTAATGAATAAAAGCCATTTAAAAAAATAATAACCTTAGGTAATTTTTAACGTGTGAAGTTCTGATTCTTTCAGAACTAAAAAGCAACGACACAACTATTTTGAAAACTTTTTTTATTAGAAGAAACCTAGATAATGACTGCATTTTATGAGGTTGTTTTAAAAATACATTGTACATATGAAGGTGTAAATTTAACTGTCAAACACTTTATTTAAAAATTAAGCAGGTCAAATAATTTGTTCCCTTTGACTTATTTTTTGGCATTACTTTATTGGATGTGAATGAAAATCAAATATTGAATTGCACCTTTCTCAAAAGAACTATTTACAAATAATCTTAGACACAATATCCCATAGTTATAAGTCCAAGGAAAATAACAAAGATTCAGTCCCATAATCCAGATACTGAAGATTTAAAATTTTTATTTGTTCATGTAAAAAAACAAGAGATGTTAAAAAGAAAGCAGATTTTTTGATCTCTTAAAGTGAATAGGGAGAGAGCAACGGCTGAGTTCAGCCCACACGGTTATAAACTACACCAGTGATTTTCTTTCCTTTTTCCAATTATTTTCCTAATTCAGCTAGATATACATTCCACAGTGCTCCAGTTTTGCAGAGACAATCTTCTTTGTTTCACTCTGACCTGCCCTTGCCTGTTTTGAGCCCCTCAAATGTTTTAGGTATCTGATAAAAATGAACCAAGGATATTTCGTTTTTCAGTGTACAATGCTACTATTTCTATCACCATGTCAACTCCATGGGCAATCAAACATCTGGAGATAATCTTTATAGCATCCTTCCTATATTTTAAAGATAATTGCCTTGTCCCTTTATGGTTCTGAATTCATTATTCTCAGTTGCTTTAGTACAGCCTTGTTAATATCAACATCAATAGACGTGAGAAACTAAGGAGGACCAAACTTCTGTCTGCCATGATTGATTATCTAAAATTTTGTGGGTAAAGATGGCCCTGCACACAACAGTCTGAGCACACTGGATCCTGATAACACTATAATTTACTTATCAGTCTCCATGAATAATTTGTGGAAACTTGTGTGACTATAGCAAGTATGAGGGTTAGCTTTGTGTCAACTTGACTGGGCTGTGAGGTGCCCAGATACTTAAACATTAGTTCTGGCTGTGTCTGTGAGAGTATTTCTGGATGGAATTAAGCACTCCTCAGCAAGTGTAAAATAACAGAAATTATAACAAACTGTCTCTCAGACCACAGTGCAATCAAACTAGAACTCAGGATTAAGAAACTCACTCAAAGCCGCTCAACTACGTGGAATCTGCTCCTGATTCCACTGAAAACCGCTCAGCTACAACCTGCTCCTGAATGACTGACTACTGGGCACATAATAAAATGAAGGCAGAAAAGATGTTCTTTGAAACCAATGAGAACAAAGATACAACATACCAGAATCTCTGGGACACATTTAAAGCAGTGTGTAGAGGGAAATTTACAGCACTAAATGCCCACAAGAGAAAGCAGGAAAGATCTAAAATTGACACCCTAACATCACAATTAAAAGAACTAGAGAAGCAAGAGTAAACACATTCAAAAGCTAGCAGAAGGTAAGAAATAACTAAAATCAGAGCAGAACTGAAGGAGATAGAGACACAAAAAACCCTTCAAAAATTCAGTGAATCCAGGAGCTGGTTTTTGAAAAGATCAACAAAATTGATAGACCACTAGCAAGATTAATAAAGAAGAAAAGAGAGAAGAATCAAATAGACACAATAAAAAATGATAAAGGGGATATCACCACCGACCCCACAGAAATACAAACTACCATCAGAGAATATCATAAACACCTCTATGCAAATAAACTAGAAAACCTAGAAGAAATGGATAAATTCCTGGACACATACACTCTCCCAAGACTAAACCAGGAAGAATTTGAATCCCTGAATAGATCAATAACAGGCTCTGAAATTGAGGCAATAGTTAATAGCCTACCAACCAAAAAAAGTCCAGGACCAGACGTATTCACAGCCGAATTCTACCAAAGTTTCAAGGAGGAGCTGGTACCATTCCTTCTGAAACTATTCCAATGAACAGAAAAAGGGGAAATCCTCCCTAACTCATTTTATGAGGCCAACATCATCCTGATACCAAAGCCTGGCAGAGACACAACAAAACAAGATAAGTTTAGACCAATATCCCTGATGAACATTGACACAAAATCCTCAATAAAATACTGGCAGACTGAATCCAGCAGCACATCAAAAAGCTTATCCACCATGATCAAGTTGGCTTCATCCCTGGGATGCAAGGCTGGTTCAACATATACAAACCAATAAATGTAATCCAGCATATAAACAGAACCAAAGACAAAAACCACATGATCATCTCAATAGATGCAGAAAAGACCTTTGATAAAATTCAACAGCCCTTCATGCTAAAAACTCTCAATAAATTCGGTATTGATGGAATGTATTTCAAAATAATAAGAGCTATTTATGACAAACCCACAGCCAATATTATACTGAATGGACAAAAACTGGAAGCATTCCCTTTGAAAACTGGCACAAGACAGGGATGCCCTCTCTCACCACTCCTATTCAACGTACTGTTGGAAGTTCTGGCCAGGACAATCAGGCAGCAGAAAGAAATAAAGGATATTCAATTAGGAAACGAGAAAGTTAAATTGTCCCTGTTTGCAGATGACATGATTGTGTATTTAGAAAACCCCATCGTCTCAGCCCAAAATCTCCTTAAGCTGATGTGCAACTTCACCAAAGTCTCAGGATAAAAAATCAATGTGTAAAACTCACAAGCATTCTTATACACCAATAACAGACAGAGAGCCGAACTATGAGTGAACTCCCATTCACAATTGCTTCAAATAGAATAAAATACCTAGGAATCTAACTTACAAGGGATGTGAAGGACCTCTTCAAGGAGAACTACAAACCACTGCTCAATGAAATAAAAGAGGATACAAACAAATGGAAGAACATTCCATGCTCATGGATAGGAAAAATCAGTATTATGAAAATGGCCATGCTGCCCAAGATAATTTATAGATTCAATGTCATCCCCATTAAGCTACCAGTGACTTTCTTCACAGAATTGGAAAAAACTACTTTAAAGTTCACGTGGAACCAAAAAAGAGCCCGCATTGCAAAGACAATCCTAAGCCAAAAGAACAAAGCTGGAGGCATCACGCTACCTGACTTCAAACTATACTACAAGGCTACAGTAACCAAAACAGCATGGTACTGGTACCAAAACAGAGATATAGATCAATGGAACAGAACAGAGTCCTCAGAAATAATACCACACATCTACAACCATCTGATCTTTGACAAACCTGGCAAAAACAAGAAATGGGGAAAGCATTCCCTATTTAATAAATGGTGCTGGGAAAACTGGCTAGCCATAAGTAGAAAGCTGAAACTGGATCCCTTCCTTACACCTTACATGAAAATTAATTCCAGATGGATTAGAGACTTAAGTGTTAGACCTAAAATCATAAAATCCCTAGAAGAAAACCTAGGCAATACCATTCAGGACATAGGCATGGGCAAGGACTTCACGTCTAAAACACCAAAAGCAATGGCAACAAAAGCCAAAATTGACAAATGGGATCTAATTAAACTAAAGAGCCTCTGTACAGTGAAAGAAGCTACCATGAGAGTGAACAGGCAACCTACAGAATGGGAGAAAATTTTTGCAATCTACTCATCTGACAAAGGGCTAATATCCAGAATCTACAAATAACTCAAACAAATTTACAAGAAAAAAAAACAAACAACCCCATCAAAAAGTGGGCAAAGGATATGAACAGACACTTCTCAAAAGAAGACATTCATACAGCCAACTGACACATGAAAAAATGCTCTTCATCACTCGCCAGCAGAGAAATGCAAATCAAAACCACAATGAGATACCATCTCACATCAGATAGAATGGCAATCATTACAAAGTCAGGAAACAACAGGTGCTGCAGAGGATGTGGAGAAATAGGAACACTTTAACACTGTTGGTGGGACTGTAAACTAGTTCAACCATTGTGGAAGACAGTGTGGTGATTCCTCAAGGATCTAGAACTAGAAATACCATTTGACCCAGCCATCCCATTAGTGGGTATATACCCAAAGGTTTATAAATTATGCTGCTATAAAGATACATGCACACATATGTTTATTGCAGCACTATTTGCAGTAACAAAGACTTGGAACCAACCCAAATGTTCATCAATGACAGACTGGATTAAGAAAATGTGGCACATATACACCATGGAATATTATGCAGCCATAAAAAGGATAAGTTCATATCCTTTGTAGGGACATAGATGCAGCTTGAAATCATCATTCTCAACAAACCATCGCAAGAACAGAAAACCAAACATCGCATGTTTTCACTCATACGTGGCAATTGAACAATGAGAACACTTGGACACAGGAAGTGGAACATCACACACCAGAGCCTGTCGTGGGGTGGGGGAGAGGGGAGTGATCGCATTAGGAGATATACCTAATGTAAATGACGAGTTAAAGGGCGCAGCACACCAACATGGCGTATGTATACATATGTAACAAACCTGCACGTTGTGCACATGTACTCTAGAACTTAAAGTGTAATAATAAAAAGGAAAGATTAAAAAATAATAATAATACAATAAAAAAATACTTATCTAGTGAAGAACATCAGAAAATACAGTGTCATGTTTAGAGGAAGATCAGGGTTGCTTACAGCCTAGGAAGACAGTGATAGGCTATTACTATATCACTATATATAACTATATTGCTCCATCATTGTAGTGATCATGATAAGCTGTAGGGCTGAGTGAGATGGGAAGTCACAAGAAGGCTCTCAGGAAAGAAGTAACATAATTTGATTTGCAGCTTATTAGATTCACTTTGGTTTCTATGTTGGAAATAACACAAAGGAGACCTCGGCAGAAGAAAGAAGTCATGAGATTGAAAGGTGAGGTAGAAAAAGGGTACATAGCTAGAAATGGAGTGTTTTCTTGAGTTAGAAGGAGAGACAAAAGAGTAGAGTTCTTTAGATAAAGGCATTCTCCTTTTCATATTTAAAAACTTAACTAGTGTGCTAATTTTCTCAGTAGCATTCTTCTTTAATTCATTGAACTATAATTGTATAAGCCTAATTAGTGCTAAGAATCCATTAGGCAATAAAAAAGTTTCCTCTCTAGCTAAAGAGGTGCACATGTCCTTCATGTGAAATTAAGAAAAAATTAATTTTGATTATACCAACTTAGAATCAATTAATTGATTACTTGCAACAGTCACTGAGAATTTTAATGTTTTCTGGTGCATTAAGAAGCAAATAAAATTTAGACCGAAGTTTTTTTTCTGGTAAGATATGTCAAAACATAAGTCCTTCTACTCAGAGGAAGGCTTTATCTATCACTCCAGAAGGTGAAACTCATGGCTAAGAAGTAGTCATGGATATCCAAAACATCCTTTTCTAGGAACTTTTCATTCTAAGCCAGTCATCTCAATAGTGTAGAGATGAAATCTTACAAATCTTGCAAAGAATTCTAGCTGATTCATTCACAGAATTAACCTTTTATATCCTCTTGCAATACACCTCATATGAAGATGAAGGGAGGAAAGTAGGAAGCCTGTCATGGTAAGAAAGTAATGAAAATCCTAGATATAATTACAGGGGAGAAAAAGAAAACTATTTTTGTAGACTGCAACATCATCTATCTCTTTTTAAAGCCTTGGGGAGATGCATTTCAGATCTGGTAGCATCATTCTGGCCCACTCATCCAGAGAGCATTTGTGGTTAAAAATCCCCCCAGTGAAAATATTCTATTCCCAAATAAGCAAGGCATGAGGAGGACATAGAGAGAAAACACCAGCCTGACTCAAGTTAATGGTGAATATCAGGAAATGGTGAGAAATTAGGTAGAGAGGGAGGGTGGGGCCTTTTGATGGAGAACCTTAAAAGCCAAAGACAAAGCAGTTAGACTTGAGGCGACAGGGAACTCAAGTGTTTTCATGAGCCAAGGCTTATATGTGTCTATATACCAACCAGTTTATCATCAAAGAGAAAAAAAATTGGACTTCAGGCAAACATTGGTTTCTTAAGTTCTATATGATGTTAAATGACAAGTGAAACGTGTTCTTTCATCTAGCTAATTTTCTAAGTTGGTTTTCAGGTTTCATTCCAGTTGGTTTTCAATTGCTTTAAGGTTTGGTTTTGGGGAATATTTTGAGGGCTGCACACATGTACTTTTTTCTTGATTTGTTCGGTTGTAGAAATAATGTGCATTTTAAGCCTGCTTTATAGATGAGAACCCTGAAGATCAAAGAAAAGAAAAGAACTATTAATAAGGCTTGATAACATAAAAGAAAACATATTTCATTCTCAACAACTAAACAATGACATAAATTTTTGAAAAACGAATTTTTGAGAAAGCCTGGGTACTGTGTATTTTAACTCTTCATCTATTCATCATTGTAACCATAGTTAGAATTCTGTGCTGGAAGATACAGCAATGGACAAGGAAAATACACAGACATCTAAGATACAGTCTCTGAAGAAAAAAAAATTGACATGCCAAGAAAGGCTGTATTTTGTGGTAAACTCACTGTTTATAATGCTATAATCAAGATTTGAACAAAGAAGCTTGGGGAACAGAACAAATAATAAACTCTGCTATGACAGTTGGGGAGGGGCTATTAAATGACATGGTTAAAAGTTAGTGGGATTTATTCAAAAGGAGAGAAGGAATAGGCAATAGCAAGACCTTCAGAAGACAATTTCCTCTATGGATCCCCTGTCTCTGAATATACAATGAAAGTGTGAACACTTCAATATATTCCTCAGGACAGCCACTTCACACAGTCTTCTTGAAATCTATGATAGAGGGTTTGTTAACTCATATAATGGGTATAAAAATAATCTTCATCCATGAAATGAGTGCTATTTAACATATGTAACTGGTTAGAAAGTCTTCACAGCCCTGCTTCTCTGGTGTAATGGAAGAGTAAGAATATACAGCTGATCTGGCAGTGTATATATCCCTCCACTGCACAGTGGTTCAGTCTCCAAATTCAACTACAAGCTTGCTTCAGAACATTATTGCATATATGAAATTTAAACACAGATGAACTAATTTATCATGATGGAAACCAAACACTTGTTGGAAGTGGCGGGGGTGGGGGATGATTGGGAAGGAGAACCAGGTTATTTTCTGAAAAGGAGGAAATATTCTATATCTTATTTTAAACATGGTTACATGGGTATATGAAATTAATAAAACTCAAAAAAACTAATGTTTATGATTGTATTGCAATTATATCTCAATAAAAAGTAAGAAAGAAAAGCTTGCATCTAGTTCACATTGAAGTGTTCATGCAAGTACTAGTCTGGAGCTTTAAGGGTATATGTGGTGTTTCACCCAAGCTACAAGAACAGAACTTGTACACATCCATGCTTGCTTTTGACAGTTTACTAATAAATGTTTGCACCTTTGGCACAATTTGGTCTCAGATGTGCTTTTGTTGTAACAAACCATCTAGCTGTTAGTTCTTAGGAATAGTAGCACAACATCAGCACCTAGCTCTAAAATTTGCTAAAAAAAAAAAAAAAATCCTAACATTAGCTAAGCAGATAAATGGGCTTAGGTAAATTTGCAGCCATAAATAATAGTGATTTTCAATGTGAAAATTTGAATTCAAGCTAGAAAATGAGAGCACTGTGCTGATGAAGGTGAGCTTTAGGGGAGATTTGTCTTTTTGGAACCACTCTATTTGCTAGTCTGCCAATTTTACAGTAGTGCTGAGCTCTCTCTGGAAGAAGTACCATGGATCACAGAATCTTCTATCCCCACAAGACCTTAACAGAGTGTCTTGCACTTACTATTTTAATACACGCAAGGAAGGAGGAGGGGAATAAACATAGAAATCTTCTAGGTATGTGTTTTTGAATTAGTCAAACCTGAAAGTTGTAAACCCAAAGGAGGAATAAAGAAAAAGCGAGAGGCTCTTATGAAAATTATTGATACTTTAGGATACAGCTAAAGCAGTGTTAAGAGGACAGTTTACAGATAGAGGATTTCAAATTAAGAATCTGGCCAGGCATGGTGGCTCACGTCTGTAATCCCAGCACTTTGGGAGGCTGAGACAGGTAGATCACAAGGTCAAGAGATCAAGATCATCCTGGCCAACATGGTGAAACCTCATCTCTACTGAAAATACAAAAATTAGCCAGGCATGGTGGCATGCACCTGTAGTCCCAGCTACTCAGGAGGCTGAGGCAAAAGGATTGCTTGAACCTGGGAGGTAGAGGTGGCAGTGAGCAGAGATTGTGCCACTGCACTCCAGCCTGGGCAACAAGAGTGAAACTCTGTCTCAAAAAGAAAAAAAAAAAAAAAAAAAAAGTAGCATTGCATCTACATAAACTAAGAAAAAAAGAACAAATCAACCTCAAAGTTAATGGAAGAAAAAATAACTAAAAACAGACAAGAATTGAATGACATTGAGATGAAAAAAATTCATACAAAAAATCAATGAAACAAAAAGTTGTTCTTTGAAACAATAAACAAGATTGATAGACTACTAGCTATATTGAAAATGAAAAAAAGAGAAAATTCAAATAAACACAATCCTAAATGACAAAGATGACATTACAACCAATCCAACAGAAATCCAAAAGATCCTCAGAGACTTCAGAGACTATTGTGAAAATCTACATGCACACAAATTAGAAACTCTAGAGGAAATGGATAAATTCCTAGAAACACACAACCTCCCAAGATTGAACCAAGAAGAAAGTAAAAGCCTGAAAAGACTAACAAGTTTTTTTTTTTTTTTTATTAAATCAGTAATTTTAGAAAACCCTATCAATCAAAAAAAGTCCTGTACCAGGTGGATTCACAGCCTAATTCTACCTAGGAATACATCCAATCAAAGAGATGAAAGATCTCTATAAGGAGAACTATAAAACCCTGCTGAAAGAAATCAGAGACAACACAAATAAGTGGAAAAACATTCCATGCTCATGGATTGGAAGGATCCATATTGTTAAAATGGCCATATTGTCCAAAGTAATTTACAGATTCAATGCTATTTTTATCAAACTACCAATGACATTCTTCACAGAATTAAAAAAAAAAAAAAAAAACTATGCTAAAATTCAGATGGAAGGACAAAATAGTCCAAAAGAGCCAAAGAAATCTTAAACAAAAAAAGCAAAGCCAGAGGCATCACATTACCTGACTTCAAACTATAATACAAGGCTTCAGTAACCAAACGGCATGGTACCAGTACAAAAACACATAGGCCAATGGAAAATAATAGAGAACTGAGAAATAAAGCTACACATTTATACCCTCCCAATATTCAACAAAAAATAAGCAAGGGGGCAAATACTCTATTCAATAAATGGTGTTGGGATTACTGGCTATCTATAGGTGGAAGATTGAAACTTGACCCTAATATACAAAAATTAACTCAAGATTGATTAAGGAATGTAAGACCTCAAACTATAAAAATCCTAGAAGAAACCCAAATAACTGCCCTTCTCTATATCAGTCTTGGCAAAGAATTTATGACAAAGTCCCCAAAAGCAATTGCAACAAAACAAAAATTGGTAAGTAGGACCTAATTAAACAAAAGAGCTTCTGCACAGGAACAGAAACTATCAAGGAAGTAAACAGACAGCCCACAGAATAGGAGAAAATATTCACAAACTATGCATCTGACCAAGGTCTAATATCTAGATCTGTAAAGAACTTAATCAAATCAATAAGCAAAAAACAAATAACCCCATTAAAAAGTAGGCAAAGGACATGAACAGACACTTCTCAAAAGAAGACATACAAGCAGCCAATAAACATATGAAAAAGTGCTTACCCTTAGTAATCATCAGGGAAATGCAAATCAAAACCACAAAGAGATGCCATCTCACACCAGTGGGAATGGCTTTTGTTAAAAAGTCAAAAAAAAAAAAAAAAAAGATATTGGTGAGGCTATGGGAGAAAGGGGACACTTATACACTGTTTGTGGAAATGTACATTAATCCAGCCATTGTGGAGAGTAATTTGGAGATTTTTCAAAGAACTAAGAGTTGAACTACCATTTGGCCCAGCCAGTCCCATTACTAGGTGTATATCCAAAGGAATATAAATTGTTCTACCTAAAGGACACATTCACCTGTATGCTCATCACAGCACTATTCACAATGGCAAGAATATGACATCAACCCAGTTGCCCATCAAGGGATAATTGGATAAAGAAAATGTAATGAATATACACCATGTAATATTAACCAGCCATTAAAAAGAACTAAATCATATCCTTTGCAGAAGCATGGAGGCAGCTAAAGGCCATTTTCCCAAGTGAACTAACACAGAAACAGAAATCCAATACTGCATGTTTTCATTTATAAGTGGGAGCTAAATGTTGAGTACACATGTACATAAAGATGGGAACACTGAAGACTCTTAGAAGGGAGAGAGAGGGATGGGGGCAAAAGCTAAAAAACTACCTATTGGGTATGCTTAGTACCAGGGTGACAGGTTCGGTTATAGCCCAAACCTCAACGTCACACAATATACCTCTGTGACAATCCTGCAAGTAACCCCTGTTGCTAAAATGAAAGCTGAAAAATGAAAGAAAGTAAAAATCAACATTAAGAAATGGACAAATACTATGCCATAGGAACGTTGGACATTCCATTATTATCATATTCCCTTATCTCCTCAATACCTTCTTCTTCCTCATAGTTCTTGCCCTACAAAGACAATGAGTCTGATTTTAAAACTGCTGCTTTTAAGAAGGCCAATAAGAATGTTTCTCACATATGAGAAGCATTCAAGCAAATAAGTCAGCCTTGGTTTTGTTAAACCTCTTAAAATGTTTTAAACTGTTTCCAAAAGTGATATAACCTAGGACTGAAAATCAATATCTGCATTATATTTTCAATTTTGTACACGTATTTTGAAATTTGGTGGTATATGCTTTCTTTCTCCACAAATAATGAAATGGTTTAACCCTGATTGAGCGATTTTTACAGTGAACCTGATATTTCTGAGGTTCTATTTCTCCACAAATAACAATGAAGTGGTTTAACCTTGATTGAGCAATTTTTGTAGTGAACCTGATATTTCTGAGGTTATATAATTCAACCTCCTTATTGACTGAGTAAGTGGGAAAAAATGAACACACAATCTTACTGCAAATGTTGTATCATGAATCAGAAGAAAGCAACCTTAGACAACTAGTTTTCTCTGTGGAATAGAAACTCAAGAGGATAAAGAAACACATTTTTGTCACATTCATTTCTAAAATGTCAACGCACAGTGAGCTTTGATCATAAAGTCAAGGAGATAGGGCTTAGGAATAATTTTGTTGCCCTTTTGACACACCAGCTATGTTAGATGTGATTTTACCTTTATACTTCCAGATGCATCACATTTATGCCCTACCCAGACTGGCTTATAGATTGAACACCTACATTTTTCTGAAAATGCATAAGATCCTGGTCATTTCATAGAACACTAAGCACACAACATACCTAATACAATCTTTGCTTTTGTACAATCTGTTCTGACCACTATACCGTGTACCTCAGGGACTTTGCTTACATATTCTAGAATGTTATTTAACCTAAAGATAAATAAAACTCTCTAAAAGAGAGTACAGAGGCTGCATTCTGAGGCTCAGGTCTTACTTTGTTCTTGGGTGCAACTCAACCCACAGAAAGATTATTCACACCCACTCATAGGTCCAGCTGCAGTCCCACCACCAGCTATGTGCACACCCAAAATGGCCCCTTTGTGAAGCAGGAGAGGCTGGAAAGGAGGAACAGTATGTTCAGTCATTCTGCAACCACTGGCTAAAAAAGTTCACCTTTAGTCCAAGTTTGTTAGTGCCTATTCCATAGGGTTGTGAAAACCACAGCAAATTCAATGTCATTAAAAGAAAGTCACGTTTTAGAGCTTGGAATTCTTTATTTAAATTTTTGAGACTTCCTTGTAATGAAATTACTAACTTGTTATTCCAATCTATGTTTGCAGAAGCACTTTGTTGTCGATTTAGAGTATGTTATCTATGGGTAACTGGCCTAATAAGCCTGCACAAACTGTATGGAAATGTTAATGCAAAGTTGAAATCAAGCAAAAAGTACATTTATGTGGTATAGTAGGTGCCAATTTTACATGCAAACGATAAAAAAAGTACTTTTACTGCAAGACCTGATATAAATGGCACTCGCTGTAGAATAAAATTACTGGATACCACTTATTAAATTCCTAATTAGGAATGCCAGAACGCATCAGCTGACAAGCGTGCAAAACAGCAATGGACAAAATGTGTTACATCAGAGTTTTTCAACCAGGGCATTTACTGACATTTGAGGATGGATAATGTTTTTTTGTTTGTTTGTTCTTTTGTTTTGTTTTGTTTTGTTTTGTTTGGAGCTGTTTTGTGAGTTGTAGTACATTTAGCAGCATCTCTAGCCTCTACCCTCAAGAAGCCAATAGCACTAATATACACTGCAATTGTGACAACCAAAAATATCTCTAGACATTGTTCCTGCAGGGAGTCATGGAGGTCAAAATTAGCCCCTGTTGAGAATCCTTGTTTGAAATCAAAAGCATTCTATAAATCTTGCAACATATGGCTCTAGTCATTTAACTGTAAAAATGTATGAGCAATACAAATAATAACACAAAACAATGTTACAACCACACATAACTCTTCAGCTTGAGAATGTTATCCTTGGTCAATAGGCAATACATAATCTGGTAAATAGAGTCATATTTATCTGGATGGATTTTTATTTTTACGTAGCTGTGTTGTCCACTTTTTCTGTATGAATAGATCTGAGCTCTTATAAAAGAGACATTTTCTCAACTTTTTGCTTAATTTATGGGGCAAATGAAATGTGATCACGTTTTCAGTCTCATTCAATAAAACTGAACTTGGAAAATACAACTGTCACTGTTTTATACAAAAGTAACCTTATAAAATTTTGCCTACTTAGAACAAAAGATAAGTACACCATGCTGCATACAAATTCTTCTCCTGTATATTTTGAGTTTAATTTCCAACCTTACAATTTGCCTGTTTTTGCTGTTGTCATCTAATTAATAGGCTTGTAACCAATGTCTTCTAAGACCCAGAAGTTCCCTCTAAACTCTCCCTTCCTTTGCACATCAGGAACTAGTGCAATTTCAAGAAAAGTAAATCATAGTGTTGGGGCAGGGGAACGGCAAGAAAAGGGAGTTTACAAAAAGAAATATATAAAAATGAGAATATTAAGATATCTACTTCTTTTGCTGAGTAGAAAATGTGTTGTGACAGCAGGCGTTTGTCCCAGCACAGGCTTGGTGAGAGAAGAAGAGTTCCCACTCCAACTGCTCAATGGCACCCACCAGAGACTGGCTAAAGTCCCAAGTCTTTGAGAGCTCTTAGAATATAGTGTCACAGGAGAGGCCAGTAGGTTGTAGGTATTTTCTCACTGAGAAGTCCAATAAGAATATTTTCATGAGTGTTTCTTACTATTGTCTTATATACGGGAATTCAGGCACTGTCCAAACATTAATGAAGTATTCATCACACTGAGCCTGCTGCTTTCCTTAGCGGAAAAAGGAAAAGCCTGGCTGTCCTTGTTTACCCATTCCTGGATGAACAGTAGAAAAAGAAAGACTCACTTCAATCTGCATTCAGGAAATAGAAGGCCTGAGGGCACAGAATATACAAATCTCCTGTATTCATAAACTTCTCAACCTACAGATTTTTACAAGCAGAACAAAAATTGTTTCTTTTCTGCATACAAAGAACAGGGCTTTACAGTTGTGTTCAGTCATTTCAATCTGTTCTCTCAGGGTAATTGCCAGGCTACAACGTGTTTGCTGTTGTCGTGCTTTGTCAACATACATCCTATCATTTCTGATTTATGAAAATTCAGTGGGAATATTGTAAGTGCTGGCAAGAAGAGGTATATATTTTCTTGAAAATAGAAGTAAAGATAATAAAATAATTGATAGCCATAAAAATGGTGAAGGTGGGGTAGGGAATGAGTTATTTACAATTAGGAACAATTATATAAAACAAAGAATATCAAAGAATATTCACAAACAACTTGAAAAAGGTATTATGTCTAACTGGTTTTTTATACTAGTTTTGCTATAAACATTTCCAACTGCCTATTGGGTCTTTTGACCTAGAAGCTTGAATACAATTTTAGTTTGGGAGAAGAAAATCATGTCGTGTTTCTTTGTCTTATTTTGTTTTGTTTTGTTTTGCTTTGATGGTCTAGTATCCATTAGGGGTGGAGGGGATGTAGAAGAGATATGATTGATGGTAATCAATTATTAGCTTGATCTTTGAACTTGCAGAAATAGTATGCCTCCTCCACCAGCCATGTAATATTGGAATGTCCAAATCATTCACGGAAAAAAAAAAAAAAAACAGCTATTAAAGGGAGTAGTTTTCAAAACTTTATTTACTCTGCTGTGTTGTCTTAACTTGCCTGGCCTCAATTTCTGTGTACAGATCTAAGGACACAGCTTATATTCAGATTACCATGTGCTCGCTCACACTTCATCATCATATTCAGTATTCTGTGGTTTCTTCTTTGGAAATATTAGCCAAAAACAAACTCAGTATAGGCAGACATGTCTTGTTGTGCTTGGCTTTATTACATCTAGCAGCTATTACATTTTTTTAAATGATACATAATAACTATTTTATGTATTGGGTACATGGGACATTCTGGTAGCTGCATAAAATGTGTAATGATTCATTGGGAGGCCAAGACGGGCGGATCACGAGGTCAGGAGACCGAGACCACCCTGGCTAACATGGTGAAACCCCGTCTCTACTGAAAAAAAATACAAAAAACTAGCCGGGCGAGGTGGCAGGCGCCTGTAGTCCCAGCTACTCAGGAGGCTGAGGCAGGAGAATGGCATGAACCCGGGAGGCAGAGCTTGCAGTGAGCTGAGATCTGGCCACTGCACTCCAGCTTGGGCGATAGAGCGAGACTCCGTCTCAAAAAAAAAAAAAAAAAAGTGTAATGATTCGATCAGAGTAACTGAGATATCCATTGTCTTTTCTTTGTACTGGAAATATTTGAATTAATCTCTTTTAGCTATTTTAAAATATACAATACATGATTGTTAACTATAGTCAGCCTACTGTGCTACTGAACACTGAATTTTATTCCTTCTATCTAACTGTATTTTTTGTGGCCATTAACCAACTTCTTTTTATCTCCCACTCTTCCCTACCCTTCCCAGACTCTAGCTACCACCATTATACTCTCTACTTCCATAGGATCCATTTTTTAACTACCACAAATGAGTGAAAACATGCAGTATTTGTCTTTCTGTGTCTGGCTTATTTCACTTAATATAATGTCCTCTGGACTTATTTGTGTTGCTGCAAATGACAATATTCCATTCTATTTTATGACTGAATACTATTTTGCTATATATATATGAAAAATATATATGTATATGTAGGTATATCACATTGTCCTTACCCCATTGATGTACACGCAGGTTGATTCCATATGGTGGCTATTGTGATTAGTGCTGCAATTAAACACAAAAGCGTGGATACCTCTTCCACATGCTGATTTCATTTATTACAAATTGAAGGTTTGTGGCAACCCTGCATTGATCAAGTCTATCTGTGCCATTTTCCCAATAGCATGTGTTTACTTTGTGTTTCTACATCACATTTTAGTAATGCTCACAAAATTTCAAACCTGTTAATTATTATCATGGCTGTTAGGATGATCAGAGATCTTGGATGTTACTATTGTAATTGTTTTGGGGTGCCACAAACAGTGCAAATATAAGATGGCAAATTTAATTGATAAATATTGTGTATATTCTGACAGTTCCACTAACTGGCCATTTCCCCATCTTTCTCCTTCCCCTTGCGCTGCCTTACTCTCTGAGACACAACAATATTGAAATTAAGCCAATTAACAAACCTGCAGTAGATTCTAAGTGTTCACGTGAAAAGAAGATTTGCACATCTCTCACATTAAATCAAAAGCTACAAATGATTAAGCTTAGTGAGGAAGGCATGTCGAATACCAGGTTAGGTGGAAAACTAATCCTCTTGCTCCAGTTGAGCAAGTTGTGAATGAAAGGGTACGTTCTAGAAGAAAATTAAAAATGCTACTTCAGAGCTAGTCATGGTAGTTTACTCTTGTAATCCCAGCACTTTTAAAGGCCAAGGACGGGCATCACTTGAGACCCGGAATTTAAATGGTCTGGATAGAAGACTAAACCAGCCAAAACATCCCCTTAAGCCAAAACCAAATTCAGAACAAGGTTCTAACTGTCTCCAGCTCTATGAAGCCTGAAAGAGGTGACAAAGCTCCAGAAGAAAAGTTGAAAACTAGCAGAGGTTGGTTCATGGGATTTAAGAAAAGAAGCCATCTCCACAACTATGTGCAAGGGGAAGTTGCAAGTACTGATGTAGAAGCTACATCAAGTTATCTTGAAGATCTAGCTAAGATCATTGATGAATGTGGCTACACTAAACAACAGATTTTCAGTGGAAACAAAACAGTCTCCTATCAGAAGAAGATCTCATCTAGGACTTTCACAGTTACAGAGAAGAAGTCAATACCTGTCCTTCAAAGTTTCGAAAGACAGGCTGACTCTTGTTACAGAATAATGCAGCTGGCGACTTACAAGTTAAAGCCAATGCTCATTGCCATTTCCAAACTTCTAGGATCCTTAAGAATCATGCTGAATCTATCATGCCTGTCCTCTATAAATTTAAAAAAAAAACACACACACACATAACCTCTGTAACAGCAGATCTTTTTACAGCATGGTTTATTAAATGTTTTCAGCCAATTATTGAGAGCTACTGCTCCAAAAAAAAAAGAATTCCTTTCAAGATATTACTGCCCATTGACAATGCACATAGTCATTCAAAAGCTCTGATGGAAATGTACAAGAAAATTAATGTTTTTAATGCCTACTAACACAACATCCATTCTGTAGCCCATGGATCAAGAAGTAATCTCAGCTTTCAACTCTCAATGTTTAAGAAATACATTTTGTAAAGTTATAATTGCTTTTGCTAGTGATTCCTCTTTGGATCCATTGAAAACCTTCTGGAAAAGGTCCATTGAAAATCTTCTGGAAAAGGTCCATTGAAAACCTTCTAAAAAAACTTCACCACTCTAGATGTCATTAAGGATATGCTTGATTCATGGGAGGAGGTCAAAATCTCAATCTTAACAGGAGTTGGGAAAAAGTTTATTCCAAACTTTGAGGGATTCAAAACTTCAGTGGAGGAAGTCACGCAGATGTGGTAGAAATAGCAAGAGAACTAGGATTAGAAGTGGAGCCTGAAGGTGTGACTGAGTTGCTGCCAATCTCATGATACAACTTGAAAGAATGAAGAATGAGGAGTTGCATCTTAGGGATGAGCAAAGAAAGTGGTTTGTTGAAATGGAATATACTCTTGTTGAAGATTCTGTGAACAAGGTTGAAAGGACAACAAAAGATTCAGAATGCTCTATAAACTTAGTCTATAAAGCAGCAGCAGGGCTTGAAAGGATTGACTACAATTTTGAAAGGTAGGTAAAATCTTTCCTGAAGAGTCCATCGATGTGACAAACTTCATTGTTGTCTTATGTTAAGAAATTGCCACAGCCACCCCAACCTTCAGCAACCACCACCCATCAACAGCGAGGAAAGACCCTCCACCAGCAAAAAGATTGTGACTCACTGAGGGCTAAGATGGTCATTAGCATTTAGCAATAAATTATTTTTTAATTAAGTTTTGCACATTGTTATTCATAATGTTATTGCACATCTAATAAAGTACAGTACAGTATAAACATAACTTTTATTTGCACTGGGAAACCAAAAAATTTATGACTAATTTTACTGTGATATTTGCTTTACTGTGGTGGTCTTGGCTGGAATCCACAATATCTATGAGGAATGCCTATATATTTGTAAAATTCTTTCTTGATAGCAAGATCCCCTCTCCTTCACTTCGATAGCCTGTATTCAACCAATTGCCAAATTCCATAGATTTTTACATCTGAAATATCTTTACAATAGACCCCATTTTGTACTTCAATGATTAATTCCCAAAATTGTTTTGTTTCACCTTCAACTGGGCTTCCACATCTCTGAATACTGCCCACTTCTTTCCTGCATTCACGTGTCAGTTCTTCATACACACACTTTCAGTCATGTGCAAAATCCCTACTAAAATACACGAATGTCTTCTAGCTACCTAATAACATTAAATAGAAACCCATCCTGCTCATTTTCAAAGGTGCTAATACTGTAACCTCTACTTCAGGCCTCGCACCACTCCAACTTCATTGCTTAACTCTGTCTGCAGTTTCCCTGTTCACCAGATTGCTAGAACATTTCGATTACCTGAGCAGGCATGGTTTTATGCCTGATATTCTTCTGCTAGGGAATTTCTTTGTTGCCTGTTTTAACCTACCAAAACATTATTTATATTTCTAAATCCATTTCTAATGTCTTGTCTATTTTCCCAATTCCTCCCAAGTGTAGGTGAACACTCCTTGATTTTGCAGTGATCGTTTCCTGTGGAGTTTTCTTTGTACTCTTTCATGGCATTAACCCCACAAACACCACCTTGAACCATAGAAGGTACCTGTGGCTAATGCAATATGTAGACCATCAGCTCCTTAAATGTATCAACTGTAATTTATTCATCTTTGTGTCTTCTTAGTGCCTGGTACTTACTAGGTACTTCGTGAATATTTATAAATTTATAAATGAATCAATAAAAATTATGGTTAGGAGCTTGAAGAAACATGCAAATATTCATTCATTCAATAAATTTTTTGAATATATGCATATATATATATATCTCACTTGCCAGAAACTCTTCTATGATACATTTCGTTCAGTGCGAAGAATTTTTCCCAGATGGAAGCAATTAATATATATTTGCCAATAATGAACAGAAAGAAGCCAACTCTACTTTTAGAATAATCAATCTACAACATAGCTTTTACCAACAAATCTGGCAGATATAGTTTCTCATAATGTTAAAATATGTAAATGAAATTAAATCTCTCCATGTGTTAATTTAAGCATTATCTCTGCATAAAAATCATGGTATACGGGCATAAGTTTTCACCTTCCAGGATACGCTTGATGCAAAATAAACATATAGCTGTCAGTTCACAGCTTTGTATGATTGGTGTTGGAAAAACTGTAAAATTAGATCTGTTAGCTTTATAACACACTAGATAATGGTAAATTTACACTACAGTAACAGTAAGAATGCAGACTGGGAATATATCTTCTTTGTGAAAACCACCATATCATTGCACTTACTATTTTTTGCTGGTATTTGTGTGAATGATTGAAACTGAGCTATCAGACATCCAAAAAACTGGTATAGCTGTACTTACATGCCGAAATACACATATGCCTACATGTAAAATATTATAAATTACAATTTGTTAGTGATTGACTGTCACATGGAATAGAGACTGGGTTATAAGTTCTAGCTCTAACTATGCCAAACTCGGCTTTATTTACTAGCAGCATAATCCTTCAAATCAATTAGTTATTCTCAATTTAATTTAATGAGGTGAAAAATCACATAATCAAAATTAGCTTTGAGGAACTTCTGCTTCTGGCCAAGGTGGAGTAACAGGAACTAGATTTAACCCCCTGCTAGAGACAACCAAATCTAGATAACATATTTGGCACAACGGATTTTAGGACACTGGACATCAGGCAAAGAAAAACAGTGATCCCTGAGTATGGGAAATAAAGAAAGTGATTCTTAGGATTGCCCAGCTTATGTCTCAAGAGTTTCCAGATGATGCTATGGGCAGGGGGAAGCAAGGTGGAACTTGAGGCTCCCTGAGTTGAAAATAAGGAAGCTGAGACTCTACAGAGACCAAGAGGGTGTATTTATCAAGACAGAGGACTTAATAGAAACCTGCACAGGGAAAGAACCCTGGATATCTGAAGAGGTGTCTCTGAAATATTCAGCAGGGTTTATATCAATGCAAAAATGTGAGGAAATTACCCAAGTCTATGGGACAGAACCACCTGTAAGAATAATAGGGAACAGTTTTTGAAACTCAAAAAGGACAGAGGATTGTCCTGTTCTCACCACCGAGACTAGAGAGCCTCATAATTGGCAAAGACATTCAGGTAGGACACTCAGAATGGTCTTGATTCGGTAGTGAGGAATAATTAGTCCTAGATTAAACATACCTCTCATCTGAAAAAATAAAAAAGATGGAAAAAAAAAAAAAAAAAAACAAAGACCAGGTGCTGTGGCTCATGTCTGTAATCCCAATAGTTTGGGAGGCTGAGGCAGGCAGAGCTCTTCAGCCCAAGAGTTCAAGACTAGCCTGGACAACATGGCAAAACCCCATGTCTACAAAAAAAATACAAAAGTTAACTGGGTGTGGTGGCACATGCCTGTAGTCCTAGTTACTTGGATGGCTGAAGTGGGAGGATCACTTGAGCCTGGGAGGTCAAGGCTGCAGTGAGCCATGTTTGCAACACTGCACTCCAGCCTGGGTGACAAAGTGAGCCCTTGTCAAAAAAAAAAAAAAAATTAGCCAGAGCCAACAAGGCAAAATTCACAACGTCTGTTACTTAATCAAAAATTAGCAGGCATGCAAGGAACAAGAAAAATACAAATCATAAATAAAATAAAAATTAATCGAATCTGACCCAGATATTAGAATTATCAGACAAGTACATTGAAATGATTATTATAACCATATTCCATATGTAAAAAAAGTAAGTAAAGACATGAAAGACATAAAACACACAAATAGAAAACCTACAATATGGGATATAAAATATACACCAAATAGATTAATGGCAAATTAACCACTGCACCCAAAGTAACAAAAAGAAAAAAATAATTATAAAGATCAGATAGGAAATAAGCAAATATAAAAAACTAAAAAAAAAAAAAAAAAAAAAAACTGCAGACAAAAATAAATGCAACTACTGCTGATTCTTTGAGAGAATCAATAAAACTGATAAAACAGTAGTTAGGCAGATTGGGAAAAAAGAAGACAAAATTACCAGTATCAGAAATTGGAAAAATGACAACACTACAGATTGTACAGATTAGTCAGGTGGAAGATATAAGATTAATATGCTAAAACCAATTTTAGTTGTATATATTAGCAATAGGCATTGGATATTATAATTTTAAAATAATAATATAGACCGGGTGCAGTGTCTCACGCCTGTAATCCCAGCACTTTGGGAGGCCGAGGCAGGTGGATCACGAGGTCAGGAGATCAAGACCATCCTGACTAACACGGTGAAACACCTGTCTCTACTAAAACTAAAAAAAATTAGCCGGGTATGGTGGTGGGCACTTGTAGTCCCAGCTACTCTGGAGGCTGAGGCAAGACAATGACGTGAACCTGGGAGGCAGAGCGTGCAGTGACCTCCCCTGGGCACTGCACTCCAGCCTGGGCGACCAAACGAGACTGCGTCTTGGGGAAAAAAAAAAAAAAAAAAAAAAGTAACAGGCTGCCTTTAAAATTCATGTGGAAATGCAAACAACTTAATATTACCAAATACAACTTTGAGAAGCAGAGCAAAGTGAGAGGGCTAACATTAACTACTTTCAAGATTTATTGTAAACCTGCATTAATAAATACAGTGTGGTACTAGCACACAAATAGATCAATGGAATGGAGTAGTTATTGCAGAAATAGACCTGCACATATGGACAACTGATTTTCAACAAAGATGCAAAAATAGAGAATGGATTGTCATTTCAATAAGTGGTGGCTGGAACAACTGAATACCCATATGCAAAAGCATGAACTTTGATACCTAATTTATATCATAAGGAAGTTAATGCAAGAGAAATCATAGACCTAAATGTAATACATAAAACTACAAAATTTTTAGAAGAAAGATGAGGAAAAATCTATATGATCTTGGGTTAGACAATAATTTCTTAAATATCAATCATGTATCAGTGAAAAAGATACTGGTAAAGCAGACTTTACAAAATTAAAAACTTCTGCTCTCCAAATGACATTCTTAAAGAATAAAAAGAAAGTCATAGACTGGAAAAAAAATATTTGCAAAGCCTATTTTTGATAAAAGACTTTTATTGAAAATATAAAAAGAACATGCAAAATGCAATTTAAAAAATACAAACAGTTCAATTAAACAAATTAAATAAATGTAAACAGACACTTCTCCAAAGAAGATATGTAAATAGCAGATACATATATGAAAAGATTCTAAACGGTGTTAATTGTTAGAGAAGAGCAAATTAAAACTACAATGAGATGCATACCTAATAGGATGACTATAATTTAAAGGACTAACCAACTGTTGGCAAAGATGTAGAAGAACTGGTATTCTCATACAGCACCAGTGGGATTGTACAATGGCCAACCACTTTGGAAAACCACTTGACAGTTTCTTAACAAGTTAGCATAAACTTAGAATATGATCTTGCCATTCCACTCGTAGATATTTACCAAGATAAATAAAAACAAATGCCCACACAAAGACATGTATAGAAATGTTCCAAAAAGCATTATATTTGTAGTAGCCCACAAGTAGGAATGACACAAACATTCATCTCAAAGTAATTACGCTGAATGAAAGAAGCCAAACAAAAAAGTACACACTACATAATTCCATTTATATAAAACCCTAGAAAATACAACTAATTTGCAGTACAGAAAGCAGATCAGTGGCTGTTTGGGAATGGGGGGTGGTTAATGAAGGAGAATGACAAGGGGTACAAGAAGACATCCAGGTGTTAGATATATGTTCACTATTTTTACTGTGATGATGGTTTCATAGGTGTATACATCTATCAAAACTTTTCAAATTGCATATTTTAACTATATACATTATATTGCATATCTATTTTACTTCGATAAAGTTTAAGTTATCTTTGAAAACCCACTAACTTGCCCCTATGCTATATAATAAACATACATATATTATGTATGCAGCACAGACATTCTTGTGCAGAGTAAACTATGGAAACCAAAACAGTAGATTTACAAAAGGACAAATGGAAAGTGTGCATCCAGATACTGAGGCATTCAAACCACTGAGTTTATAAACTCAATGATGAAGAGATGGATAAGGTGAAGAATTCAGAAACATGCTTCCAGCATTCAAGGTTTAAAAAATTCCATTATAATATAAAACTAATAACTTGAATACATGTTACTAGATGTGTTTGTTATGGCACAAGATAATAGAATCATAAAGTTTTGTTATTTGTTGGCATATATTAAAATTGTTTATACGATGAGGCTTCACTGCAATTTCTGCCTATTTGGATAAATATAAAAATCAGCTTCCACCCCAACGGTCTTGTCTTTGCCTGTTTTATGCTGTCTTAACAGAATACTACAGACTGAGTAATGTATTAGAAACAAACATATTTGGCTCATGGTTCCAGAGGCTGGAAAGTCCAAAATCAAGGGACTACATTTGGTGGTGGGCTACTGACTGTGTCACAACACAGTGGAAGGTATCACATGGGTGAGAGAGTGAGAGAACAAGGCTGAACTCATCCTTCTATCAGAAACCCACTACCGCAATAAGTAACCCACTCCTGAAATAATGACATTAATCCATTTTTGAGGACGGAGCCCTCAAGACCTTATCACTTCTTACAGGTCACACTTCTCAACAGTACTGCATTTGGGATTAAGTTTTCAACACAGGAGCTTTAATAATACATTCAAACCACAGCAAGCCTGGATAGACTAGTGGGAAAGTCACCATGTAACATTTATAACACAATGTTGTTATGGCTATACAGAGGCAATTGATTTTGCTAGGGACAGAGGATTTGATAAAGTTGTAGAGAGGAGGTGAAATTAGAACTGTATCTTGAATTGTACATTGATATTTTCTAAAAATGGAAGCAAAAGCTTACTACTTCAGAAAGAAGTGCCTTTCCTTGACCAAAAGCAACCTTGAAAATAATGAAGTTGGCTGGACAAAGTGGCTCAGGCCCGTAATCTCAGCACTTTGGGAGGTAGGTGGATCACAAGGTCAGGATTTCGAGACCAGCCTGGCCAACATGGTGAAATCCCGTTTCTACAAAAATTTAGCCAGGTGTGGTGGTGCTCACCTCTAGTCCCAGCTGCTTGGAAGACTGAGGTAGGAGAATCACTTGAACTCAGGAGGTGAAGGTTGTAGTGAGCCGAGATCGCACAATTGCACTCCAGCCTTGATGACAGAGCAAGACTCTCTCTCAAAAAAAGTAATAATAGTAATAAAGAAGTAGGGACTCCAAAAATATGTCTTTTGAACTGCCCCCAAAGCTTTTAAACGCTATTTCCAAGCCTTGCATTGACTACCGTATTTTGAGCTTTTATGTGTATTATCTCACTGTTTCTTGACATTAGCTTGGCAAAAATGAATGATATAGTCCCAATTTATAGATCTGAAAATACATACATCACTTTATGCTAAGGTACAATGTGATCTTAGAAGTTTACAGCAAGAAATATTTATTTCCTGCTCACATTACAGGTCTACATTGTGAATCAACTGTTTCTGTGCTCAACATCTTCTGTTTACTGAGACCAAAGCTGAAGGTACAACCCTTACTTATGACATACCAGTAAGGATCTTTTAACAAAGGAAAAGACCTATATTAGTGCCATAAGGTGGCTTTTAGAGCTTCTGTTCACATTATGTTGGCTAAATGTTACATGGCCAAATGTACTATAATGGAGGGATGTCTAATCCTCCCTCAGAGAGATGTACCATGAGCCATGCAGGCATGGGAAGGGATGTGTCATTCTCTCACTGTGAGGACCTGCAAATATATTGAACCTCATGGAACTAAGACTTTAAAAAGTTGGTGTAACTTGCAGGTCATGGAACAGAGCCACCCAGGTTGCAGTGCAGTGGTGTGACCGTGCTTCATCATAACCTTGAACTCCCAGCTCAAGTGATCCTCCTGCCTCAGCCTCCTGAGTA
Organism: Piliocolobus tephrosceles; assembly: GCF_002776525.5. NCBI lineage: Eukaryota > Metazoa > Chordata > Mammalia > Primates > Cercopithecidae > Piliocolobus > Piliocolobus tephrosceles. The sequence goes on along the minus strand of NC_045437.1, from coordinate 80,554,952 downwards.
GTTGGGACTACATACACACACTGTTATGCCTGGCTAATAATTTTAATTTTTTTAAGAGATGAGGCCTTGCTATATTGCCCAGGCTGGTCTTAAACTCTCAATCTCAAGTAATCTTCCCAGCTGACCTCCTAAACTGTTGGTATTATAGGCATGAGCCACCGTGCCCAACAACAGTGAATTCTGGGCAACAAAGCCCAGAACCTAGGCTTTTTACATTCCACCTAGTTTCCCCTTGCATGGGTCTTGAAAAGGCAAGACTGATCGTGATTCATCTTAATTGTAGGAAATGCTCTTTGGAGGGAACAGGGAATCTAAAGTGTATGTGGTTGTAGAAAAGAGAGAAAGAATGACACAGACATAGAGGTACAGAGACAGAGACCCACAGATATGAACTGAGGAGAGATGCAGACGATCTTGAATGCTTAGTCTTCCCTCATTCTGTAGTTATAGAAGAGGATAAATTCTGAATTTCTCTCTGAATTTATGATATGCCTCCCTAAATATGGAGAAAAATATCAATAAGAGACTGAGGAGTCATGCAACACATCACTTGGCATTTATTAAGCACACCGTGGACAACGCACTAAACTAAGTTCTCCAGAAAGACATCAATCAGGCCGGCCATGGTGGCTCATGCCTATAATCCCAGAACTTTGGGAGTCCAAGGCGGGTGAGTCATTTGAGGTCAGGAGTTTGAGACCAGCCTGGCCAACATGGTGAAACCCCATTTCTACTAAAAAAAAAAGACAAAAATTAGCAGGGTGAGGTGGCATGCACCTGTAATCCCAGCTACTTGGGAGGCTGAGGCAGGAGAATTGCTTGAACCCAGGAGGAAGAGGTTGCAGTGAGCCGAGATCACACCACTGCACTCCAGCCTGGGCAATGGAGTGAGACTCTTTCTCAAAAAAAAAGAAAAAGAAAAGAAAGACATCAATCAGACTGCAACCCATATGCAACAATATGAGAATGCATACAACCCAAACAACAAATTCTTAAGCCCTATAAGGGCAATTTCAGAAGAGCTGCTAATTGGGAAGTTATCCTCAATGCAAGTTAACCTCAACTAATGTCAATTTTAAACAAGAGTTTGCAAACATGATCACATGGCTCCTCTTGCTATTCTGCCATGAGCAGTTCTTGCCCCTCTGGGTTTACTTCCCTGGAGTGCTTTAGTATACTAGTATTTCTATATTAAAACTGAAGGAAATGCAATACAGAGAAACTGGTCCCCTTGCCTGGAGCTGTAACATCAATCAATGGAAGACGGTAGACTTCAGTAGTCACTGAGTCCCAGTCATCCTCTTCTGTCCTTGGAATGGTTCTGACAGAATGTCACTTGCCCAAAGTCAAACTTCTTTGAGGTATTTCTTCTAAAATCTTTGTAAGGTAATAATTGGAGGAGACTGCATGCAGCAAAGAAAAGAAGATAATTATTTGGCATTCTACACATGACAGAACTAATTAATTGTCTGTCCTTTTTAAAGAAATGCTGTCACTTTAGGTCTTCACTTAAGCTGTGTTTTAAGAAGCCGGTTGCTAAGTGTATCTAGGGAAACCTGGCAAAAAACTGTTTATAAGTACATTTTATTTTACCTTATATAGAATATGTCAAATACCAGTTGGGAGAGGTCAGGAAAGAGAAAATACATAAAAGATCAGATTTTTAAGATTGCATAGTATGATTCTTAGCTTGAGCACAGCTGTGTCCACTGGTGAGAGTTAAGATATGTCATGGCCATAGCTTGGGAACTACTGGGAAATCTATTTGCATGGAAGCCTAATGGGACCCCGAGGAAATAACTGAACCTGTCTACATTGCTGAGGTTCAGACATACACAGTTCTGGAAAACTGAAAGGCCAGACAGAAGTGTATCAGCAGGAGAAGAGTAGGAGGGTAGGGAGTGGGCTGATAGCAAATGTGTTCCCCAAAAGACAGCCAGCATTCACACTGGCTCAGAGAAAACACAATGGAACATGTATTCACGTAAATGCAGCAAGGGGGCTATAATTACAAAATGAAATTTCCATTTCTCAATGGTAGGTGCTGTCAGTGTCCTGCTTCATTCACCAACAACCATGGTGGACATTCCCATGCATGCTGACAGCCCATCATGGACGTTCCTGTGCATGACTGATAGCCTTTCAGAGCCTGCATGTCTGTTTTTCAGTCTTGGGGCTTTCTGCAGAGTTGTGGGAGCTTGTTCAGTGCTATGGGATAGCCCCAAAATGCTGGAGATTTAACCTCCAGGGACATCCTTTAACAAATAAGATATGAGAGTCAGTGGATGAATACCCAAGCTTCCCAGACACCCAGTAGGACAATTCTGAGTCGTATTCTAACCAATATTTCAGAGAGTTCCTGGTAGGATGGAACCACTGTTCCTCCATACACACAGTGTTTCATACATCTTTGTTGGTGCTTCCTCCTCCAGTCTCTCTCTACACTCCTTTACTTTTGCTTCCTCCAAACACTTCACAAATAAACCACCTGCTCCCACTTTCTTGCCCCAGAGTCTGACTTTTGAGGAATCTAATCTAACTGAACTCAGTGTCTCACTGGGCCTAAATAACTCAACTTTTGAACTCCATTGAAAGAGTGTAATACAAAGGGTAAAAAGACTTTATCATCCACTCTGCCAGACCACCTCAAACCACTGGTACCAAGAAGATTCAAAGTGGTCACCAACAAATAAATGCACACCTAGTAGGTAAGTGAGAGAGAACAGAGTCCTTGCCAGACAGTTCCAAAGAGCATTGGGGTACAATATGAGCTGAAGAGCAGAGGCAGCCCTCACTACCCTCTTGGGGTGACAGGTGCCACTTAAAGAGATCAGCTGAGGGATGTGAGTCAGTGAAGACTAGTGGCATGTTAAGGTCCCAGAGGAGGAGAGAAATAAAGGGAAATGTAAATGTAAGTGTATTTACTCCTATGTTGCTTAGATAGTGAATATTTTGAAATTATAAATGGTAATTGGGAAAAGCAAAATCTGACACAGAAATGAAAACATTCTGTGTCTTGTTATTGATTAAGGCAATTGTGGTTATTTCTTCCTTGGGGCCAGGTTTTAGGAAATGAGTGTTGAGCAGATCACAGGCAGCAAAACATAGAGAGCTAAAGAGAAAATAGGAAGTAATGAAGAACCACCCAAGTAGTGTACCAAAGAAGAGAGGAGTCACTGAGAGTATTTCCAAAACTGAGCTTTTGGTGAAGGATTATCTCCAAAGTTAAGGTGAGAAATAGACGCAAGAGATTAAAGAGAATTCAACGTAATAATTAAAACTAAAAAGTAGTAAGATGAGCTACTAGTATATAAGTTTAAATTTCCAATTTTGAAGGAAATGTTGCATTTAGAAATTGTTAAATTTTGCTTAGCAGGAACCCAAAAGCCATAAAGGAGATAAACATGTTTCACCATACCAAATAAAAACATCTGTTGGGAGGCTTAGGCAGAAGAATCACTTGAACCAGTGAGGCGGAGGTTGCAGTGAGCCAAGATCACACCACTGCACTCCAGCCTGGGCGACAGAGCAAGACTCCATCTCAAAACAAACAAACAAAATTGTAGGCTTTTTTGTTTACAAAAAATATTACACCTGAAATAAAAAAAAAAAAATTATTCGAATGCCTAAAATAGTTAATTTATGAAGAGTTTTTGCAAGCCAATAGGCAAAAGATAAGAAAACTAATTTTAAAATGCATCTAAGGATCCCACTGGATAGTTCTCAGAGGAAACCCTAGTATCAATAAATACATAAATGAGATATTTCTCTCGATGGCCCTCTTTGCCTCTGCATGTCACTACTGCTTTAGCATGGACTCTGGCCTGGGCTGCCAGTCATTTGGTCCCCTTTGATGGTTTACTCAGGCCCTTCTTGTAAGAGGAAGACATTTAAAAAATTCTACTCTTCCTGGTCCAGCACCAAGGTGAAAGAGATACAAGACAAGCACAGCTTTCTACTTCTAAGATTGACAGTATCTTATGACACAACTCCAGTTACTTTATTAGCAGTTTATTTTATCTGCCTCACTTAAAGCGCTACTGGTGCTTGCATCTAAGAACAATTTCTATTATATATTCAGATCTTATTCTTACCTTATAAATTACCCTATTCTAGCATCAAGAAGGTGTATAGGGAAGAAAACCCAACCTGTTACCTTAGCATCAAAATTCCTAGACTGCTACAAATTTTAATAAATGTATATTCCAATTTTATGAGATACAGAAGTATAAACCAACTTAAGTCAGCAGTTTTTTATTTATCGTTAATTTTTATTTTCTTACTAACAAAATTTAGTTTCCATACAGACTGTCCAAAAAATGCCAATCCAAACTATACTTCAATAGTCGTATTGGGAAAAGTTTTCAGTTATCAGTAATCATGCCTCAGATGGAGCTTGTTGGTCATAATATTGCCACTGAGCAATGCTAAGGAGGTTTATTTTATTTTGATTTATTTTTCCATTTCGTATGGTTTAAATGTGAGGGCTCTGCCCTCATGAATGAATTAATCCATTCACAGATTAGTGGGTTATCAGGTAATGGGACTGGTAGTTGTATAAAAAGAAGAGGGATCTGAGTTAGCATGTTAGCATACCCATTTTCCTTGCCATGTGAGGTATGCAACCTCAGGACTCTGTAGAGTTCCAACCAGCAAGAAGGCTCTTACTGTGCCCCCATGACAATGGATTTCCAGCCTTCGCTGTGAGAAATAAATTTAATTTCTTAGAAGGCAGGCTAAGATGCTAATACAAATGTGAATTTGTGGGCAAACATATGCAATTTAACTTGAACTGAGATCTTTCTTCCACATCTTGGTAATGAGCTTAGAAATCACCCAAGTCTCCTTCAGACCAAACCTTAGACCTCAAAATCCAAACAACAAAACAATTGCACAAGGAGAGAATCACTCGACAAGCAAGTGCATTTCTCAATAATAAATACTCCGTGATATACAACTGGACAAAAAGAGGGATTCAGCCAGAGATAATATGCTCAAGGCTGGGTATTATTAGCTAGTTCATTCATTGCATGAAAAGGATTACCTCTGTGGCCACAAATAAATTCCAAAGCCTCTGATGTCATGAAGATTTTTTGTCTTCTTGAAAAAGAGACAGTACTAGAATTCCACTCTATTGATTTCCAACTCTAAAAGGATTCCTGAAGTAAAGATATGGACAGAGGGTCTTGCGCAAAAAGGGATGGTTAGATTTACCTACTGTATTCTCTCCCTACCATTCTAAAACAAGGTTTGCTATAGGTTATCAAATATATACACAGGCTATACATTTATAGCACATATCAGGACTAGAAGGAAGTAGCTTACCTGAGCTAGAAGACATGGAGGAAGTTAGGAAAATTGCTGCACTAGACTCCATCTTTCCAGGGTGCTGGACCTTGACCTACATCATCTCATCTCTGAGATGAGATAATTTATGCTTAAGATAATATATGCTTAATGACATTGCCTCTTTCTTTTTGTGTCTTTGAAAATAGAAGAAAAAAGACACTTGAGAGATTTCATGAAAAATTGAAATGTATTTAACGCATGGTTATTGGCCTACATATGGCCAAGGTCTATTTAGTTGAAACTGCTAAGTATCTTCACTGGTTCTCAAGAAATCCCCAGCTTTGGTTCCACTGCTCTGACTTTTCTGTACCATTTTAATTGTTCCAGTGAGATGATGCACAGTGAACAGCCAAGCATTGAAAAACCAGCAGTTTGCCGATTTGACCATTGTAACCAAACAAGAAATACAGAAATATTCCCCACTCAAAGCAGAAAAAAATATATATTTCTTATAAATAATGCAGTTTTAAGTATTCTGTTATAAGAAACAAAAATCAGACCAAGACATTTTTATTTCTTTATTATTATTGATGTCATTGTTGTTATCATTATTGATCTATTTGATGTAACAGAGACAGATGGAGATGTTGCAGGACAATTCTCCAGGTGACCTTGGTCTTACTCAGTTGTCCTCCCTTCCCCACTTGTAGTTCTCAATAATAAATGTCGAATTTGCTGAGAATGCAAAACTCTGAAATGGGGGGTACTGACCAGGGTAGCCCAGGCTGTGTTCCAAGGACCCCTAGAAACAGGATATCCTTCACTGATTTAATTCAGTGTGTCATTAGCCCTCAGGTTATAAAACCTACATCAGGCTGGGCATGCTGGCTCACGCAATCCCAGCACTTTGGGAGGCCAAGGCAGGTGAATGACCTGAGGTCAGGAGTTTGAGACCAGCCTGGCCAACACGGTGAAACCCTGTCTCTACTAAAAATACAAAAATTAGCCCGGCATGGTGGCACATGCCTGTAATCCCAGCTACTTGGGAGGCTGAGGCAGGAGAATAGCTTGAACCAAGGAGGCAGAAATTGCAGTGAGCTGAGATCACGCCATTGCACTGGGGAACAAGAAAGAAACTCTGTCTCAAAAAAGAAAAAAAAAAAAAAAAAAAAAAAAAAACCCTAGGTCAGACTGATTTCTGGGGTCCCTCAGCTGCAGTGCAAGCGAGGTACATGCAGATGAGAATCCCTCTATCCTGGGCAGCTTTTTTGAGCCTTTGGGGACAGACTCAGAATGAATCCTGGGCTTCTACCACCCGTGTTTTCTATATGTAAGTAATAAACCTGCATCACGTAACTTGTGATGTATGTGGGCATTCTGTCTCACCAGACTCAGACAAGCTGGTAACCAGTGTACAGTGAGCCTGCTTCACAGACGTGTGATAAAGTCTGCTCCTATGACTGTAATTTTGTCAATTTCTTCTTGAATTTTTAATACCTTTAGTTGCATATATTTCATAGATTTTATTTAATGATTCAACAATTATGGTTGTGATATTTTCACTGTGGAAATTTAATCTTTGTCAACATTTTAAAACATCTTCCTCTCATATTATCATTTTTGTATTGTGCTTTCTAATCTTAACATGGCTAAGCCAGTATCTTTCAGTTGGCATTTGTCTGATATATCTTCCACTCATTTCTTTGTTTTTTTAGCCTTTCAATTTCTGAAGAAGTAAACAGGTTTAATAACACCCACACAGTCTTTGAAAAGGTCTACAAATCAAAATAGTGAGCCAAACAGGTCTCCCTTTTGTGAGACGGAACAGACAGAGAAAAATATATTTTATTGTGCTGGGGGGAATACAGTTGGTGAGAAAGGACAGAAGCATGCTAGTGGGGGCCACAGGAAGCTCTCTGCTTTGCTAGTGCTGTTTTTGTAGTTATTGAAATTGTGAGCAGTCACTGAGTAACTGTGATCTTAGGTTCCTCAACCTCTCTGTCTCTCAGGCCTACCTTGTCTATAAAATCAGGATAATGACAACACATAATTTCTAGGACAGTGTGAGGATTAAGAAGGTTAATACAAGTAAAATGCGTATACCAACTCCTGATACATCGCAAGTGTTCACAAAACGTGAGGTAATATCATTATTTCTAATGTTACTTATGTCACAATCTTTGTTCCATTCCAATTGTTTTCCAATTTTCCTTCAGCTATGGAGCCTGTCATTGGACATTTAGGGGTATTGGTGATAGGTTAAAGCTGCAGTTGTCAGTAGGAATGTGAACCCATTAAACTGTGCTTGCTGTTTTACTCTTTTAAGTTTTAACCTGGTAGAAAATGCTGTACTTGGCATGATCATTTTTTCCCCACAATATTAAAAGGTATATAGAAATAGATTATCTTAGACCTCCTCAAGCCTCCCTTCCCAAGACAAAAATGTGTAACCAGGTTTGTATAGTCTTTCTGAAGCATTCTGTAAACCCTTTAAAATAAAAAGTTCAAGGGAAAAAGAAATTCAAAAGGCAGTTCTCCATCTTTACACACGCTCCTGCCCTTATTAATACCTGTTGTGTATGGTATAATTTTTTTCCTATTATAAATTTACCGTAGTTTACTTATCTGACAGAGCATTCCACCAGCAGTCTATTGATAAGACAGTTGGTGTATTCCTTGGTTTATTAATTATTTTATTTGCAAAAAAAGAAAAAGTCACAATGAATATCCTTGCACATTTAGATGCATATTTTCTATAGGATATAGTTTTGAAAATATAGTTCTAGGCCAAGAGTATGAGCACTTCTAATTTTGGCAAATATTGCCAAGTTGCCTTCAATGGAGTTTCCACCATTTCCAGCAATAGTGTATAAGTAGAGAATTCTGTTTTTCCCATACACTTGCTCTCAGTATATTATCAAACCTTTTTATCTTTGCCAGCCTGATACTGTAAACAGTTTTTCATTACAATTTTAACTTACTTGTCTTTTATTAAGAATGAGATCTGACAGTACGCAGTTGCCCACACCTACAATCCCAACACTTTGGGAGGCTGAGGCAGGAGGATAATTTAAGCCCAGGAATTTCAGACCAGCCTGGGCAACATGGTGAAACCCTGTTTCTAAAAAAAAAAAAAAAAAAAAAAGCCAAGTATTAGTCAGGCATGGTGGTGCATGCCTATAGTCCCAGCTTCTCAGGAGGCTGAGGTGGGAAGATTGCCTGAGACCAGGAGGTCGAGGCTGCAGTGGGCCGTGTTGGCATCACTGCGCTCCAGCCAGGTTGACAGAGCAAGATCCTGTCTCAAAACAAAAACAAAAACAAAATAAAATACAAGAATGGTGGCTGCATTTTCTACCATCATCTAACATTTGTGTTCGTGAGATGGTGTATGTGAATATGTCAGTCTTTGCTTAGCTGTATGCTTTGAAGCTTTATAGTTGGCAGCCGAAACTTCAGTTTTTTCTTGCTTATCACAGAAATATTTTTAAAAAACCAAACTGCAGCTTTCTTAACCTAATATTTTCGTTTCTCTTATTTCATACTTTTTAAACTAATTCAATAACATCTCTAAATTGCAGTGGCCGCAAAAGTTCTCAGGGAATTTTTATACATCTATTAATTTTCTTTTCTGTGAAAATACACTAAGAAAATGTAAAGAAGGAAATCCTTTTCTGCTTGCCTACAGCAATTTAAAGTCCTCTGATGAATGGTTAGCTGGTAAAGCAAGGCCTCCAAAGCAAGGAAAATAGAATGATTAGGTTCTGTATTTTAAATTAGGAATGTCTACTCTGAATATATAAGCAATCAGATAGCCATTTACGCAGAAGAGGAGCTAAAGATTAATTCATTGTATCAAGCATAAAAATGCAACTTTTCCCAAAGAATAAAACTTCCTTTTAAGAAGATTATAATATTTAAATTGTGGTATTTTCCATATTTTTTTTTTTCTGCTCAGGACTAAGTATAAATACACGGGCATATGTTTCGACAAAGAAAAGAAAACATATTTTTAGCCTGAAAACTGAATCACAAAATGCCAATAAATCTGAATATGGTTATTAATATGAAGCATTTCTTACAGAGGTGAATACTCCTCAGATGAGTTGATATTTCTATTTATAATCTAAAACACAGATTGTCTAAAACCTCTTGTTATAGCTCATTGCTCTGTTACAGCATGTACAATGACAATGCTTGAATCAATGTATAAGTTGTGCTGAATAATTTTATTGTTACGTTAAATGGTAAAGATTTCCCCCAATGTGTGTTTCCTGTATTCACATTCTTTTCTCTGTTAAAAAGATTCTGGTTTAATCTAATTTTTCCAAAATGATTTATCTGAAACTTTCACTGGAATTTCTAAACAAATTAAGAAGAATAAAACACTCTAGAACATGCATCTGAAGATTGCACTGATAAACCTTTATTAGTAAAGAGAATCAATAGTTCATCGAGTTATTATTTTGACTACTGTATTTACATATTGACAAAATGGAAAAGATGTATAACATAAGACAGAAGTGACAAGAATCCCCAGAAAGAAGTTCAAAAGAGTACTTTTTATTAAAGCACATCCTTACTCTCTGAGAAACGTTTTCGCCATAATGTATTGAAATACCTGATATGTTTGAGTTAATTTAGAGAAGACTTCAGAAACAGGCGGGGGAATATAGAAATAAAATGTTTATTAGTCGGCACTTTAGGAGGCCAAGGGGGACAGATCATGAGGTCACAAGATTGAGACCATCTTGGCCAACATAGTGAAACTCCGTCTCTACTAAAAATACAAAAACTAGCTGGGAGGCATGGTGGCGGGCGTCCATAGTCCCAGCTACTCAGGAGTTTGAGGCAGGAGAATCGCTTGAACCTGGGAGGCAGAGGTTGCAGTGCGCTAAGATCACGCCACTGCACTCCAGCCCATCAACAGAGTGACAACTCCGTCAAAAAAAAAAAAAAAAAAAAAAAGGAACAGTGTCAATCAAATTTGCAGAAAAGAAAAATTATCTTGGTATATGACATAGTATACCACAACTGAGAAATGACTGTCGATGTAATAAAAATTATGATTTGGTTATACTGAGCAAGTGAAAGATGGAAAGTATGAATGGATGTGATGGTAACCTCCTCCTCATAGTGAAAGTCAATAGTGTTTTAAACTCAAAGGTCAAGAAGAAGCAATTGAAGCAAATTACTCAAATTAATAGAAATTAATAAAAAGGTTGTTAAAGGATTTGAAAGAGGTTGCTTCTGGACACCAGGAAGCATGACACATGGGAGGACAGAGGCATGCTGTTTTTTGAAACAGGAGCTATTTATTCTAACTTGTGTTCATGTATAACTTTCATAAAAGTTACCAAGTTAAAAATAAAAATAAAGGTAATATAAGCTTTAAACTTTTTTCAAAGAATACATAAATAATTGAAATGTAATTTTATAACCTCTTCATCATTCTATGCCATAAGTGGTCGTTATTAACTATCTGTTCGAATGTGTGTGTGTGTGTGTGTGTGTGTGTGTGCGTGCCACAAACTGTTGATAAGAAGATTTACATGTGGTGGAGGAAGATGGATGTTGCATGAGTATTCTTTTATTGTTTGCCTACATTAATCCATTAAGGACACTCAGTATCTTTACTTCAGGGTCCAGTGAGATTCTACAGAGATGGTTCCTTTGCTCTTTGCTCTCCTGCTTGAAAACATCATAACATCTAGGAATTGGAGAGTCAACATAGAGGACACAAATCTTCACTTTCATTCCGCCTACAGTGAGGTATTCTGTTCTAGAAGTGAGACCTTCTCTCTTCTCAGAAACAACCCACCAGCAATGAGCAGGAGCAATGCTGGGCTGCACAGAGTAGAGGAGAGCCCTGGAGGACTAACCTTCTTAAAAGACTTCAACCAAACACTCTGTTTTTAGTTGACCTTCATCTCCACTTCCAGCAGTGTCTAGTGTCAGCAATTCTCAAGCCCTTTGGAGGTCTCCTGGTGTAAATCAGTTTGCTTAGAACTAGTGTTTTGCTTCCCGTGTCTGATTAGGACTTGGCTTTCTAGGATCTGCTAAGTCAATTACCACTCTTCCATTTGTTCTTCTGTTTCCAGCATTTCATTGCTGATGTCACCTCTTCCAATCCCTTAGTCCTTGCTTATTTATAACCTTAAAAAGTACCTTTACTGTCATTTTATTTTAGTTTCAGGAGGCAGCAGAGGTTAACACCTATGCAACTCATCATGTTTAACTTTCCAATTTGCATTTTATAATATACTATTGCTTCTAAAAAGCCTTTTTAAATTGATACTAGAGATATCTGCTAATTTTTCATAATCCCAAAACACTAGATTTTCTAACAATAGAGATAGAGTCTTTCATTTAAAAACTAAATATAATTGGATAGCAGGCAATACAAACACACTTTAAAGTAATTTTGATAGGATTTTAAACTCAGCCTCTGTACTGGAACTTAGGCAAACTGAGTTTAAAATGCCTGCTCTAGTAAGTGTTGAATATTTGCATCCTAACTTTTGGTGTCAGTATCGTTATGGTTTCCTTTCTGCTTTGAAGTAAACAAAAGATCCAAAAAATAAAACAAAAACTTGAACAACCGTGAGACCCATCTACCGTTCACATATTTTCATTGTATCCGTTAAATCTGAAACACTTCAATTATTAGACACCTGCAAACCTATCATCATAAACGTTTGTTAAGAGATTTAAATTTGAGTACGAAATGAAGGTGGTCATCTTTATAACTAAAAACTGTACATTCTGTTTCAACATTGTAACTTCTTTTTCAACACATTAGAACAAATTTTGGAATATCCTGGTTTGAAAAGAATTCTTATCAAAAGTGATATATGTAGTGGGCCACGAATATTTACCACACTATTAGACCTCACTAAATGTCTGGGACATCAAAGAAGCAGCTTTGCCTTGTTACAGTTATCTGTGCCTTCCAAGCAGCGACCTCTTACCATCTGGGTCATCAAAACACAGCAGGGACCAGAGAGGAAAAACAGTCCCTGTTTGGCTTGTGAAAGTACATATCAGGAAGGTACAATTTAGGAGAGGTTGTTGATGAAAATCAAGGGATTTTCTCAGCATTTCTCATGAACTGATATTAAATTACATTGACTATTTGTACAACTGTAAACATCAGGATTTATAATAAACACAAGCCAGCACTGATAGAAGGAAAAAGATAATTTCCATGAAATATTCTCACTTGCCTCGGTTTAAAATAAGCAAGCATTCTTCAAGATTGTCTTAACAACAACAAAAAAGGTATGTGCTAGAATCTGTTGGGCTATATCCTCCCCTTACCATTTCAGGGACATACAAAAACGTCTTGGGAAGAAAATGGTTTGCACAATTTGAAATCATAGTCCAAGGTTATCCTGATGTTTAAGTAACAGACTAGTTCCAACACTTCCCATGCTGCCCTCAGGGGCATTATATCACCAATGTTCCGGAATCAAAGAAGCCTGTGTTCAAATCCTAGGCCTACCACCTACTTGCTGTGTGTATTTGGGCAACTCAGATGATCTCATGTGTATACAATTAGAAAGAAATATTAGTTAGAGTTATTCTGATTGTAAATGCCAGAAACTCTAATAAAGTTGGCTCTAAGCGGAAAAAAAAGAAAGAAGGTGTGGATTAACATAATTTATTGGCTCTACTCTCCTCTGGGTTGGCTTTGTTTACAGGAGGACTCTCCCCATGGAGCAGCAAAGATGGGCCCTTGCCATTCCAGGTGTATGTACCCATGATACTAGATGATTCAGTTAAAAAGGCCCTGTGTCTCTCCCTCAAAAGTCAGACGAATCTCCAAAATGGATCTGAATGGCTTTTCTTGAGTTCTGCTCACCCTTGAGACAATAACTCTGGATAGTGGAATTAGATATAGATTGGTGAATTTGATTTATGTCAAAAGGAGATGAAGACACAATTATAGAATATACCACTGGCGTTATTTGGATGGGTAGTTTCAGGAAGAAAAAGACGAAGGCAATTCAAAAAGTACCAGATGTCCATGACATGGTCTACTTACCCCTGTTTTATGCTCATCATGACAGATATGTGATATAACTTCAGTAAAGTACCTGACACAATGCCTCTCAGTCATTATGTTTAAGATGCTCGCTTACAGAATCCAGACATTTCACCTATTTACTTAAACATTTGATTTTTGCCCTTTGCTCAGCAATATCTCAAGCATCTAACTGATTTGTTTTTCTAAGACCACCAGAGTGGGCACAAAAGAACCAGCGAGTAGGCAAGGCTAAAAGCAAAACTGCAACGTAATTAATTTCAGACCACTTGCCTAGCCGCTGGCAGAAATTGCTGAGGTCGATCACGCCACAGTGGAAAGGAAAATTGACCGCTTCCTCCTAAGGTCTTGTTCGAGCTGTAAGGTTTTTAAATTGGCTAGGAGACACCCTAAGGGGGTGCTCTTTGGAAATTTGGACTGGGGGGTTTCCCGTTTGTTTCCTCCTTACTTACACAATGGACACAATGGAAATGGAAGTGGATTTCTGCCTGGCCTCAAAGCGTCCTTTGGAACCAGCAGAGACAGACTGGAGGCTCATGGAGCCAAAGTGGAGATTACCTTCAGGGGGACGTCTCCCTCCTGAACAGGTCTCCCAAGCCACATGGTGGCTCAAAATGGACCTCGGACCTGTGCAGGATTTCTGGCCAAGGGAGGTAAAGAGGAGACAAGGGCACTTACCCCAGAGAGGCCGTGAGAGTGAGGGAAGCGGGTCTCAGGTCCTGGTCCGTCCACCGCGTGGGAGCAGGAGGAGGTTCCTCAACCCCTAGAGGCCTGAGGAGGGGTCTCCTCCCAGGTCTTCGGCACCAACTGATTTGTTTTTCTAAGACCACCAGAGTGGGCACAAAAGAACCAGCGAGGAGGCAAGGCTAAAAGCAAAACTGCAAATTTACTCTTTGGTCATCTAGCTTCAGGGACCGGAGCTGGGGGCGGGGTGGAGTTTCTAATACAGTCCAGACAAGAGTGGGGGCTGAGAAAGCCTGCCCCCGGCGCATCTGCTGGGAGCGACTTTTCTAGGAGTGGAAGGGCAATAGGCGGGGCACGGGCATGTCGGGGGAGGGGGGCCGCTCCGCAGGTGCCACCAGGTAAATCTTGGTCTCCTCGGATTGACATCACCTGGTGCATGCCTGAGTAATCTGCACCTTCCCTGGCGTCAGCTGCATTCTTGCACACATGGGAAGAGTTGGTGGTGAAGAAGAACCCGGAAGTGCACCATCCTGCCTCCGTTCGTCCAAACACTAACCAGATACTGTCTCTTTAATTTCTAAACATATGATGAACATGATCAATTAAAACTAGTACTTGCAAATAAAATAATCCAGAGTTTTTTTAAAAAACAAAGTCTAAAAACCTTAGCAATCAAGATACAAATTGCAAGCAATACACTGAGGTCCTTAACAAATCACAGACTGCCAAAGAGCAGAAAACTGCCGGACTTCAGAACAGGAAGCTACATGGAAGTATCAACTTTAACCTCTACTTGGACTGGCTGAGACAGCAGCCATAAACAGCTGCAGAAATGATTTCAGACTTTGATTTGATGTATTACAAAAATGTCTTGTCGAGTCCTGAAAATGAAATCTAGATGTCAAAATTGCTCTTCAAGCAAATATCTCAAGTTCCCAGAATTAGAGACTGATATTTTTCCTAGGTCACCATCACAATTGTAAGGGTGATTCATATATCCAGTATTTTAACCCAGATACATCTACTTCAGAGAGCCAGTCTTTGCTATTTATGAGATGATGTTTATCAATTAACCAGAACTGAGCATGTGCTAGAAGGTTGTGCTGTAATTTAAGAGTGGACTTGAATCCACATTTGTCTGCTACTGGAAAAGGTGTGGTTAGTTACATTTTAATTGACTTAAGCTTGGATTGTCTATATGCTGCAGTCATCTGGGAAGAGATAGGGAAGAGAGGCATTTCTGATGGAATATTGTCACAAATATCTGGTAAAAGCAGTTTATGGAAAATTGGATTCTCATACTTCTGTTTATAGATGAATCAATAAAAATTATTTTAAAGAGAATTCTATAGATCTTTACAACTCTGAATTGGCTGCCACTCAATGCTGCTTTCAATATATAAAATTCAAAATTACTTCACATTTGAGAACACAGGGCTTTCTCTGTCGGCAACTGTATCACTTGCTGGTCATGCTCTCCTATGCTCTTTTGTAAAAGAGTAGCGTAAGTACTGCAAATTATGTAAACTGCTTATTTATTTATTTATTTTGGAGCTGCTTTTTAGAACAACATGAATTCCATGTATTCAAACAAATTTTGACTTCATGCTGAAATGTAAGCAATGTGGCTTCTGTAATTAAGCAACTGTTTTTACTGTACTGGTTTTCTTACTGCCAGCTTCCAAACATTGTTTGCAAAGCTGAAAAGGAATCTGCTACTAGCTTACTTGTCAACACACATCACTTTATGGGGGGCATTGTGGAGATCATTTCCCAGACTCAAGATAACCACACTATCTTTTTGGGAAAAATATTTCTCTTAGTTTTGCTGGATCCTGGGTTGGCTATGTGCTACTTTTAATCTTGGAAACTTCTTTAAAGTTTTAAAGATTGTAACAGAATAATCTTCTTATGGAGCAGACATAGTTTAAATCTGGGAATTTTGCATGTGATGAAACAAGGAGGAAATTTGTTTTGCTGTTTTTCTGGGGTTGATTATTTTTACGCATGATAATATTATTTACCAAAGATAAATAGAGCCTTAGAACCCTAAAGAGCCTAAGAGTCCTTCAAGGGTGGAATAGGAGGATGGTATATAAAGAGATTTATTAAAGGATGTAATATTACAGTTAAATAAGAGAAAAAGTTCTAGTGTTCTATAGCACCATAGGATAACTACAGTTACTTATCCTATATACTTAACTATATATTATATAGAAAGAGTTATATATTATATATATACAGTATATGATATATAGACATGTAACTATATATAATATATAGTTATGTCTAACTATATATTATAGGTAATTAAATAGGAGATAGTTATATTATATATGGTATAACTATATATAGTTATATAGCCCTATACAGTTATATAGTCCTATATATTTTATTATATATAGGATAACTATATCCTATATGTTATATGGTTAGCTTATTAACCATATAATATGTAATTATATATTATGTAATTTCAAATAACTAAAAGGAGCATATTGAATGTTCCCAACATAAAGAAATGATCAATGTTTGAGATGATGGGCATGCTAATTACCCTAGTCTGGTCATCATACCTTAAAAATATCCAAACATCACTATGTACCCCTTAAATATGTATAATCACTATATGAAAAATTAAGGTAAAATGAAAAATATAACAAAAAATAAAAGTAATAATGAACTGAAACAGGCATTGGCGTTCCAAGTGGGGAAAAACCTAAGTACATATAACATCAAGAAAAATTCAATTCCCATTATTTAGGTACTGATAGTGAATAGTAAAATTCAGAAGTATTCATCACACATGCAAAGGAAGCAAAGGAGTAAAGGAAGGTGAAAATTTACATAATAGAAAACAGCCTCAGAGGAAGGTGAAAAGTTTCCAAACAGAAGATGACCTCAAGTGAGAGGTGAAAAGTTTTATAATAGAAGAAAATCTCCAGCTAACCATTGATAATTCCATATGGTGAAGAAGATATAAATAGACATCTTTTTCTCAAGTAGCTTATAATCTAACTAGAAACAAGACATTGAAAGATATAAAAGCAAAAATACCATAAAACATAAAACTGATTACTAACAAAAAGTGCTATAAAAACTCATTGTTGGGTTTAAAAGGGAACATTTAGAATTTTAAGTTGAGAGAAGCACACAAAAAGTGGTAAAATTTAATTTGGGCCACAAAGGAGTAGGATTTTGATAGAGAAATGTGTTGAAGACCCCCTGGGTAGGGAAAACTAAGTGAGCAAAGACATGGAGGAAAACAACATTAAAGGAATAGTGATTAGATAAGTTGGATTGGATTAAAAGGTTTGTGTGAGAAAAGGAGATTAGCTCAAAAGGTTTATAAAAGGTAAATTGTGTGAGCCCTCAAATGCAGAAGAAAGGGATTTAACCTCTAACGTGAGGGAGATTAACCTTAAAGAAGATTGATGGATGCAGGGTGAACTGGAAGAAGAAGAAACTGAAAGCACAGGGAGTATAAGCTAATCTATGTGTGGCCCTTTCAGATTCAGTGCAATTGACTGATCTCACAGCGGATGGAGCTGGCGCAGTATCTATCAATGGGAATGGAAAGGAAGGGATGGATTCAGGAGACATGGCAAAGGAATGCCTGATTAAAGTAGAGGATATCAGACTTTCTGGGTCTGGGTGGCTGGAAAGCGGTGGTGATACAGTAGAAAAAAAAAAAGTGGAGATCAAAGAGATGTTTTTATAAGAGAAAAAAGAATGCATTTAATTTTGAAAACAAGTTTTGTGAACTGATGTCCAGTGAGGAGCTCAGAATCTGGAGCTGGAGAAATATATCTGGTGCCTGCCCTTATAGAGTTAATAGGTGAACTACAAATGAAGAAAATGACCCCTAAGGGAGAGGGTATAAAGAAGAAAACTGAACCTCAGGAATGCCCATGTCTCAGGATAGCAAGCTAAAGAAAGAGGAGGCGGCAATGAAAAAAGAAACTAGATGGACAAGATGTTCAGAGACAGAAACCAAGGGCCGAGAGAGTTTTCAGAAGAGAATAGCTCTCCTTTGGATCCACCAAGTCCTCTTAAGGTAAAGAGGCCATTTCTGCTCCCCACAGTGTGGTAATCGTAACGGGAACAGGCTGCCCTGCAGGTTCATCTCTGCCAGTGTCCAGGTAGATAAATGGATTCTTGGGGAGTATTTTATCCCTAATTGGCTGCTCAAATTAAGCCACAATCTCCCATCGTTTTTATCTGTAGTAGCACCAACACTTTGATCTCAAAAACTAAAAAAGAAAAAAGAAAGAAGGAACAAAGGGAGGGAGAAAGGAGATAATATTAAATAATATAAGATGCTATAGGAAGATTAAGTAGTATGAGGATTATCGTAAAAGAAACAATGTCTTCTGAGAAGACAGAAAGGATACCTGAAGTAGAAGACAAACACTATTCTTTAAGCAAAGCTGCGTTAATAGTTAAAATGTCAACTATCTTCACTGTTATAAGGCAAAAAGAGAAGAAACCTGGGAATTTTCTATAGCCCAATACGTTGAATTTAACTTTGCAGATTTCAGTAACTGTGAGGATGGCCTTTAATTTATACTACAAAATATGCATTCATAGTAGACTAGTGAAAAATGTTACATGGTTTTTGTAGCATCAGTTTTAAGTGGAAGCCAAAAGGGAACATTACTCAATATTTAAAAGAAAGTTTTCTCTTTATTAATTTGGAAGCATTATAATAACTTGGGTGGCCAAAATTTTGCCCAGTGAAAACCAACACCAAGAGCGTCCTAATTGACTAAGCACACTATTCTATTTTAAAATATTCAGCGAAAATGTCTTAGGCTTGGAATTAAACTGTTCAATGTCTCTTTCCCTCATATTATGTCTTATAATAATTAAAACTTCAATTTCTCTCGGAGGAATATTTAACACCATCTTTCTCACTTTCTTCAAACAATAAACGTGGCTGCTACATCAATCATAGATTCATAAAGCTAAAATAAATCTCAGGATCATCAAGTCTTAGATTCAGAATAAAAAATGTTACCTAAACTGGTTTAATCAAAGAAATACGTTCCAATAGTTTTAAAAATAACTTTAGGTTTTTAATATCTGTCGGTTTTGCAATTAGCTACCAAGTAATTTTGTTAGCATTTGGGCTCATCTCTGCAATCTTTATTTTTATTTATTTATTGTTTTTGTTTTTGTTTTTGAGATGGAGTCTCACTCTTTTGCCAGGCTGGAATGCAGTGGCACGATCTCGGCTCACTGCAGCCTCCTCCTCCCAGGTTCAAGCGATTCTCCTGCCTCAGCCTCTGGAGTAGCTGGGACTACAGGCGCACGCCACCATGCCCAGCTAATTTTTGTATCGTTTAATAGAGATGGTGTTTCACCATGTTGGCCAGGATGCTCTCGATCTCTTGACTTTGTGATCTGTCTGCCTCAGGCTCCCAAAGTGCTGAGATTAAAGGTGTGAGCCACCGACCTTGGCCCATTCCTGTAATTTATCTAGTAACACTCTTTCTATGTTTATAATAAAAGCACTGAGAGGTTTCCCAAAACACAACTTTTAAAATATTAAATATATGCATTCACATATACATAAACAAATATAAATATGCCAGTTAGAATTGGATCTTGCTGTAGCAACAGAGTCCTAAAAGAATAGTGCAGTGCCTTACACAAGCATTTTATTGTTCTCATATAAAAGGTAGGAGCATGTAATACAGACAATTAACGCAGCTCTGATCCTAGGCTTCTACCATCTTTTGTTTCTTTAATAGGGCCTCCCTTTCCAAGGTCTCCGCGTGTTCCAAGATGACAGCCTTAAATTACATTTGCCCAAATAAATGTGATTTTCAATATTCCACATTATAAATAACTCTGTAATGAATTCATTTACATGTACACTTTTGTTTATATCTCCATTTGCCCCTCAGAATAAAGTTCTAGTGCCAAAATGTCATCCAGAAAGAGTATAACAAATTATAACTTTACCATCAGCCTACAGCCGTACCTTTTTTTGCCAGCACATGCCTTTGACAAAATTGAATGTATCATTCTCTCAATTATTTGACAGGTGAAAAAATTTTTAATAATTTTAATTTATACTTCTTTGGTCATAAGTGACCTTGAGCAACTTTTGTGAATATTAACTAATCATATTTATTCTACTGCAAATAGTCCTGATACTCTAATAATTTGTTTGAAATTGGAATGAGAAAATCATGTGAAAACACTTTGCATATTATCAGATGCTCTGTATATGTGAGATGCTGTTAGTGTTACTGTCTTCTTAATAATAAGAATATCTTTCTACTTTCAGAACTAGTGTCCAGATCAAGTATAATATTTATTATATGTGACAGTGCTAATAAAACTTAATATACTTCATAGGTAGAAAACATTATTATTTTTGGAGATATTCAAAACCTTCCTAATTCTTCAACTAACTATCACAAATGAAAGATGGGGAAAAGTATCAAAGTAAGAAAGCAGTTTTTATACTGTCATCACCTCACTCGTGCACATCTTCACATTGCCATGGGTCTGGTTTTATGGCAAAATTAAGCTTTTCTACTAAGTTCCCCCAAAATCACCATTAGCAGGAGATAAAATAGATTTGGGGGAAAAAAAAAAAAACCCAACAGACTAAGGCTGGAAAAAGAAATGGAGCTACTTTCCAGACATCTAAGAAAAAAATCACCATGGGTTTTAAAACTGACCTCATCTTTCTTCTAGAGGAAAACAAAAGTTATGATACAGGAATTCCCTTAATATCTCCCCCTTCTCCTTAAGTTATCTAAGTCTAAACACATTATTTGCTTTTCTCTTCACTTAGGATAGGAGATGTTCCTTTATACATTTCCCCATGCAAGCTCATTTACAGCCAAGGCTGCACTAATCCATATGCTTTTGTCTCTCAACTAGATACCTCCAGCTAAATCTCACTACACATCAGATAACCCATATTCACTTCAAACAGAAACTAAATTTATCAGTATTTTTCTGCAGTTCAGAATCCCTCAAGCAAACACATTATATACTAACACTTTGCCAGGAACAGACACCTTTTTTGGTGCCAATCAACATTTCAAATGCATATAATTTATGTTAACAGGATTTTCAGATTTGGAACACAAAGTGAAGAGGTAATGGCAATACTGTCTAACTCTACCTTATATCTAAATTTTAATATATTCTGATTATGTTGGTTATTTTGAAGTAGGATGAAGAATGTTTGTTTAAATTATACGTGATTTCGTCAGGACTTGAATTAATCTCTTGGACTTATGCAATTATTATTTTGATAAATGGCTTAATTTTATATTACTTGATTTGTCATGGTTGCTGGTTATCCTGTGGGCTTGGTAAAAAATTAAGGCAAAAGAAATTAGAGGGAAACAGACATTTACAAAACAATCCCAATAATAAATATACTTTACAGGAAAAAATAATATTCTTAAATAAATCATAATTACTTTTCTGGAGAAGAGTCCAACATAATTCAGTCCTTGGCTACTCAAAGTTGTATGTCCTTGAGTGATGAAGTGTTTCCTAAATGGCTTTGGAACCACAGAATGCAGAGCACAATATTCTGCAGTGAAGGGTGGTTCTTTATGCAGTTGAGAAAAAATAAGCATAATGATTCAAGTGCCATCTATAGGAAATGTTAAAGTATGGTAAGAAACTTTGCAGAGTTGATAGATATGTAACCTTTGGATGATATATTTCTTATGCAAAATAAGTTAAGCCTGTGGGCCTTAATTCTGAAATGATTAAAAACTTCTCATGCAATGTAAATTATGGACTATAATTCTGACCTCTTACGCTTTCAGTGTTAGCTTTGTCTATACATTGTCTATGCTTGATCCAGCACAGTGAGTGAGTATGACTAAACAACTGATGCATTAGTTACAATTTTTTTCATGCTGAGAATGTGTTATGAGTGCTGCTGTTAACAGCTGTGATTGTTGTTTGTAATTATCTCTATTTTCCTCATAGGTGGTCTCTTTGCTGCTACAGCTTCTAAGCTGTCATCTGAAATGTTGACATCTTTTAAAGCTGTAACACTCAGGACTGAACTTCCTCTCACTTTATTCATCTTCATTAGGAAAAAACAAAAATAAAAAAAAAAAATCCCACAAATGTTTAAAGACTGCAAAGTCAAATGTGTATTCCCTGAAACTGTTGTCATAGATGTAAAATGGAGAATGTTGCTTATTACCTAGATGTTTAAATAAAATAAATGTTTGATATTAAACTGAGGAAGGACTAAGGAAAGGATAACATGTTGTATCTTAACTGAAGATTCTGATTGGTAGTGGCTGCATTTGCTGTTAAAGATCATGAATCTATATTTAATCCTAGCAGATGGCAGGGTTCAGGACATGCTACCTCAAAATATTGCACCTTAGCATGTTGAATACTTTAAGTTAAAGGAATTTCAGAAATGTCGTGTGCCGGAAGGACTTTCTGACCGTTCCCAGAAACACATCATAAGACCCTCATGTGAGAGGTACCCTTCCTTTACCTGGAGAAAAGGAGCATCCTTACTGCCAAAGACAAAGGGACACATGGAGGAATGTAAACAAAGAGGTCTTCAAGTTCCCCCCACTTTATAATTGCCCTCATTCACTTCCCCTTTGTCCTGTCTTATTTCTTCACAACTCTCCACTCTTCATCAAACCTCTCGTAGTAACATTCAGGTTTAACCACTTCTTTGGGTCCTCACTTTCTTATGAAGGCTCCTGCATCATGTAAAACGTATATGAAATAAATGTGTATGTTTTTCTCTTGTTAATTGATCTTTTGTTACAGAGGCCTCAGTTGAGAACTTAGAAGAATTGATATTTTTCCTCCTCCACGCAGAGGAGCAGTTACTTATTCATTTGCAATGTCTACCGTTAGTGCACAAGTGGTAATTCAAATCTACTCATTTGGGCTAAGAAATTCTAGACAAATCTGATTGTGATTGAGGGTATTATCTCTATAATAAATTGTTGTTTAAAACTGTTGTAGAGACAGGGTTTCACCATGTTGGCCAGGCTGGTCTCAAACTCCTGACCTCAGGCGATCCGCCCGCCTTGGCCTTCTAAAGTGCTGGGGTTACAGGCATGAGGCACCACACCCAGTGAAATCCTGTCTCTACTAAAAGTACAAAAATTAGTTGGGTGTGGTGGCAGGCACCCGCAATCCCAGCTACTCAGGAGGCTAAAGCATGAGAATCACTTGAACCCAGGAGGTGGAGGTTGCAGTGAGCCGAGATCGCACCACTGCACTCCTTTGATCGCACCTGGGCGACAAAGCAAGACTCTATCTCAAAGGAAAAACAAAAAACATCGTAAGTAGTGTAATGTATACAAGTGCTGTGGTTTGTATATGTCCCCCAATGAAACTTCATCCCCAATGAAACAGGGTTAAGAAGTAGGGCTTAATAAGAGGTGACTGAGTCATGAGGGCAAAGTCCTCAGGAAAAGATTAATGTCAATATGGAGGAAGTATGTTAGTTATCACAGAAGTGGGTTGTTAAATAGCAAGTCTGGCCTCTGGTGCCTTTCTCTTTTCCATACACTCTCCTGTCCTTTGCCCTCTGCCCTTCCACCATGGGATGACACAGCTGAAGGTACTCACTAGGCGCCAGCCCCTTGCTATTGAACATCCTAGCCTCCAGAACCATGAACGAAATAAAGTTCTGTCATTACGCAGTCTGTAGTATGCTGTTATGCAACAGAAAATGGATTAATACAACATGTATAGTTTGACTTGAATCCTCACAACAGAGGCATTTAATAGCATTTGAAATAGATTAAAGAGGAATCCACACTCAGGAAGTACGCTCAAGCACTTCAAACATTTTATCAAAATCTTTACAAGAAGTTTTTTCATGTAAGAAAGCTTATCAACAAATTTTCATTTTTGGAATGAATAGTTTCTGAGATATATGATTGGCTAGAAAAAAAGGATGTGAGCATTAAAAAAGAAGGCAGAAAAATTCAACAAAATCAAATTATAAATCATTTGGGATTCAGAGGTCTAAAACCTTGGATCTCTTCACTTCAAGGACAACTCTGTCATTGGCCCAACTAAGTGTTGACTGACCCTGCCATCAGAGTATTGTTGCATTGACCTCAGGGTGAATCTTTCACATGATATGCTTGTCAGAGAAGCAGAGAACAGAGATGGATAGAGTTAGCAAGATCATATGACTGTATTTTCCCCTATCTGCTAGTAGATGTACGTTAGGCAGAATCTGGGTCAAAGACTTGCTTTTATAAGAAAATATCAACTGGTAGCATGAAGGTGAAAAGGGGACATGGAGAACCCATCTGTATCTATTCACCTGAGCTGGCTAATGTTGTTGGCCAGCAAAATTGGCTTAGGTTGGGTCACAAAAGTGCTTATTATCCTGTCTTCCTACCTTTTTTCCCTATTCTCAGATGCATTTTATGTGTCAAGTTTCATTGAAAATGATCTCCTCCATAATCCTTCTCTGTACTAGTTTCTTGCTACTTTTACTTCACAACTTCTAAGGAAACACTTTTTAAAAATGTAAATTTCAAATTAAGTAGTAACAAATTTTACTATAATTTTAAACCAATAAAATTCATAGTTACTAATGTCTGCATAAGTGTCTCAACACACTAAAGACATAGCCATTATTTTTTGAAGACTAAAAGGATAATACTTTGCTATTTGTCAGGTATCTAGGCAACTTGAGGAAGAATGACTCACATTTATTCTGGATCACAGTTTCAAAAATCCAACTGTGTACCACTGCCAACTCAAGAGAACTGCTGCTCACACAGTCAAAAAAAGCAGCTTCTCTCTTGGTGCCAAGATTGCCTTACTAGTAGACTAATAACTTTGCAGGTAACAAAACAGAATTTCAAACATTTTACATTACTGGTATGACACACAAGTATGAATGTTACATGTAAAGTTTCCAGCCTTGCTTATAAAATAAGATATAATTTGTTGTTGTGCATTTATCTGGACATCTTTATTTTCCCGGCCTTCACCTTATAATCATTGAACAGGTGAAAAATCAAGAGCCTCTGGTTCAAGAGGTCCAATTCAGGAAAAGACAAAGTAACTGGTATCAGTCTAACCCTCCCACAGAAAACAATGAAAAATTTGGACATGTTATTAAGAGACAACTATTTGAAAACAATGAAGAGAGAACAGAAACAGGCAGAAACTGATGAAAGAAATGCATGGGATAATATCATATTTATATGGTTTCTTCCCCTCAGGAAAATAGTCAATAGCATAGTGACAGCCAACTACAACCCAAGAAGAAACCCACAGTCTCTTGGGATGAGGCATCAGAGGATAGAGTTCAGTTAAGGTTATACTATTTTATGTAAATAGCAGGAAAATAAAAAGTATTTTTACATTTGTCATATCGATTGGAATTATTTACTCTGGGAAATTCAAAAGAGCATCTTTTCCCTTTTGGACAATGGGAATTCCCTTTTGGACAATGGGAATGCTTGAGAATTATATTGAATGTATTTAATTTATAAATATAGCTAAATATCTGTGAAGGTTTTGCTAATTAAATGTGAAATGGCACCAAATATTACTCCAAAAGTACTTAATAAATGTGATGGTTAAAAAGTTGCTGGACTTATGAATTCCAGTAGTAAGATTTACAAGCCGAAATTTAGAACTTACTCTTAAGGAAGATCTAGGTTTTTGAACTTATAACTTTAATTAATTAAATTCTAATTATTGAAGCAAAAAATAAATCTGTTTTCTTGAAGAAGAAGAAGAAGAAGAAGAAGAAGAAGAAGAAGAAGAAGAAGA
>NC_045437.1:80494740-80529141 GCF_002776525.5 Piliocolobus tephrosceles | reverse complement strand
GAAGAAGAAGAAGAAGAAGAAGAAGAAGAAGAAGAAGAAGAAGAAGAAGAAGAAGAAGAAGAAGAAGAAGAAGAAGAAGAAAAAGGACAGAAAATTAGAAGCCTCAAAGACACCAAAGACCTTTCACTGTCAGAGACAAGAGTGTGACTACTACACAAAGGGATAATAGGACAGGACGTTCAGAGTTCAAGGAAATGGGCAAGTCAGGGAGTCAGAAGGACCTGAGGAGCCAGGGGGAATAAAGTAGGAAGAAGCCAAATATAGCAAAGACAGGAAGGATCTTGATGACTAGGTCACCCTTTGTTTTAGCCAGGAAACATAAGAGAGAGAGAGTTTGTGTATGTGTGTGTTTAAGAAAGAGAAAGAGAGAGAAGAAAAGAGAGGAAGGGAGGGAGGGAGAATAAGACTGATTCTATGTAGATTTAGATAATATAAGTAAAAAAAACACAGCAGTCAGCACTTCTTACTTTTCACTAAACCAGAGTGTGTGGGATACTGCAATCCACATAGCTTGTAAGGAAAGTGAGAGGCCACAAGAAAAGATTGTACAGAAGTAAATTGCTGAAATCCTATAAACCTATCATCATTCATTTTTTAGAAATCAACTATTTTTGTTCCACAGTAGAATGTTAATCAGAGTTTGGACAATAAAATCTCCTCCACAGTAATAAAGTAAATAATATGAACAAGGAGACCAATGTAACCTATACGAGTACTCATTCCTTAAAAACCAAGGACTCCTAGAACCAGTATAATATGTACTTCTACAAACCATCTTATTCCTGGTGAGCAGAACAACTGCTTTCCCTTTGCCATTTCTGAATTCACTTTTTATTTATAATGCTGCTACATGTAGGCATATACATGAAACATATGTGTTTATAGTGACATATATGTTTGTTTTAAAATCCACCTTAAATATTTTATGGAAAAGTAAAATTTATATTTACTATCAAATAATACAGATAATTGGGCAATAGATACTTGCCTTAAATTATTTTCATCTCAACCTTGAAGTATAATTCTTTACTTTGAAATTTTTTTGTTCTCCAGGATTTCTTAGAATTTTCTCACTATGACGGAAACTCAAAGAAGACAAATTTTGATTTGCTTTTTCTGATTAACTCATACTGCTTAATAGTTCTGGACATTAAAAAACACTGACTTGTTCAAGTAACGATGCTTCTAAGAATTATATTGCCTTTGTCATCAACTAGGCAGAACTTCTGGGCTGAAATTTCATTCAGACCTCTCATGATTAATTTAAAAAATCTAGTGATATTAACCAGTGGCTCTCAAATATTTTCTTCCTCTGCACTCTTGTCATATGTAACACATCCCTGTTAGTAACTAATAGGGGCTTGCTGTCTCAACTTGAAATGGAGGTCAGAAAAGATGGCTTTTGAGGAAGCATAGGTATAAGTCTAATATTATGCTTTACTCCCATTCTTGTGAGAATAATGCATATATATGGTGCTATGGTCTGAATGTGTCCCCTAAAATTCATGTGTTGAAAACTTAATTCCCAATACAACTGGGTTGGGACTTGGAGGCTTTTGGAAGGTGCTTAAGTCATGAGAGCTTCATCCTCACGAATAGATTAATGCCATTTAAAAAGGGATTAACAAGAATAATTCGATTCCTTTTCTTCACTTTTTCGTTCTTCCATCATGTCAGGAAACAGTGTTTCTCCCCTGTAAAGGATACAGCATCAAGGTAACATCTTGGAAGCAGAGAGCAGCCCTCACCAGATAGCTGAATTTGATCAAGATAGATGCCTTGATCTTTGACTTCCCAGCTTCCAGAACTGTGAGAAATAAGTTTCTGTTTTTTATAGATTACCCAGTCTTAGGTATTTTGTTATAGCAACACAAAACAGACTAGAAAAGAAATTAGCACCAGAGGAATGGGGTGTCACTGTAATAAATACCTAAAACATGTGTAAACAACTTTGGAACTGGGTAATGAGTAGAGGCTGGAACAGTTTTGAAGTTAATGCTAGAAAAATCCTGTATTTACATGAATGGAGCATTAAGGACAATTCTGGTGAAGACTCAGAAGAAGAGAAGAGCTATAGGTTAACTTTGTTCTTCTTAGAGATTACTTAAGTAATTGTGACCAGAATACTGGTAGAAATATTGACAGTAAAGGCCATAGTCACTCTGATGAGGACTTAGACAGAAATGAGGAATGAGATACTGGAAACTGGAGGAGAGTCCAATTCTGTTACAAAGTGGCAAAGAACTTGCCTGAATTATGTCCATGTTCCCAGGACTTTGTGGAAGACAGAACTAAGAAGGATGAAGTAGGATATTTGATGAAGAAATCTTTAAGCAGCAAAGTATTCGAGATGCCGTGTCACTTATTTTAATTGTTTATAGTACAATGCAAGAAGAGCAAAATAATTTAAAGGTGGAATTTATAATTAAACGGGAAGCAGAATGTAAAGAATCGGAAAATTCTCAGGTTGACCATGTAAAGAATAAAAAAGTGTGTTTAGGAGAGAAAGCCAAGGGTGTGGTCAGGCAACCATTTGATAAGAAGCAATTCAGCAGGACTGGTTTCACAAGATACAGGTCACAAAGACCCTGCCAATAGATCAGGATGCTGTAAAGAAGCCAGCCAAAATCTGCCAAAACCAACATGGCAATGAAAATGACCTCTGGTCATTTTAGTATGTAGAGAAGGAAGCCAGGTGATCTTCATTCAACAAAATGGGAAAATGACCCTGAAGGTACTTCAGAAACTTTATGAGCTGCCATACCCATTCCAGGACCACAGTGGGGCAGAACATTTTTTGGAAAGAGACCCAGGCCCTCTGTGTGATCTTGGAGCTCACTTCCCAAGGACACTGAGGGTCTCTGCTCTCTGCATTCTGCACAGCACTCCTTCACCACCCAAGCTATATAGCTCAGTGGGCCCAGGTGCAGCTGGAGTCACCACTCCAAAGGATGCAAGCAGTGAGCCTTGGTGGCATCCACAGGGTGCTAATTCTGCAGATGCATAGAGTGCAAGAGCTGAGGAGGCATGATTACCTCCCCTGAGAGTCTCAGACAGCCTTGGTCCCGAGCAGAGAACTGCCACAGGGGTGGAGCTATCATAGGGTGAGCCCCAAAGTTGGGATTCAGCCTAGGAGACCTCATAGGTTCTCGACTTTACAAAGGAAGGAATTCCAGAGCAACCTGACAGAGTAAAGTGAAATCAAGTATATTAAGAAAGTGAAGAAATAAAAGGGTGGCTATTCCATAGGCAAGGCAACCCTGGGGACGGCTGTTTGCCTATTTTTATGGTTATTCTTGATTTTATAATAAACAAGAGGTTGATTATTCATGAGTTTTTCAGGAAAGAGGCAGGGAATTCCCAGAAATGAGGGTTCCTCCCCGTTTCAGACCATGTAGGGTAACTTCTAGACATTGCCATGGCATTTGTAAATGGTCATGGAGTTGGTGGGAGTGTCTGTTAGCAAGGTAATGTATTATAATTAGCATATAACAAGCAATGAAAATGACCAGAGGTCACGTTCATTGCCATCTTGGTTTTAGCAGATTTTGGCCGGCTTCTTTCTGCATCCTGATTCATGAGCAAGGTCTTTGTGACCTTATCCTGTGAAACCAGTCCTGCTGAGTTCCTATCTCATCCACTTCCCCCATCTCAGAGACTGCATATTATATATTATTCCTTAGTCTTAAGGGGCTATAGAAGGATGAGAGTGTGTCCTCTGTAACTGCTTCATGATGAACAAGGGCCATTGTCCCTACCTGCTCTGTAGGCATAGAAACTTCTTGTTACTGGATCTAATGACTTACAGGGATGTTATCTTTCATGCAGTGGCAAAGGCTGGAACCCTTGGGCCAATTATCATTTTTGTCTGGAACTGTTGTAGCCTTCAAACATAAACTTTAGCTGTCAGAAAGCCTGTTGAAAATAACAAACAATTATTTTTTTAAAAACTCAAATAGCACCTAGTGATCATAAAATGCTTAAGCCCAGATTAACAATGCTTATAAAAAGAAAGAGGGTGCCATTTGAAACCTAAATGAATAGGCTAGAAAATCAGTCTCCTGTTGCGTAAAATACAAAGCAAAACAGATTTATAATAAATGGATTTTTTTAGGGAAACAGAAGACAAACAAAGATTAATGTTGGGCACAATTTATCCAGATGTTAGATTGTTAGACTTAAAACATCCTTAGCTTATAGAGAAGGAAGGCAGTGGCAATCTGTTTCGTGTTTTCCTTGCTTGTATCACAAGGAATAAGCTGTAGCTTGCAAGGCCTCAGGAAAAAGGTACTAGTAATATTATTGAATTTAGTCAGAAAGATGGAAGGAAACTTTGAAAATGCTAGTTTGTGGACTTGTAGCCTGGACAGAATTTATGAGTCAGTCCAAATTGCAGAACATAATAAAAACTCAACAACAATAGGCAAGAGTAGAATCTAACAACAGGTATACTATAATTTTTTTTAAACATAATTTTTCTCTCTCCTGTCTCTCCTTTTTACCAAAGACAAATCATAGTAGGACTGAATTGTTTGCAAAATTAGTTTCTTCACTATTATTATTATTAATTATTATTATTGGTCTAATCTGCATAAAGTGCAACAAAAATATTTATTTGCAGATAGGCCCTTTTAAAATTGGCTTTGGGTCGGGCACTGTGGCTCAAGCCTGTAATCCCAGCACTTTGGGAGGCCGAGACGGGTGGATCAGAATGTCAGGAGATCGAGACCATCCTGGCGAACACGGTGAAACCCCGTCTCTACTAAAAAATACAAAAAACTCGCCGGGCGAGGTGGCGGGCGCCTGTAGTCCCAGCTACTCAGGAGGCTGAGGCAGGAGAATGGCGTAAACCCGGGAGGCAGAGCTTGCAGTGAGCTGAGATCCGGCCACTGCACTCCAGCCTGGGCGACAGAGCGAGACTCCGTCTCAAGAAAAAATAAAATAAAATAAAATAAAATAAAATTGGCTTTGATGGAACTTTGTTCCATAAGGAATCTCAGTTAGACTTTTTAAAGCCTTGAGCTCAGCATCAGATTTATCTATGCCTGCGAATATCTATATGAGCTGGGTGAATTCCTCTCCTCTTGAGAAGAGGTAAGTAACATTGTGGTAAGTCAGAAAGTAACATTCTTTGCTTACCACAGATCAGAAACCCTGTACAGGGACTACATAGACAAACTATGAAGACAGTTTTACCAAGGGGCTTTTATTGACTCTTTAAGTCAACTTTGATATTGTAAAGCAGTCTGTTTATATTTGAAAGCATACCATTCCGAAGTGTTAGTAAAATAGCCATCGTCTCTAATTGTATCCTGTTATGAAAGAAAACAGATTCTTATTGCACTTACTCAGATAACTATATTGCCATAAGTTAAGAATACTCAAAAATGGTTTCCAAACTCTAGATAAATCAGGCAGATAGAAAGACATATGCTCCAAAGTTTTCTTACAGTAGTATTCTTTGCTCAATTGCTGAAAGCTATAAATAGCTCAAAAGAAAAAACTTACCTTGACTCTGAAAAAGAAAACGGAAAGGATCAGCAACATTTCCAGCAAAAAGTCATAAAAAGATTATTTAAATCTTTTATTAATTTAGTCCATGCTATCAACTCTTGTTTTGTCCAATATTGGGTCTACAATCCTTATGAATATATTAACTTTCTACAAGAGTCTTGGAAGTTTTTTTTTCTTTTATTTTGCTCTTTGGGGTTTTGAAGTTTTTTCTCTATTTGAATGGCGCAATTTTCAAAGTTATCAGAGACTTACATTTAAGAGTACCCATCAGCCGAGTGCTGTGCCTTAGGTCTATAATCCCAGACCTTTGGGAGGCCGAGGTGGGCAGATCACTTTAAGTCAGGAGTTCAAGACCAGCCTGGCCAACATGATGGAACCCTGTCTCTACCAAAAACGTAAAAAATTAGCCGGGTGTGGTAGTGTGTGACTATAATCCCAGCTACTCAGGAGGCTGAGACAGGAGAATCACTTGAACCTGGAAGGTGGAGGTTGCAGTGAGATAAGATCATGCCACTGCACTCTAGCCTGAGCAACAGAGTGAGGCTCCAATAGCTAAGTATAAACTGCCTTTTGAAAAGAATTAGAACAAGACAACAATTGTACATGGGTAACAAAAGCCTTAGGACAGCCATAGTCCTAAGATGCAATTAACATGGAAATCTGGTAATCTTTGTGGTGGACAACAATTTATATTTTATATTTGACAATACTCCTTGCATGATTTTAATATATTGAATAGGCCAAATATTTCTCTTTTGGACATTAGGGGATCTAATATCAAAAGTCTTAAACAGGTATAGAAAACAAAAAACCCTAATTTAAAATTTGATTTTGGAAAGTTTGCCAAATATCAAAGGTTTAAAACACTTCATATTACACAATAGAATCCCAGGTCACTGTAAGTCATTTATTTAGCCAAAATGATAACTCAAAGATTTCAAAAAGGCAAAAATATTTGCTGATTGGTAGAGAGCAGACAGGTTTTCAAACAACAAGATCCAATAAAAACAGCACAAGCCCAACTGAACTTGTTTCGTTTCCAACCCCCTTTTTTTCCTGTAGTTTATTTAAAAGGCAAACAAAAATCTTTTATTGTTTCTCAGTATTATACAATAATCTTACTCAAAAGATAAACTAAATTTCATCTTTGCATTAATGTATCATTAATGCTAAAGCTAATTTTTAGTAAAATCTTATAAACAAATCTATCCAAGTTTAATTCATTTTACCATAAGGTAAGATTTTCATAAACCTTCTATAGTCTTTTATAATTTTCAATTAAAGAGCAGATCAATTATTTCCCAAAACTTTTATTCTGACATATGGGCCCAAGTAGTAGACCTATATCAGTGTGCTTTTATTTTAGTATTCAATTTATGGAAAAACTAAATAATACTTTTTTAATTTTAGTCAACTTGGCTAATTTTTTCATAAATTTTCCACAACTTACTTAAACCTTTAGTTTAACTTAAAATGATTCTTAAACCCTCTAAATTAGACAAAAGTACTCTCTTTTTAAAAAATCACATTCTGATACTTTTTTTTTTTTTTTACAAAGAACATACATTTGTATTATTTTTAATGTGAACAATTTTAATTAATTACCGGGGCAGAGCCTAGAGTACAAGACAGAACTCCAAATAACATCTGACTCTTTCCAGCATAGCTAGGAAGCATTGCTAATTCTATATATCCCCAGGCATTATCCAGTATCTAATGGCTCTAGAATAGGTAAGTCAAAAATTAACAAAAGTAATAAAAGCGGTTTATATCCTCAAAGCATTTAGTAAATCTAATGTAGGACCAGCATGATTTAGACCAAATATCTAAAATTTGAAGACATTTTTATTTTATTTTACCAGTAATCTTTAAACTGTCTTTGTTTTTAAAATACTGTTAGAGTTTAGAGTCACATGAACTAAAAAACATTAAAGTTTTTATTTTTCTGACAAAATATGTGACTTAAGTGCTTTTTTTTTTTTTTTTTTTTTTTTTTTTTTGGAGGCTTGCTCTGTCACCCAGGCGGCAGTGCAGTGGCACTGTCTCCACTGACTGCAAGCAAGCTCCACCTCTAGGGTTCACACCATTCTCCCACTGCAACCTCACTAGCAGCAGGGACTACAGGCGCCCAACACCACACCTGGCTAAGTCTTTTTTTTTTTTTTTTTAAAGTAGAGATGGTATTTCACCATGTTAGCCAGGATAGTCTCAATCTCCTGACCTCATGATCCACCCGCTTTGGCCTCCCAAAGTGCTGGGATTACATGCGTGAGCCACTGCACCTGGCCTAAGTGACTTTTCTAAAAGCCAATTAATTAGAGCTCTTTATATATTTTGTTAGTGAAACACTACACATACCACACATAAATTCACAGACAGAGGCAGATCTGGTAGGTTGATAAGGTTTTTTATTTGTAGTAAAGTTTCTCTTTTTAATTTTAAACCATCAGTCTCCTGATCATCTGTTCCCTTGTCCTAAACAACTGTCAGCCAAGTAGTTCCAAATTTGCATTTTAAAGGGGTAATTTTTAAGTGGAAAATGTCATGGTTGAAAGTTTAGTCAAAATAGTTAAGAAAAGTAGACACCCTTACACCTGAAGATTTCCTTAAACATGTAAAAATCTTAATTGGATTATTGGCGTTTGTGTAGTGCCTTTTAAGGAACAAGACCACGAAAGCATGCAGTTTCTAGGGCCTCATTGGTGAGCACAGCTGGAAGGCCAAAGGAGAACTTCCAAAAATAATTAATCCCATTTTTAAACTGAATTATCGGTCCCTAAAAAAGTGGCAAACACAATGGGTAACACAGTGCAATGCTTTCACTGTACATTTTATTGCAAGGGCATTCCCCCCAGGTTGGTGGGTAACCCAAAGCCAATTAGCCCATCTATAATTAGCCCATCCCCCACGGGAGTCTTACCTCTCAGTGGGGGTTGAAAATGCTTCCATACCTTCCAGGAGGTCAAAAGCGTACTTTTCTTATGCAACATCAAAGAGTGAAGTATTCCATTCCTCAGTAACTGCCCTTAGCCATCCCCAAAAGTGTATTTCCTGTCTATTATACACCAAGGCTAAAAGCTTTTTAAAATGTAATTTTTGATGCTCCCAACAGTCAAAAAGCTCAGCTAGCACAATGCAAAACAGAGAAAAGCCCTGGATGTGGAGAAGTATCTATCCACTCACAATCCCAGGGATTCCATGAAGAAAACAGAGGTTTTCCCCAAAATGGAGTGTGTGGCACCTCCACTGTGTTTTCCAAGGAGTCCCAGACTGCCAGAAATTACCTTAGATTCTCTCATGTGGACATTGGGGATGGCAAGAAGACAGACTGGAGAAATAATTCAGTCAACTGGGAAGGAGAAAAATTCCCTTTTTATCAAAAACAAAAGATCCAAGAAAAGAAACAGCATAAAGATATTTTAAATATATATATGAGAGAGAGAGAGAGAGAGAGAGAGAGAGATAGCAGCTTGGATGTCCCTTTTTAATTAAGCTGATTTTTATCTATAGAGCTCTTTTTAAAAAATATATTTAAATCTCTTAATACTGGACCAGACGGTAGCCGGGACAAACTGCTGAAGCTCTGGTTTTTAAGCCTTTTTTTTTTTTTTTTTTTCTCAAAAGTATTTTCCCAAGTAAAACCCATAAGCGTTAACTAAACTTATAACTTCACCACAGACATATGAAGTGTCTCCAAAGAGATGGCAAGTGGTTTTCACAAGATCTAGAATCTCCCCTACAGTAGCTCAGAGAAAAGAAAATTCAAGTCAGGAAATCAGAAGCTGTACATAGAGGGAAAAAGAACAAGTAAATAGCAAAAGTCCCACAATTATCAAACCAGAAAGAACACATTCCCTAAGTCAGGAATTGAACCCAGGCCACCAACATAAAAAGCTAAAGCCTTAGCTGATGAGCTACAGCATGAGGGGAGAACCATTTGCTCTTCCCAGAGGTGTCTAGAGCAACCATTTTTGAACTTACAATGGATATACCTTTTCAAGGGAAAAGGAAGAGATATATATCTGAGAAGCCTTAAAAGGAAACAGATTTTAAAGTCAGAAGTCAATATTTCTTGCAATCTTACTGAAAGCAAACCAATACATTAAAAAAAGAAAACAAACTTGTTTTAACATAGGAGATCAAAATTTACATAAACAATTACAAATAAATTTCCTTTCAGTTACGGCTAATTTAAAGATATACAATTTTTAATAAATTCCCTTCTATGAACCTTATTACAACTTACACATACCATCTGTAACATGCTTGGACTTTCTGACTTGTCCTATATTTCCTTCTTTCCTAAATAATCAATCATTCTACTTTAGGACAAGACTTTACCATGTAAGATTGTCACATAAAATTTCTTTTCTTTGTAACCTTCCTTACCAAAAATGCATCTTCATATCCATGATTTTCTTCACATCTCTCTCCACTACTTACTGGTTTTTGTTTTAGTTCCACCTTATTTCTATTTTTTTCCTAAATCCATGTTTTAAACTCCACTTTACATCTGAATGGGCCAACATTTTTTTTCAATAAGAGCATATATTATTTGGCACATTTTATATACGGAATTATATATGAATTTTTAGTAACCATAAATTTTAGTGAACTTAAAAGTCACCCGAACTTGCAAAATGCTTGGACTTATTTATTTAAGTTATGCATGCTCTTGTATTTATAAGCTATTTGGCACTCCACAGACACAATACATACCATAATAAATGTACATACACATAAACACATCTAGACATGTATACACACACATAAGCAAAAATCCAATGGTGTTTATCTTGGAACTCTAGCCATGACACAGGAACACAAACTCATTATTTTATAAAAGATAGCTAGATCCAAATTATTTATCAGACAGAATCGGGATTTCTTCACATGGCTAAACTTTGTTTGCTAATTTGAATTTGCTCCAGTTCCCTAGTGGTGAGTCCTTTAGGGTTCACCATTGTCCCCATGTCTAACAAGTATCTTTACTAGACACATTTTTCTAACTCTAGAGAAAGCCCAATTATTTTCCCCTGCAAATTCCCACCTCCTGTAGCAAAGCATTAAATAAAAGCAAAATAAGAATAAAAAACAATGCTGTTACAGAAAATAACTTCGGAGTAGAAAATAAGAAAAGGTGAGACCAAAATTCACCTAGGGTGGGAATCTCGCCCACAATCCTAGAGGGAATGCAAATGCTGAAAATCCAGGAGCATCCCAGGGGTTGTCAACAGTACCAAAGCCAATAAGGTTCCCCACACCAAATGCCAAAAAACATAGAGCATTGAAAGGATGGCCAACAGTCAACACCAAATGTATGTGTGAGACCTAACACAATTGGGGCCATAGAACAATTGCTCTTATATAGAACAACAATATAAGTCCGTGGATTTATATTAATTACTGGCTGCATAGTAAATTAAAGCTCCATAGGGTCTTCTCGTCTTATTATAATATGTCCTGCTCTGGCATCCCAAGGTCAGTAGAACAGGGGACCCATAACCAAGTGTCCTACCTTAAACAATTGCCTAAATTCCCAATGCAAAGACTACAAATATGACAATGAAATGAGCATAAGCATTCATTTCAGCGCTAAGAAGAAAAAAGTAAAATGGCTATTCATTTGAAATTAAAGAGAAAAGTTTCGAGAGATGGAGTAACAAGGGGAGTTACAAAGGATGTGGCTGACCAGGCATGCTGCTGTCCAGGGTACACAGACAATGGGAAATGGCCAGAGTCACACATCTACTTCTCAGTCTGTCCAAAGTTAAAAGAACATAGGAAAGGACAGAGAAGCCAAACTTGAAGGGGAAAAAAGGTAGCTAGTTGAATCTGGACAAAGGGAGACTCATCCTCCCATCAGGTCCAAATGGTGCCAGTCAGTCTTAATTTGGGTTCCTCGTGGAGGTCTCCATTGTCCTTTTGTGGGCCACCAAAGAAGACATCACAGGGAGAATGCCAAAACTGGGGTTCAGCCAAGGAGGCCACATGGATTCTTGGCTTCATACAGGAAGAAATTCCAGAGGAAGCTGGCCAAGTAAAGTGAAAACAAGTAAATTATGAAAGTAAAAGAATAAAAGACTGGCTAATCCATAGGCAAAGCAGCCCTCTGGTTGGCTATTTTTGTGGTTACTTCTTGATCATTTGCTAAATAAGGGGTACAGTATTTGTAAGTTTTCCAGGAAAGGGGTTGGGAATTCACAGAACTGAGGGTCCCTCCCCTTTTCAGACCATATAGGGCAACTTCTGGACATTGCCATGAAATTTGTAAATTGTCATGGCATTAGTGAGAGTTTCCTTTAGTATGATAATGTATTGTAATTAGTATATAATGAGCAATGAGCGCAATCAAAGGGCACTTTCTTCACCGTCTTGAGTTTGGTGTATTTTGGCTAGCTTCTTTACTGCATCCTGTTTTATCAATGGGATGTTTGTGACCTGTAACTTGTGAAACCAGTCCTGCGAAACTTCTATCTTACAGCTACTGTAGACAGCCTCCCTTGGGGTAGTGCTTAATGAAGCCTTGAGGGCAGGAGACCTCAGAACTATAGAGCTACCAGTGTGCAGTACCAGCCTGAGAGACCTGCGGCACCCAACTCCAATTCTTGAGAGTGATGGCAACAGGGTCCCTTAGAGCCTTGGAGGCCAACCCCATACGCCATGTGTCCAGGCTGTGGGGCATGGTGTTAAAGAAGATGATTCTCCAGTCTTTGTATTTAATGTTGTTTGCCATATTGAATTTTGACCTTATTTGGGACCTGTTACTTCTTCTTTTTTACCTATTTCCCCCTTTTGAAATAAAAATGTCTATTCTCTCTATGCCTGTCCCATCACTTTATTTTAGAAGCAAATAACTTGTTCATTTTACAGACTCACAGCTGGAAGGAAATATGCCTCAGAATGAGTCATGTCTTGATTCTCATCCATATCTGATATAGATGAGACTCTGGACTGTAGACTTTGAATTGATGTTAGAATCAGTTAAGAGTTTGGGAGCTATTGGGATGAAACAAACTTATTTTGCTTGAAAATGGGCATGAATTTTGGGAGCTGTGACAGAATGCTATGGTCCGAATGTATTTCCTTAAAATTCATGGGACCTCACCCTTATGAATAGATTAATGCCATTATGAAAGGGATTGACAGAGGGATGTTGGCATCTTTTTTGTCCTTCTGCCCTCTGCCATGTGAAGATACAGCTTTCCTTCCCTTCAGAGGATGCAGCATCAAGGCAACATCTTGGAAGCAGAGAGAAGCCCTCATGGAGAGCTGAACTTGTTGATTCCTTGATCTTGGACTTCCCAGCCTCCAGAACTGTGAGAAATAATTTTCTGTTTTTCATAAATTACCCAGTCTCAGATATTTTGTTATAGCAGCACAAAATGAACTGAGACAAATGGTAACTTGATGGAAGAAGACGAAAGGCAATTTAGATAAAGAACTTGCTTTTAGAAAATAAACCTTTATATAAGCATAAAATAATTATTTGTCAGTCATGTATTATTCCTAAAGCATAGTGAGGAAGAACTTATTGAACTCATAAGTCAGAATTATGGGCTCAAATCCAAATGCCACCACTTCTGTGGTATGTGGCATTGAGCAAATTCCTTAAACTCTTCTGTCTCCATTTCCTTATTTGCTCATTCAGGGAAAACAATAATGGTACCAACTTAATAGCCTTGGAAAGATTTAACAGGTCAATATTAGCACAGAAATTGAGACTGTGCCTGATAAAAATAATTCAATCAATATAAGCTATTATTGTTATGGCTGTGGTTATTGAAAGAATATGTGGCCTGTTTTTAAGTATATTTTTGAAAATAATGAAAATGAAATTTTGTAACATATATGTATTAGTCCTCTCAGGCTGTCATAACAAAATACCATAGATTGCATGGTTTAAACAACAGAAATTAATTTTCTCATAGTTCTGAAGGCTTGAAGTCCAAAATCAAAGTGCCAGATGATTGGATTCTGGTAAGGGCTTTCTTCCCGGTTTGCAAATGGTTACCTCCTTACTGTGTCCTCACAGGACCTTTTCTCTGTGCACATGCAGAGAGAGACAGACATCGTAGTGTCTCTTCTCCTTCTCTTAGAGACACCTTGTAGCCACATTTAACCTTAATTACTTCCTTAAAGGCCATGTCTGCAAACATACTCATACTGGAGCTTCAACATATAAAATTGGGGGAAGACAGTTTAGTCCATAAGAATATATAGTCCAGTTATTTGGCATTTTTAATCAGTGTCACCACAATATCCTTCCCTACTAAGTAGCCAATATTAGTTTAGCTGAATTACTCACTAGAGGAACAATTTAATGGCACAATGAAAAAGTAAATTCCTGATTCCTAAATTCCTCTAAAAATAACATTTTCAAGTAGAACCAAATTAATCAAAACTCAAATCCAGTATTCTGCCTATACTCTAATGAAGTGTTTCTCAAGGAGAGTGTCATGGGTAGCGATAAGGGCAGAGGCAAGGAGAGCAGTCCAGAGATGGTATATAACAATTCAATCAGAATTATCATGGGGAGCTTTCCCAAAATATATGTGTCTTTCTCACATGATACTTTCCTACTCATAAGTTGCTTGTGGGTATCTTTGGGCACTGTTTTAAAAATCTCTCAAATTTCTTCCATACCTTTCCTTTCTTTCCAGAGGAAAATTATACAACTATTTCCCTGTCAGACCTATTGGCTGCCAGAGCAATCAGCTTCCACTTTTCAGTGAATATCAAGTACAGCTATTTAGGGTTTTTTTTTTTTTTTTTTTTTTTTTTTTAGCAATTGAGCCAGATACCTCCTTATTCTTCAAATCTATGAACCAAATTATTTTGCAGAAGATAGTTTTTTTAATGCATTAAATGGTATCTAATTATATTGATGCCATTTTGTTTTAGAAATACTTTCTAAAAATGACTTTAAGTTATTTCATCTTATGGTTATCATTAGTTTCCACTACTAGTGTAAGATCTCTTTGTTCCTTTTCAAAGCACATTAAGAAAGTGTAATTCTAAGAAAGCGGTTCACTAGCTGTCTTAACATATCAAAATTATAATGATTTTAAAAGAATAACAAAATGGGAATAATTACATGGACATATGAATGTGGACTGGAGCTGAGAGAGGACACTATTTACTGCTCAATGTAATAAATAAGTTACAAAGTTAACTTTGAGAAATTAGGCATAAATAATGGTACATACATAAAATTAGTGGAGCTGACTGATATTGGTTCACCTAAACTGATTTATCAAAATTAGGAACTCTGCTAGCCATTTGTTAAAATATCAGTAGCTTAAATTAACCAATTTAGAGGTGTTTCGCACCATAAAAATCAGCAAATTCTACAAATCGGGACTCTTTCCTGAAGTGCTAGTTGTTAAACACCAGCATATCATTCAATGTAACTTACTTATCCACATTTATGGCTTTAATTATAAACAGGCTTTGTGAATACCAGACTTTCCCCCAACTTTCTGCTCATCTATTCAGTCTCAGTTCATTCCAGTTCATCTATATAGAATTATTTAAAAAAAATTTTTATAGGAGGAAAAATCTAAATGAAAAGTATATTGGTTTAATAGGCACAGGTTTATTTTGAAGTAGAAATGTATTTTTCTATTCCTCCCATGAGGAGATATATGCAAACCATGGAATTTCTACATCTTGAAATCTATATCTATAGTTTCTTTGCATAAACTGCTATATGTTTGCAAATCAGTGCTGTATATAGTACATGGTATTCTATATGTCAATGATTTTCAAATGGTAATGGACCTAAGAATACTTCAGTGATTTTAAAAATAGTCAGATTCTCGAGACTAACTCTAAAAGATACTGATGCCATAAACCCAGAGTAGACTACAGGAATCTGATATTTTAGAGTACTGCAGGTGATTTTGATGCATGCAGTCCTCAGCCTACACTTTGGAAGCATTGTCATAAGGTGGTGTACAGGGTGGTGGCAGAATGTCTGCAGGCTTTTGAAAACCTTGCCAAAAATTATATTCCTGCCTACTGTAAGTAGCAGTATTTGTTTAATCTCTTTAAGTCATGCTCATATCACAATATGCACTGCTCCCAGTAACCCCGATCAAATGAACTCATCCTCTAATTTGTCCAGATAACTCTATCCCAACACGCTTTCCTCTCTGTAATGTGTATTTTACTTGCCAATTGATAGCCGCTAAGAAACTACTAGTTTTCTTGGCTAGGGATCAAAGATTTGGTCTGACTGCTAAGTAAAAGCAAAACTTTGCTGGATTAGGACTTCCCCAAGCACAACTGTTCAGAGTCATAATTCTCAGTTGGCAACCTTTTCCTTGGAGCCCTCAGAAATACCAAACTAGAAATTTAAAACCTTTTGAATTTACTTAGAGGCCTCCTCATGTTTGCCAAACGAGTAGAAAAAAATTAAACTACTTATCTTCAATCCTTTATTATCTATGGGGTTAATATTTGCCTAACATCTCCTAAGACAGTGGTAATCAAAGTAATCTCCTTGCTTGTTTGAGTTTGATATCCTAATGGAACACTGTCCATTAGCAGTACTAGACCAATATTTTTCAAAAGTTTGTTTTATATGACTCCTTCCAGTTAAACTAAGTGATTGTATGCCCCAATCACTATTCTAGGTGTTTCCAAAATGTTTTTTTGCAAGTGATTTCCATTTCATATGGTAATATAATACTTATACATTTTCATCTGTTTTTGCCCATACACATACTTTCTCTGAACTTAGTGAACTCTTTGATTTGTGCCTCTGAGGATATTTTCCCTCTTCCAAATCTGCATACAAACAGGTAGATGTGAATCACCTACTGCAGAAATGTGAGAGAGAAAGAGAGAAAGGGAAAGATTTGGAGGCTTATGGCAGAGGAAGATTTTAATTGGTACAGTCTACATAGAGGCAACCAGTTGAGAGGAAGGAATAAAAAGAGAGATACTACATGGAAAGAAGATTCTGGAGAATGCACAAGCCCTTGGAAGCTAACTTTCCTGGAAGCAAACTCAGTGTGCACTTGTTCCCTTTTGAGGAGCACTCCCTTAAGTGGTTGGCCAGTGGTCCATGTTACTGTTGGTTTGTGTTGACTCTGGTCTAGACAGCAGAGGGACAATCCAGAGTGAAACCTAGTTCTGTTTACCTATTTCTCAATCTGTAACTCATAGCAACCTGTTGACAATCCAGAGGCAGAAACATCAGGATACTTACAAGCTTCAAGAAGAGAGAATAAGGGGCTAAACAACTAATTGATGCTTAGAAAACTTGTGAGTTAAAGTTTATATGAAGATAAGTCCTCACCCTCTGACCAACAGCACCAGACTAAAACCACAGTGCTTTTGTATAAACTACAGAAAAGTGTCCCTTCTGAGAAAACAAATATAAAAAAGTCTCAATTCTCAATAGAGAAATTATAGAAAGGTGGGCAGATGAATTTCAAAAAGGTACTTAGGTAGAAGTGAAAGCAGCATGGGCTGGACTTCAGAGCACAGCCTGCACAACTGTGCTCAGCATACTAGCCACAGCAGGACTAGAAACAGGTTGAAATTGTTCGTGTCTTTCTAACTGCCTGAACTATCCCTGCTTGGCTAACTTTTATCTTTGAAGACTCAGTTCAGGCATTACCTTAACTTACCAGTCTGGGTCAGCACTCTTTTTTCCAAAAAAACCCTTGAATGCTTCTGCCCTAATACTAATGTAAAGCTATGATCTTGAGATGACCTCTTTATCTATTTGTCTCTCTAACGTATAAGCTTATCAAAGACAGAAATTATGTCACATTGATCTTGAGCCCCTAACACCTAGCTTAGTGCCTGCTATGTAGTAGCATCTTAATACATGTGGGATTAACTGTCCTCCCCGTGTAAAGCCATGGCATATTTACAAAGGCATTTGCTCCTCTATTAAACACTTCTGAAGAGAAGAGAAAAGCCAATGGTGCAGAGATTTTAGTGACATATGGACACACCATTCCACTCAACAGATTCAGTGAAGATTCCTTTTTTAATTAGGCAAGGATAAACAGAGCATTTTGAATTATTAATGCAGACTGCCTCTCCTTTAACCTAAGCACATATTCAGAAGGTAGATTCTTAGGTATAAATTCCTCAAACCTCAATTAATTTTATGAAGATGTGTGTTTCAGCACATTATTTTGCAATATTATGAAAGGTACTAGATAACTGGCTAAAATGTATATTTACAATGTGCATGCAGAGTTTCTGACAATTCTATACTTTTTTTTATTAGACTTTCAGTTCTAGGATACATGTGCAGAACGTGTATGTTTGTTACATAGGTATACATGTGCCATGGTGGTTTGCTACACCCATCAACCCGTCATCTACATTAGGTATTTATTTCTCCTAATGCTGTCCCTCCCCTAGCTCTCCACTCCCTGACAGGCCCCAGTGTGTGATGGTCCCCTCCATGTGTCCATGTGTTCTCATTATTCAACTCACACTTATGAGTAAGAACATGAGGTGTTTGGTTTCCTGTTCCTGTATTAGTTTGCTGAGAATGTCCAGTTTCATTCATGTCCCTACAAAAGACATGAACTCATCCCTTTTTATGGCTGCATAGCATTCCATGGTGTATATGTGCCACATTTGCTTTATACAGTCTATCACTGATGGGCATTTGAGTCAGTTCCAAGTCTTTGCTATTGTGAACAGTGCTGCAATAAACATACATGTGCAGGTGTCTCCATAGTAAAATGATTTATAATCTTTTGGGTATATACCCAGCAATGGGATTGCGGGGTCAAATGGTATTTCTGGTTCTAGATCCTTGAGGAATTGCCACACTGTCTTCTGCAATGGTTGAACTAATTTATGCTCCCACCAACAGTGTAAAAGTGTTCCTATTTCAACACATCCTCTCCAGCATCTGTTGTTTCCTGACTTTTTAATGATCACCATTCTAACTGGCATGAGATGGAATCTCAGAGTGGTTTTGATTTGCTTTTCTCTAATGACCAGTGATAATGAGCTTTTCCTCACATGTTTGTTGGCCACATAAATGTCTTCTTTTGAGAAGTGTCTGTTCAAATCCTTTGCCCACTTTTTAATGGGGTTGTTTGATTTTTCCTTGTAAATTTGTTTAAGTTCCTTGTGGATTCTGGATATTAGCCCTTTGTCAGATGGATAGATTGCAAACATTTTCTCCCATTCTGTAGATTACCTGTGCACTCTGATGACAGTTTCTTTTGCTGTGCAGAAGCTCTTTAGTTTAATTAGATCCCATTTGTCAATTCTGGCTTTTGTTGCAATTGCTTTTGGTGTTTTAGTTATGAAGTCTTTGCCCATGCCTATGTCCTGAATGGTACTGCCTAGGTTTTCTTCTAGGGATTTTATGGTTTTAGGTCATAGGTTTAAATCTTTAATCCATCTTGAGTTAGTTTTGGTATAAGGTATAAGGAAGGGGTCCAGTTTCAGTTTTCTGCATATGGCTAGCCAGTTTATCCAACACCATTTATTAAATAGAGAATCTTTTCTCCGTTGCTCGCTTTTGTCAGGTTTGTCACAGATCAGATTGTTGTAGATGTTCAATGTTATTTCTGAGGCTTTTGTTTTGTTCCATTGGTCTATGTATCTGTTTTGGTACCAGTATCATGCTTTTTTGGTTACTGTAGCCCTGTAGTATAATT
Organism: Piliocolobus tephrosceles; assembly: GCF_002776525.5. Taxonomy (NCBI): domain Eukaryota; kingdom Metazoa; phylum Chordata; class Mammalia; order Primates; family Cercopithecidae; genus Piliocolobus; species Piliocolobus tephrosceles. The sequence continues at coordinate 80,509,972 of NC_045437.1, read as the reverse complement.
TGAAGTCAGGTAGTGTGATGCCTCCAGCTTTGTCCTTTTTGCTTAGGAGTGTCTTGGCTATACGGGTTCTTTTTGGGTTTCATATGAAATTTAAAGTAGTTTTCCCAATTCTGTGAAGAAAGTCAATGATAGCTTGATGGGAATAGCATTGAACCTATAAATTACTTTGGGCAGTGTGGCCATTTTCATGATATTGATTCTTCCTGTCAATGAGCATGGAATGTTTTTCCATTTATTTGTGTCCTCTCTGGTTTCCTTGAGTTGTGGTTTGTAGTTCTCCGTGAAGAGGTCCTTCAGATCCCTTGTAAGTTGTATTCCTAGGTATTTTATTCTCTTAGCAGCAATTGCGAATGGGGAGTTCACTTATGATTTGGATCTCTGTTTGTTCGTTATTGGTGTATAGGAATGCTTGTGATTTTTGCACATTGATTTTGTATCCTGAGACTTTGCTGAAGTTTCTTATCACCTTAAGGAGTTTTGGGACTGAGACGATGGGGTTTTCTAAATATACAATCATGTCAGCTGCAAACAAAGATAATTTCCTCTCTTCTTTTTTTATTTTTTTAGTTGTTTTTTTTTTTATTATTATTATACTTTAAGTTCTAGGGTACATGTGCACAACGTGCAGGTTTGTTACATATGTATACGTGTGCCATATTGGTGTGCTGCACCCATTAACTCGTCATTTACATTAGGTATATCTCCAAATGCTTTCCTTCCCCCCAAATCCCCTCCCCACAATAGGCCTTGGTGTGTGATGTTCCACTTTTGGTGTCCAAGTTATCTCATTGTTCAATTCCCACCTATGAGTGAGAACATGCAGTGTTTGGTTTTCTATTCTTGTGATAGTTTGCTGAGAATGATGGATTCCGGCTGCATCCATGTCCCTACAAAGGACATGAGCTCATCCTTTTTTATGGCTGCATAGTATTCCATGGTGTATATGTGCCACATTTTCTTAATACAGTCTGTCACTGATGGACATTGGGTTGATTCCAAGTCTTTGCTATTGTGAATAGTGCCGCAATAAACATACATGTTCATGTGTCTTTATAGCAGCATGATTTATAATTCTTTGGATATATACCCAGGAATGGGATGGCTGGGTCAAATGGTATTTCTAATTCTAGATCATTCAGGAATTGCCACACTATTTTCCACAATGGTTGAACTAGTTTACAGCCCCACCAACAGTATAAAAGTGTTCCTATTTCTCCACATCCTCTCCAGCATCTGTTGTTTCCCGACTTTTTAATGATTGCCATTCTAACTGGTGTGAGATGGTATCTCATTGTGGTTTTGATTTGCATTTCTCTGATGGCGAGTGATGATGAGCATTTTTTCATGTGTCTGTTGGCTGTATGAATGTCTTCTTTTGAGAAGTGTCTGTTCATATCCTCTAACCACTTTTTGATGGGGTTGTTTGTTTTTTTCTTGTAAATTTGTCTGAGTTCTTTGTAGGTTCTGGATATTAGCCCATTACCAGATGAGTAGATTACAAAAATTTTCTCCCATTCTGTAGGTTGCCTGTTCACTCTGGTGGTAGTTTCTTTTGCTGTACAGAGGCTGTTTAGTTTAATTAGATCCCATTTGTCAATTTTGACTTTTGTTGCCATTGCTTTTGGTGTTTTAGACATGAAGTCCTTGCCCATGCCTATGTCCTGAATGGTATTACCTAGGTTTTCTTCTAGGGTTTTCATGGTTTTAGGTCTAACACTTAAGTCTCTAATCCATCTGGAATTAATTTTCGTATAAGGAGTAAGGAAAGGATCCAGTTTCAGCTTTCTACTTATGGCTAGCCAATTTTCCCAGTACCATTTATTAAATAGGGAATCCTTTCCCCATTTCCTGTTTTTGTCAGATTTGTCAAAGATCAGATGGCTGTAGATGTGTGGGATTATTTCTAAGGACTCTGTTCTGTTCCATTAGTCTATATCTCTGTTTTGGTACCAGTACCATGCTGTTTTGGTTACTGTAGCCTTGTAGTAGAGTTTGAAGTCAGGTAGCATGATGCCTCCAGCTTTGTTCTTTTGGCTTAGTATTGTCTTGGCAATGCGGGGTCTTTTTTGGTTCCATATGAACTTTAGAGCAGTTTTTTTCCAATTCTGTGAAGAAAGTCATTGGTAGCTTAATGGGGATGGCATTGAATCTAAAAATTTCCTTGGGCAGTATGGCCATTTTCACGATATTGATTCTTTCTATCCATGAGCATTGAATGTTCTTCCATTTGTTTGTGTCTTCTTTTATTTCACTGAGTAGTGGTTTATAGTTCTCCTTGAAGAGGTCCTTCACATCCCTTGTAAGTTGGATTCCTAGGTATTGTATTATCTTTGTAGCTATTGTGAATAGGAGTTCATTCATGATTTGGCTCTCTGTTTGTCTGTTACTGGTGTATAAGAATGCTTGTGATTTTTGCACATTGATTTTGTATCCTGAGACTTTGCTGAAGTTGCTTATCAGCTTAAGGAGATTTTGGGCTGAGATGATGGGGTTTTTTAAATATATAATCATGTCATCTGCAAACAGGGACAATTTGACTTCTTCTTTTCCTAACTTAATACCCTTGATTTCTTTCTGTTGCCTGATTGCCCTAGCCAGAACTTCCAACACTATGTTGAATAGGAGTGGTGACAGAGGGCATTCCTGTCTTGTGCCAGTTTTCAAAGGGAATGATTCCAGTTTTTGCCCATTCAGTATGATATTGGCTGTGGGCTTGTCATAAATAGCTCTTATTATTTTGAAATACGTTTCATTAATACTGAATTTATTGAGAGTTTTTAGCATGATGGACTGTTGAATTTTTTCAAAAGCCTTTTCTGCATCTATTGAGATAATCATGTGGTTTTTGTCTTTGGTTCTGTTTATATGCTGGATTATGTTTATTGATTTGCATATGTTGAACCAGCTTGCACTCCAGGGATGAAGCCCACTTAATCATGGTAGATAAGCTTTTGGATGTGCTGCTGGATTCGGTTTGCCATTATTTTATTGAGGATTTTTGCATCGATGTTCATCAGGGATATTGGTCTAAAATTCTCTTTTTTTGTTGTGTCTCTCCCAGGCTTTGGTTCAGGATGATATTGGCCTTATAAAATGAGTTAGGGAGAATTCCCTCTTTTTCTATTGATTGGAATAGTTTCAGAAGGAATGGTACCAACTCCTGCTTGTACTTCTGGTAGAATTCGGTTGTGAATCCGTCTGGCGCTGGACTTTTTTTGTTGGTAGGCTGTTAATTATTGCCTCAATTTCGGAGGCTGCTATTGGTCTCTTCAAGGATTCAACTTCTTCCTGCTTTAGTCTTTGGAGAGTGTAAGTGTACAGGAAATTATCCATTTCTTCCAGGTTTTCTAGTTTATTTGCATAGAGTTGTTTATAGTATTCTCTGATGATAGTTTGTATTTCTGAGGGGTCGGTGGTGATATCCCCTTTATTATTTTTTATTGTGTCTATTTGATTCTTCTCTCTTTTCTTCTTTATTAATCTTGCTAGCGGTCTATCAATTTTGTTGATCTTTTCAAAAAACCAGCTCCTGGATTTGTTGATTTTTTTGGAGGGTTTTTATGTCTCTATCTCCTTCAGTTCTGCTCTGATCTTAGTTATTTCTTGCCTTCTGCTGGCTTTTGAATGTGTTTGCTCTTGCTTCTCTAGTTCTTTTAATTGTGATGTCAGGGTGTCAATTTTAGATCTTTCCTGCTTTCTCTTGTGGGCATTTAGTGCTATAAATTTCCCTCTACACACTGCTTTAAATGTGTCCCAGAGATTCTGGTATGTTGTATCTTTGTTCTCATTGGTTTCAAAGAACACCTTTATTTCTGCCTTCATTTCATTATGTACCCAGTAGTCATTCAGGAGCTGGTTGTTCAGTTTCCATGTAGTTGAGTGGTTTTGACTGAGTTTCTTAATCCCGGGTTCTAGTTTGATTGCACTGTGGTCTGAGAGACAGTTTGTTATAATTTCTGTTCTTTTACATTTGCTGAGGAGTGCTTTACTTCCAACTATGTGGTCAGTTTTGGAATAAGTGCGATGTGGTGCTAAGAAGAAGATATATTCTGTTGATTTGGAGTGGAGAGTTCTGTAGATGTCTATTAGGTCCACTTGGTGCAGAGTTGAGTTCAATTCCTGGATATCCTTGTTAACTTTCTGTCTCGTTGATCTGTCTAATGTTGACAATGGGGTGTTGAAGTCTCCCTCTATTATTGTACGGGAGTCTAAGTCTCTTTGTAAGTCTCTAAGGACTTGCTTTATGAATCTGGGTGCTCCTGTATTGGGTGCATATATATTTAGGATAGTTAGCTCTTCCTGTTGAATTGATCCCTTTACCATTATGTAATGGCCTTCTTTGTCTCTTTTGATCTTTGATGGTTTAAAGTCTGTTTTATCAGAGAATAGGATTGCAACCCTTGCCTTTTTTTGTTTTCCATTTGCTTGGTAGATATTTTTCCATCCCTTTATTCTGAGCCTATGTATGTCTCTGCATGTGAGATGGGTCTCCTGAATACAGCAAACTGATGGGTCTTGACTCTATCCAGTTTGCCAGTCTGTGTCTTTTAATTGGACCATTTAGTCCATTTACATTTAAGGTTAATATTGTTATGTGTGAACTTGATCCTGCCATTATGATATTAGCTGGTTATTTTGCTTGTTAGTTGATGCAATTTCTTCCTGGCATTGATGATCTTTACATTTTGGCATGTTTTTGCAATGGCTGGTACCGGTTGTTCCTTTCCATGTTTAGTGTTTCCTTCAGGATCTCTTGTAGGACAGGCCTGGTGGTGACAAAATCTCTCAAGATTTGCTTGTCTGTAAAGGATTTTATTTCTCCTTCACTTATGAAACTTAGTTGGCTGGATATGAAATTCTGGGTTGAAAATTATTTTCTTTAAGAATATTGAATATTGGTCCCCACTCTCTTCTGGCTTGTAGAGTTTCTGCCGAGAGATCTGCTATTAGTCTGATGGGTTTCCCTTTGTGGGTAACCTGACTTTTCTCTCTGACTGCCCTTAACATTTTTTCCTTCATTTCAACTTTGGTGAATCTGACAATTATGTGTCTTGGAGTTGCTCTTCTCAGAGAGTATCTTTGTGGCAATCTCTGTATTTCCTGGGTTTGAATGTTGACCTGCCTTGCTAGGTTGGGGAAGTTCTCCTGGATGATATTCTGCAGAGTGTTTCCCAACTTGGTTCCATTTTCCCTGTCACTTTCAGGACCACCAATCAGATGTAGATTTGGTCTTTTCACATAATCCCATATTTCTTGGAGGCTTTGTTCATTTCTGTTTACTCTTTTTTCTTTAAACTTCTCTTCTCGCTTCATTTCATTTATTTGATCTTCAATCACTGATACTCTTTCTTCCAGTTGATAGAGTTGGTTACTGAAGCTTGTGCATTTGTCACGTAGTTCTCATGTCATGGTTTTCATCTCTATCAGGTCATTTATGGACTTCTCTGCATTGATTATTCTAGTTATCCATTCATCCATTCTTTTTTCAAAGTTTTTAGTTTCTTTGCTCTGGGTATGTAGTTTCTCTTTTAGCTCTAAGAAGTTTGACCGACTGAAGCCTTCTTCTCTCAACTCGTCAAAGTCATTCTCCATCTAGCTTTGTTCCATTGCTGGCGATGAGCTGCGTTCCTTTGGAGGGGGAGATGCACTCTGATTTTTTGAATTTCCAGCTTTTCTGCACTGCTTTTCCCCCATCTTTGTGGTTTTATCTGCCTTTGGTCTTTGATGATGGTGATGTACTGATGGGATTTTGGTGTGAGTGTCCTTTCTATTTGTTAGTTTTCCTTCTAAAAGTCAGGACCCTCAGCTGCAGTTATGTTGGAGTTTGTCTGAGGTCCACTACAGGCCCTGTTTGCCTGGGTATCAGCAGCAGAGGCTGCAGCAGATAGAATATTGCTGAACAACGATTGTTGCTGTCTGATTCTTGCTCTGGAAGCTTCGTCTTAGAGGTGTACCCCACCAATGTGAGGTGTGAGGTGTCAGTCTGCACCTAGTAGAGGCTGTCTCCCAGTTAGGCTACTCAGGGGTCAGAGACCCACTTGAGTAGGCAGTCTGTCCGTTCTCAGATCTCAATCTCTGTGCTGGAAGAGCCACTGCTCTCTTCAAAGCTGTCAGACAGGGACATTTACATCTGCAGAGGTTTCTGCTGCTTTTTGTTTAGCTATGCCCTGTCCCCAGAGGTGGAGTCTACAGAGGCAGGCAGGCCTCCTTGAGCTGCGGTGGGCTCCACCCAGTTCAAGCTTCCCAGTTGTTTTGTTTACCTACTTAAGTCTCAGCAATGGCAGGCACTCCTCCTCAGCCTCGCTGCTGCCTTGCAGTTAGATCTCAGACTGCTGTGCTAGCAATGAAGGAGGCTCCATGGGCGTAGGACCCTCCGGGCCAGGTGTGAGATATAATCTCCTGGTGTGCCATTTGCTAAGACCCTTGGTAAAGTGCAGTATTTGCGTGGAAGTTATCCGATTTTCCAGGTGTTATGTGTTTCAGTTTCCCTTGGCTAGGAAAAGGAATTCCCTTCCCCCTTGCACTTCCCAGGTGAGGTGATGCCTCGCCCTGCTTCAGTTCTCACTGGTTGGGCTGCACCCGCTGACCAGCACTGATTGTCCGACACGGCCCAGTGAGATGAACCCGGTACCTCAGTTGAAAATGCAGAAATCAGCCATCTTCTGTGTCACTCACACTGGGAGCTGGAGGCTGGAGCTGTTCCTATTCAGCCATCTTGGGCACACCCCCCCACCCAACTTCCTATCTTCCTATTTGAATACCCTTTATTTCTTTCTCTCACCTGATTACTTTGGCCAGAATTTTCAGTACTATGTTGAATAGGAGTGGTGAGAGAGGGCATCCATGTCTTGTGCCAGTTATCAAAAGGAATGCTTCCAGCCTTTGCACATTCAATATGATATTGGCTGTGGGCTTGACATAAATAGCTCTTATTATTTTGAGATACGTTCTATCAATATCAAGTTTTTGTAGTGTTTTTTGCATCAAAGTGGTATTGAATTTTATGGAAGGCCTTTTCTTCATCTATTGAGATAATCATGTGGTTTTTGTCTTTGGTTCTGTTTATGTGATGGATTACATTTATTGATTTGCATATGTTTGCATATGAACCAGCCTTGCATCCCCAGGATGAAGTCAACTTGATCATGATGGATAAGCTTTTTAATGTGCTGCTGGATTTGGTTTGCCAGGATTTTACTGAGGATTTTCACATCAATGTTCATCAGGGATATTGCCTGAAATTTTCTTTTTTTGTTGTGTCTCTGCCAGGTTTTGACAGCAGGATGATGCTGGCCTCATATAATGAGTTAGGGAGGAGTCCCTCTTTTATTATTGTTTGGAATAGTTTTAGAAGGAATGGTACCAGCTTGTCTTTGTACCTCTGGTAGAATTCAGCTTTGAATCCATCTAGTCTTGGGCTGTTTTTTTTTTTTTTTTTTTTTTTGGTTGGTAGGCTATTAATTACTGCCTCAATTTTAGAACTTGTTATTGGTCTATTCAGGGATTTGACTTCTTCCTGGTTTAGTCTTTGGAGGATGTATATGTTCAGGAATTTATGCATTTCTTCTAGATTTTCTAGTTTATTTGCATAGAGGTGTTTACAGTATTCTCTAAGAATAGTTTGTATTTCTGTGGGATCAGTGGTGATATCCCTTATCATTTTTTGTTGTGTCTATTTTGATTCTTCTCTCTTTCTTCTTTATTAGTTGGGCTAGTGGTCTACCTATTTTGTTAATCTTTTTGAAAAATCACTTCCTGGATTCATTGATTTTTTGAAGGGTTTTTCATGTCTCTATCTCCTTCAGTTCTGCTCTAATCTAGGTTATTTATTGTCTTATGCTAGCTTTTGAACTTGTTTGCTTTTGCTTCTTTGGTTCTTTTAATATTGACGTTAGGGTGTTGATTTTAGATCTTTCCCACTTTCTCATGTGGCCATTAATGTTATAAATTTCCTTCCAAACACTGCCTTGGCTGTGTCCCAAAGATTCTAGTACATTGTGGCTTTGTTCTCGTTGGTTTCAAATAAATTCTTTATTTCTGCCTTAATTTCATTATTTACCCAGTAGTCATTCAGGAGCAGGTTGTTCAGTTTCCATGTCATTGTGCAGTTTTGAGTGAGTTTCTTAATCCTGAGTTCTAATTTGATTGCACTGTGGTTTGAGAGATGGTTTGTTATGATTTCCATTGTTTTGTATTTGCTGAGGAGTGTTTTACTTCCAATTATGTGGTCAATTTCAGAATAAGTGCAATGTGGTGCTGAGAAGACTGTATATTCTGCTGATTTGGGGTGGAGAGTTCTGTAGATGTCTATTAGGTCCACTTGGCCCAGATCTGAGTTCAAGTCCTAAACATCCTTGTTAATTTTCTGTCTCATTGATTTGTCTACTATTGACAGTGGGCTGTTAAATTCTCTCGCTATTATTGTGTGGGAGTCTAACTCTCTTTCTAAGTCTCTAAGAAGTTGCTATATGAATCTGGGTGATCCTGTATTGGGTGCATATATATTTAGGATAGTTGGATAGTTGACTCTTCTTGTTGCATTGATCCCTTTACCATTATGTAATGCCCTTCTTTGACTTTTTTTGGTCTTTTTGTTTTAAAGTCTGTTTTGTCAGAGACTAGGATTGAAACCCCTGCTTTATTTATTTATTTATTTATTTATTTATTTATTTATTTATTTTTGCTTTACATTTGTTTGGTAAGTCTTCCTCCATCCCTTTATTTTGAGCCTATTTTTGTCTTTGCACATGAGATGGGTCTCTTGAATACAGCACATCAATGGGTCTTGATTCTTTATCCAATTTGCCAGTCTGTGTCTTTTAATTGGGGCATTTTGCCTATTTACATTTAAAGTTAATATTGTTATGTGTGAATTTGATCCTGTCATTATGATGCTAGCTGGCTATTTTGCTCATTAGTTGATGCAGTTTTTTCATAGTGTTGATGATCTTTACATTTTGATATGTGTTTGCAGTGGCTGATACCAGTTTTACCTTTCCATACTTAGTGCTTTCTTCAGGAGCTCTTGTAAGGCAGGCCTGGTTGTGACAAAATCCCTCAGCATTTGCTTGTCTGTAAATGATTTTATTTTTTCTTCACTTATGAAGCTTAGTTTGGCTGGATATGAAATTCTGGTTTGAAAATTCTTTTCTTTAGGAATGCTGAAATTGGCCCCCACTCTCTTCTGGCTTATAAGGTTTCTGCAGAGAGATCTGCTCTTTATCTGATGGGCTTCCCTTTGTGGGTAACCCAATCTTTCTCTGTCACTTCCCTTAACATTTTTTCCTTCATTTCTCCTTTGGTGAATCTGACAAGTATGTGTCTTGGGGTGCTCTTCTCGAGGAGTACCTTTGTGGTGTTCTCTGTATTTCCTGAATTTGAATGTTGGCCTGTCTTGCTAAGGTGGGGAAGGTCTCCTGGATAATATCCTGAAGTGTGTTTTCCAACTTGGTTCCATTCTTCCAGTCACTTTCAGGTACACCAGTCAAACGTAGGTTTGGTCTTTTCACATAGTCCCATATTTCTTGGAGGATTTGTTCATTCCTTTTTATTCTTTTTTCTTTAATCTTGTCTTCACACTCTATTTCATTAAGTTGATCTTCAATCTCTGATATTTTTTTTTCTGCTTGATCAATTCTGTTTGTTGGGGTCCGCGTGTTTCCTAAACAAAGGAATGAACACACAAGACAACACAAGACAAGACAAACATGGTGGCCGCTCCAAACGGCATGGTCTGCTTTATTTTATACCGTCGTTTGTGGAATGTTGCCAAGTCACAAGACACATTGTTGTCTTTCTGACCTTTCCCTGACTTTCTGGATTTTCAAGATGTTTATACATAAACCAGCCCCCAGGGTCTGCTGTTTGTAGCTGGCTCCTTTGTCCTCCCTGTTTGCAAGGAAGGAACGCCTGCTTCGTTTGCAAGAGCAGGACTTATTGGGAAAGTCTCGCTTGCAAGCACGTAGTCCTCTACACTCTTATTGATACTTGTATCTGCTTCATGAAGTTCTCATGCTGTGCTTTCAGCTCCATCAGGTCATTTATGTTCTTCTCTAAACTAGTTATTCTAATTAGCAGTTCCTGTAACCTTTTATCCAGGTTCTTAGCTTCCTTGCTCTGGCTTAGAACATTCTCCTTTAGCTTTGAGGAGTTTGTTATTATCCTCCATCTGTCAATTCATCAAACTCATTCTCTGTCCAATTTTGTTCCCTTGCTGGCAAGGAGTTGTGATCCTTTGGAGGGGAAGAGGCATTCTGGTTTTTGGAATTTTTCAGCCTTTTTGTGCTGATTTTTCCTCATTTTTGTGGATTTACCTACCTTTGGTCTTTGATGTTGGTGACCTTAGGATAAGGTTTTTGCATGGTCATCCTTTTTGTTGATGTTGATGCCATTGCCTTCTGTTTGTTAGTTTTCCTTCTAACAGTCAGGCCCCTCTTCTGCAGGTCTGCTGGAGTTTGCTGGAAGTCCATTTCAGACCCTGTTTGCTTGGGTATTACCAGTGGACGATGCAGAGCAGCCAAGATGGTTACCTGCTCCTTCCTCTGGAAGCTTCATCCCAAAAGGGGCACCTGCCAGATGTCAGCTGGAGCTCTTCTGTTTGAACTGTCTGCTGACCCCTGCTGGGAGGTGTCTCCCCATCAGGATGCACAGGGGTCAGGGACCCACTTGAGGAGTCAGTCTGACCCTCAGCAGAGCTCAAACACTGTGCTGGGAGATCCACTGCTCTCTTCTGAGCCAGCAGGCAGGAGCGTTTAAGTCTGCTGAAGCTGCACCCAGAGCCGCCCCTTCCCCCAGTTGCTCTGTCCCAGGGAGTTGGTAGTTTTGTCTGTAAGTCCCTGACTAGGGCTGTTGCCATTCTTTCAGGGATGCCCTGCCCAGAGTGGAGGAATCTAGAGAGGCAGTCTGGCTACAGTGGCTTTGTTGCACTATGGTGGGCTCTGCCCAATCAGAACTTCCCAGCAGCTTTGTTTACACTGTGAGAGGAAAACCACCTACTCAAGCTCCAGTAATGGTGGATGCCCCTCCCCTGACCAAGGTCAAGTGTCCCAAGTTGATTTCAGACCACTGTGCTGGCAGCAAGAATTTCAAGCCAGTGGATCTTAGCTTGCGGGGCTCCCTGGGGGTGGAATCTGCTGAGCAAGACCACTGGGTTCCCTGGCTTCAGCTACCTTTCCAGGGGAGGGAGAGGTTCTGTCTTGCTGGGGTTCCAGGTGCCACTGAGGTACAAAGAAAAACTCCTGCAGCTAGCTCAGTGTCTGCCCAAATGGCCACCCAGTTTTGTGCTCGAAACCCAGGGCCCTGGGGGTGTAGGCACCCAAGGGAATCTCCTGGTCTGCAGGTTGTGAAGACTGGGAAAAGTGTAGTATCTGGGCCAGATAACACTGTCCCTCATGGTACAGTCCATCATGGCTTCCCTTGGCTAGGGGAGGGATTTCCCTGACCCCTTTCACTTCCCAAGTAAAGCAACATACCACCCTGCTTCTCCTCACCCTCTGTGGGCTGTACCCACTGTCTAACCATTCCCAGTGAGATGAACCAGCTACTTCAGTTGGAAATGCAGAAATCATCTGCCCTCTGCATTGGTCTCACTGGGAGCTGCAGACCAGAGCTGTTCCTATTTGGCCATCTTGCCTGAACTCCGAAGATTTTATTCTTAAGTAAACAAAATACCATCACTACAATCACTGTGATAATACTGCAATTATGGTATCAATAATCTTGTATGTTAAATTTTATATTTGTAATTTAGAATACAATAGTCAATAAAGAAATTTTTGAAAAAGTTATTATCATTCATTGTTCCAGAAGGATATGTGTTAAGAATTCCTAATGATAGCATCCTTTGAAACCTTAAGATCTGCTACAGTCTATAAAGCCAGGGATGTGAGAACCTTGGACTGTTCTGACATTTTCATAGTGTTTTCAGTTTTTGTAAGTAGTCATTTATGACAAAAGGTAATAAACCATAAAAGCTGTGCTGTGGTGGCAGTGGTTTCATAAAACTGCCTCAACAATGAAATTAGTAATATACTGCACTGTTTGATAGCATGTCTTTTTCAGATGTTATCTAAATGTAACTTTAAACACCCTGGGGAAAAAGACATTGCATTTTAATTTTATGGGTGAACTACAGTAGGTTCAGTGTACATTAATTGAAATTCCTTTGTGCTTGGTCAACATGAGAGCCAATGATTATCCAAACTTAAATTTTTTTAAGCTTGTCTTTTTTTTTTCTTTGTAAACTGAGGAAAGAAAAAATGAAAATATTATGTGAACAAAAACTTAGTTAAGGATGATCATCAGATATTGCTTACACAGGAAAAATGGAAAATATCTTACATGCCCCATAATGGGACATGAGTTATATGAACTATAGTACCACCATATAATGAAATATACTATGCACCCATAAAACAAATGCTATAAAATATATTTATCATCTTAAAGGGATGTAATTATTTACTGCTCAGTTTTAAAGGCTAGGTTAAGAAAATATTTGTGCTTATATGCATAATAGGTTTATACATTATAAGCCTTAAAAATATAAAACAAATTAATATGACTAACAACAATAGTACAAAGGTGGTTCATAGGAAGTGGGAAAATATATGTGCACTGACTTCCTAATCTTTTACAGCAGTATTTAATAGATATTTTCAGAGTTAAAGTTTTCTGACTCGCACTGTTTTAAAAATATTTCACTTTTATTTTAGGAGCTTTGGGCAAAATTTGCAGGAGTAAACTGCATAAAAACTCTTTTTATTAATCCCTCTCTGAAATATTGCTTGCTTTTGTACTCAAATCTTTTAAATTCATGTTTTCTTCTGATGTTTGTAATTCAATTCAAGGTAATATTGTACTGATACGCTGATATACAAGCCCTGCTAGAGCATTGGTCATAAAGCAATGAAAAAGACCAAAAGATAAAAGATAAATAAATGGACTATAACTACATACGGAAGTAGAGTTTCAAACTAGCATAAATGAACAGTTTAACAAGGAGATGATACTTGAAGTCCTGAAAGGTGTATAGATTGAGGACAGAGAAGTTTGAAGGCTGTTTAGTTAATAGGTGGAGGAACCCAGAAATAACTCTGCTAGCAGGAGCCAAATGTTTCTGCATTTCACCAAAGTAAGAAATGCCTTGATTCATTGATTCTCCCCTGGTTTGGGCTAGAGGATAAAAAACAGTTTGCACAGTACCAGTGAGAGAGCAGAAATAAAGGGAAGGCAAATTCAGGAAATAAATAATAAATGCTTAGAAACAAAACTCTGTATCACTTGCAATTCAAGGAAAAGTGAATGAAACAGCTTGGCTAAAGCTAAGCATGGCTGCAAATCTGTAGGGAAGACGGGGGTCTATTATGGAAGAAACTGAAAGCTAAGTAGAGTAGTAGACTTTAACAAATATGAATAATCATCACTGATTTCTAAGTTAGATTTTGAAAATATTTAAATGATATAAAATAAATCAACAGTGTAAAAGAGCAAGTGAAGAAACATCCTTTCCAAACAGCCTACTATAGTCCAGGCACAGTGTTCAGTAATTTCTCATTTAATATTTATAACAACTCCATGAGGCATATATTACAATTTTCATTTTACAGATGAGGAAATTAGAGCTCAGAGATGTTATTAAAAAATAACATACCTGCTCCAAGTAGGGAAGAATAGACACTATTAAGGGACTGTTTAGGAGGCAGGCTTTTTGAATGATAGAGTAAGGAGCTCCAAAAATTCACTTCTCCATAAAAGTAATTAAAACATTGACAAAATTGTCAAAATCACCTCTGTCGGAACCCTGGAAATGAACTAAAGGCTTGCAAGAATTTAAGGAGTGCTTACTCAAGGAAAATGCCTAAATTTTGGTAAGGACAGCAAGCTTCTGTGGTGTTTTAGCTTGCCCTATTTCCATCCCTTACTTCCCAATTCTACAGGAGTCATGAAAATCAGCAGCATTATAACCATGGCAACTGTGAAAACCATCAGCCTAGCAGCAACTGGAGAAAGTTGACTAGGTTTGGAGCTCCTTAAAAAGCAGTATCCTTTGAGAATTGCTTCTAGTTTCTCTGTCTGCAGCTCTCTGGAAAATCTCCATTCACAGGACTTTTCATTATTTGACTTGACTCAAAATTCCTTCAGTAGGAAAATCCCTATTCATAGAATCTTTCCCAAAAATAATTAGCCACAGTTACTAGCAGTGCAACTGCTTTAAGTAGTGATACTAGTTGAAGAAAAGAAGAGGCAGACTAAAAAAAATGTAAAAGGAGTATCTGGGTAATTAAATAAACATAAGGGTCTTGGAAGACCTCCAACATATTCCTGGGAATCTCGAAGGTCATGTTTATGTACAGGAATTGACACATATTGAGGAAAAACACAGAAAGGCCCTTATCTCTCACCCCTGGCTGAACTTGAGATCCTGAACAAAAAGGAAATGAAGACTAAGGCAGAGTTATAAACTGCCAAGGCACTGAAGATGTAGTCCATACACAGATACCCCTTCAGCACAGTGGAAACTTATTGGATAAAGGCAATTAAGGAAATAACTGTATAATCATTAGCTGATCATTAAGCTAACTTATCCATGACTTCAGTGGCTTATGATAGAGAATAGAGAGTAAGTCCAAGAAGGACATTCAATAAACAAATAAGAACAACAATGATAGGAAACAGCAACAACTATCCAGCAAATGACCAACAACAGCAACAATAATGGTGTCTGGTGATTTAGTTTTCAAAGATACCAAAGTATATTATTTAAAATATTTATTTTCCAACAAAAATTACAGGACACACAAAGAAACAGGAAAGTTTGGGTGTGGTGGTATACTCTTGTAGTCTCAGCTACTTGAGAGGGAAGCAGCAGGATTGTTTGAACACAGGAGTTGAAGACTGCAGAGAGTCATGATCATGCCACTGCAGTCTGGCCTGGGTGGCAAAATGAGACCTTGTCAAAAAAAGAAGGAAGGAAGGGAGGAAGGAAGGAAGGAAGGGAGGAAGGGAGTAAGGGAGGAAGGAAGGAAGGAAGGAAGGAAGGAAGGAAGGAAGGAAGGAAGGAAGGAAGGAAGGAAAAGAGAGAGTGATAGAGAAAGAAGTAAAGAAAGAAAGAAAGAGGAAGGAAGGAAAGAAGGGAAGGAAGGAAGGAAGGAAGGAAGGAAGGAAGGAAGGAAAGAAAGAAAGAAAGAAAGAAAGAAAGAAAGAAAGAAAGAAAGAAAGAAAGAAAGAAAGA
>NC_045437.1:80455942-80494730 GCF_002776525.5 Piliocolobus tephrosceles | reverse complement strand
AAGAAAGAAAGAGAAAGAGAGAAAAAGAAAGAAAGAAAGAAAGAAAGAAAGAAAGAAAGAAAGAAAGAAAGAAAGAAAGAAAGAAAAGAAAAAGAAAGAAAGAGAAAGAGAAAGAAATAATAAAGGGAGAGGAGTCATTCAGGTAACAATGACATGATACCAGATGAAAATTCAAATCCACATTAAAAAAATAAAAAGATTAAGTAAAGGTAACTACATAAGTAAATATAAAGATAATATCAGTGTATTTTTGTTTTTAACTCTTTCCTCCTATATGAGTCAAAAGATAACTGAATAAAGCAATAATCATAAAGCTATGTTGATAAGCTTATAATTCATAAAGATGCAATTCGTATAACAGTAACAGCAAAAAGGATTGGAGAGAGAGTGAGTCTATCTTGGAGCAAAGTTTTTTTATACCATCCAAATTAATTTGATATCAATCTAAACTAGATTGTCTCAAGTAAAGGTGTTAATTTGTAAATCTCTAGGCAAACATTAAAGAAATAACTAAAATGACATAAAGACTCAACAAGAAAAGAAAATGGTACACTAGAAAACATCTATTTAACATGAAGGAAGGAAGAAATAAAGGGGTAGAGAAACAAAACTAAGACATATAGCAAGCAAACAACAAAATGGCCAGCATAAATTCTACTTTATCAGTAATTGTATTATACACAAATAGGTTAAACACCCCAATCAAAAGGCAGAGATTAGAAGAATAGATAAATGGCCTAGCTATGTGAAATATCTACAGAAGCACACTTTATATTTAAATGCACAAATAGATTGAAGTGAATGGATGTAAAAAATATATATATATACACCATGCAAATGGTAACTAAAAGAAAACTGGTGTGGCTATGCCAATATCAGACAAAATAGATTTTAAAACAGAATTTGTTACTAGAGAACAGGAAGGACATTTTATAATGTCAAAAAGTCAATTGATAAGAAATACATAACAATTATAAATTTATAAGCATCTAAAAACAGTGTCCCAAAATAAATGAAGCAAAACTGACAAAATTAGAGGGAGAAAGACAATTCAAGAAAAAAAAAACAGATGAAGACTTTAGGATATTACTTTCAAAGCATAGAACATCTAGCAGAGGGTCAACAAGGAAACAGAAAACTTCAATAATATAAGCTAACAGACATCTATAAAACCCTCCCCTAAGCAACACATTCTTTTCAAGTGCACATTCTCCAGAAGAGACCGTATGCTGGACCATAAAACAAACCCTAGAACATTTGCTAGAATTAAAATTTTAAAATCATAGTTTTGGTCATATAGAATTAAATTAGAAGTCAATAAAAATGAAATTTTAGATATTCAAAAATGTGAAAATTCAACAACGTAGTACTACATAAGCAATGAGTCATATGAAATCACAAGAAAAATTTCACTGGAGAGGCATAGAAAACACAAACACCACAGCTTATGTGATTCAGCTAATGCAGTGCTTACAGAGAAATTCAATGCTGTGAACACATGTTAAAAAAAAATCAATAACCAACCTTTCACCTTAAGAAATTACAAAAAGAACTGTAAACCCAAACTAAACAAAATAAAATAATAGTGGATAAAAATAAATGAAATAAAGGAGAGAAAACATTAAAGAAAATCTAGATAATCAAAAGCTAATTATTTGAAAAGATCAACAAAACTGATAAACTTTTAACTAGAATGACTAATGTAAAAAGAAAGAAGATTCAAATGACTAAATTCAGTATGAAAGAGAGAATATAATTACTAGCCTTACAGAAACAAAAGGAATTATGAAAGAATATTGAATTATATGGCAACAACTTAGATAATTTAAGTGGAGAAATTCCTGATAAAACAAAAAGCACTGAAACTTATTCAAGAAGTAGGAGATCAGACTCAATCTATAAGTAAAGAATTTAAATGACTGATTTTAACACTTTCCACAAAGAAAATCATAAGTCTGGATGGCCTCAATGGCAAATTCCTCCAAACGTGTGAAGAAGAATTAATAAAAATGAAATCCTCTTCCAAAAAATAGAAGAGGAGAAAACACTTTCCAATTCATTCTATGAGGCCTGTATTATTATCATACTAAAACCACGTAAAGGCATCATAAGAAAAGAAACTACAGGAAAATGTCTCTTATAAAGATAGGCATAAAAATTCTCAACATAATACAAGCACACTGAATCCAACAACGTATAAAAGGGATTTTGCACTGTGACCAAGTGGGATTTATCCTAGGAATGAAAGGTAGCCTTAACACCAAAAAGCAATTAATGTAATATAACGTATCAATAGATCAAACAATGAAACGATATGATCACTTCAATCAATTCAGACAAATCATTTCACAAATTCCAATTCCCTTTTTATATAAAAGAAGCTCTCAATAAGATAAAAGAAACACTCAAAAAACTAGGAATAAGAAGGGAATTTTCTCAGTCTCATAAAGAGCATCTACAGGTATCCCAAAGCTAACCTCAGAATTAATGGTGAAAGACTAAGAATTTTCTCCCTAAGTTCAGGAAGAAGACAAGTATGTCCGCTCTTGTCACCTCTACTCAACATTATACTAGAGGTTCTAGTCAGGGAAATTATGGAAGAAAAAGAAATAAGACACATTCAAATTGGAAAGGAAAAACTATAACTATCTCCACTAGCAGATGGCATAATCTTGTATTTAAAGAATAGTTGCCAAGCTCATTCTTATTGTTGGCATAATATAGTTCCTGGCAGTTGTAGAATGAGGTTCCTGTTTCCTTGCAGGATTTCATCCAGAGGCTGTTTTTACCTTCTACAGGCCTCCCTCATTCCTTGCCTTGGGGTCCCTTCCATTTTCAAGGTAACAACAGCACATCAAATCTTTTTCATGCTTTGAATTTTTTGACTTCCTCTTCCATGACAAGCTGGGAGAAACCCTCTGCTTCAAAAAAGGCTCAGGTGATTAGGTCAGGCCTAACAAGGTAATTTCTCTATTTTAAGGTCAACTGATTTGGAACTTTAATAATATCTGCAAAATTCCTTCACAGCATGGAAGGAATTTGGGGCCATGAGACAAACCCCAGTACATTTGCAAGAACTGAAATGTATGGCAGTACCTAGATTCATGGTTGCTTCAATAACTAGGAGAAGGTGTGTGTACACCAAGGACCAGGAATCTGAGGAGGTGACCATCTTAAAATTCTTCCTGGAACATTACACTTTCAACAAACTATCTAAAGTGTTAGAGCATTTGTAAACTGTGTGTTCAAAAACTTTATCAGTACAAGAACAGAGAAAATGAATGCCAAGCTGCATCATGGATATGCAAAGATGAAGAGCTGATCATTGCTATAGTACAGTACATGATGTGTAATGTTAGAGTACGGTACAAACTCTAAAAGGTGGCTACAATATAGTGTGAAGTGGAAGACAAGTGAAGGAGCATAGGAAGGTAAAGACCAGACTTTTAGGCCTTATTAAAAAGAGTAAGCTTTATTCTGCTGGCAATGGGCAGCCAAGAAACAACACAGATCATTTCCTTGTACACAGATTACTCTGATAAGAAGAATCGACCAGGCACAGTGGCTCACGCCTGTAATCCCAGCACTTTGGGAGGCCAAGGGGGACGGATCATGGGGTCAGGAGTTTGAGACCAGCCTGGCCAATAGGGTGAAACTCTGTCTGTACTAAAACTACAAAATTAGCTTGGTGTGGTGGCATACGCCTGTAGTTCCAGCTACTTGGGAGGCTGAGGCAAAAGAATCGCTTGAACCTGGGAGGCAAAGGTTGCAGTGAGCCAAGATTGTACCACTGCACTCCAGTCTGGACCACAGAGCGAGACTCCATCTCAAAAAAAAAAAAAAAAAAAAAAGATGTTGAAGCCTGGCTGCCTGGGTTTACATCATTCCTCTGTTCATTACTAGCTCTGTGATCTTGACAAGTTACTTAACCTCTCTGCACCACAATGTCTTATCTGTAAAAAGCATATAATAAGTTCACCTACTTTATGAGGTTGTCTTGGGGATTAAATGAGTTTATAGGTAAAGCACCTAGAACAGAGGCCCACACAGAAATGCTACTTAAGGGTCTGCTGTCATCATCATTATCATTGAAAGAGTAAGACTGGAAAATTGAGATCATTTAGAAAGCTTTTGAAATAATAAATACATGATGAAGGCAACAGCAGTAAAGACTGAGGCACCCAGCACAGATTGAGAAACACTAGGAAATAAATTTGACTGGATTTCGATATGGGGATGATGCAACAGCAGTTGAAAATGATTCTTAGGCTTTCTGGTTGAAGTGAATGAGCAGATGGTGATTTCATAAGCCAAGGCAGAAAAAAAAGAAGAGCACATTTGTGATAGGTGTGGTTTGGGGTGACCTTGGACATACGGTCAGATAGATGTCTGAAAATAAAAGGCTAAAATCTGGAGATCCAGCTTTAGGAGTGATTGACATATAGATGGTAGATACATGAGATCATCCAAAAAGAATATGGAAAAAGGAAAGAGAAACAGACCAAGGATCAAACCTTAGAAAGCATTAAAGGGATGGCAGAAGAGGGAAAACCTGCAAAAGAGACAAAGAAACAGCAGTCAGAGATTTATAACAAGGAGAGAATATCCTCATGAAAGCAAATAGAATAAATAATTTTCAAAATATAAAATGTGATCCTTAGTACCAAAAGCTACAAATATGGACTGAAGAGTACCCTATAGTTTAGAGTTGACACTATAGATGCCATTAATATCCCCAATGAGAACAGTAAAGTGGATGAGGCAGCAGCCAGGCTGCAGCGGCTGAACATTAAAAGGGTACTGCTGAATGAAAGAAGCTACTGTAAGATTCTAGAGCATTATCTGGGAACAGTGACAGAGTTTGGGCCAAAAAACATATAAAAAGAAAGAGGTCTGTCTTAATGTGCAAGAAGGAAGTTCAAATGGTGGGTATTTAATTAGTTCTGCCCAGCAATAGCTTGTCTGTTAAGTAAATTATCTGGCATGTAGTACTCAAAATTCTCCACAGTTATAGTTCAAAGAATTTCCCTAATAACTTAACGTTAACTTCATGTGAAACATAAACTACTTATGATTCAAATCTTCTAGGAGAGAAATAGGCTCAATAAAATGTCACTTTTGTTATAGATCAAAGGTTTCCTTTTATAACATATTTGTGCCAGAAAGACAGATATCTCTTATTACAATTGGGAGCCCTCAGGGATTTTGCTTTCGTATAATTACCCATAGTTTAACACTTAGAAGGGTGTCAAACTGGTGTCTCCAAAGACAGCTTAAGAATTTCTGAGTCATTATTAACTCTAAGATCATTATGGCTTGATCAAGCTTATGGGGAGGAAAGGGGTGTTCCCCTGATGAATAGCAGCTGACATTTATTAAGCAGTTTGTCAACATGGTATGGGTTATGCTGTCTTCATGCATTAGTTCATTTAACCCTCACATAACCCAGCAGTCAGGAGCCATTATTGACTTCATTTTTATAGCAGATTACATTTCAATTTAGAGAGGGTCAATAACCTGCCTGAGGATGCAACTAGGGATGGGGAGTGCCCAGATTTGAATAGAAATAGCCACAAACTGTACACTGCATTTTTTTCACCCTGGATTCTCCTCCACATGCACACCATTCATCCATTCAGGGAAGGAAATGTTTGGTTAAGAAAACAAACAGATGGTGATGGTCAAAGGGTACAAAGTTTCAGTTATACAAGATAAATAAGTTCTGGAGATCTACAATAGAGCAAACTGCCTATAGCTAACAATATTGTATTGTAAGTACTTAAAATTTACTAAGGGAGTAAATCAATAAAAATAACAGAAATTGACTCAAGTTCTGAATGACTCAAGAGTCTGAATACTTCTTACAGGAATAACTCAAATCTATTATTTTATTTTCTTCTTTCCTGATTGTGCCTTCTAGCCACTTGCAGAACACATTTTCACCTTTGCCAAGGAGAAAACGGAAAATAGAAAAGGTGAACTCAAAATAAGAAAGTCAGCCTTAAGTAAAATTATGAAACAAGTGAAATCTGTGCCACTCCCAGCTCCATTTTCCTTTGCTTCCTGGCTTAGGTAAATGAGCAGATGGTGATCCCATAAGCCAAAGCATCTCTTCTTACAAAGTATCATTGCTTTGGTGGCCTTTGGGTTGCTAAGCAACTCTCCTTCCTCGACCCCACGTCTGTCCCACACATCACTGCTTATCGAATTCTAGCCCTGTCATCATATTCATTCTATTATCAAAAAACATGGAATATATTAATTTTCCATGTTCCGTGGGATCTTCTGTAGTTCACGGATATTTCATTTTTTCTTTTTTTTTTCTTAAATTTTGTACATATATTCTAATCACTGATATTGTTTATTCTCCTACCCTCTTATTCTCCTTAAAAAAGTACCTCCTAATCCTTACCTGAAGCTAAACAAATCTTTTTACAGGTTTATAAGTTTTTTCTCTCTCAAATAGACCATCCTGGCTAACACAGTGAATGCCCATCTCTACTAAAAATACGAAATAATTAGCTGGGCATGGTGGCGGGTGCCTGTAATCCCAGCTACTCAGGAAACTGAGGCAAGAGAATTGAACCCGAGAGGCAGACGTTGCAGTGAGCCGAGATCACACCACTGCACTCCAGCCTGGGCCACAGAGTGAGACTCCATCTTAAAAAAAAAAAAAAATCTCTGCCTATTCAACAAAATGATAGCACATTGTATGCTATTTTACTAATGAAAAGGTTATCTTTCATATAGTCACCCCTAATTACAAGTACAGCCCCATAAAGGGCAAGACATTTTCTTTTTATGAGTATCAGAATAAGTAATCTTAAAATACTACCCTACCCCTGAGTCACATTTAACAAAAACAACAGAACAGCTTCAGTGATGGGCATTTAAAATACTGTGGTAGCTAGGTGGGAGCTGTTTTTGAACAGGCAGATCTCTTTCAGTTCCTCAAATTATACACTAACGTTGCCTCCTATTCTGTTTATAAGTAGGATCATCCCAGTGCAAACTAATTCAATACAATTTCTTATTAATAGATTTGGAAGAATATTTGTGAGGAGAAGTGTGGAGAAAATGAAAACTCTTCTTTCTTAAGTTTCAAGACATTCAAAGTTTCAATTAAGGATATTCTGGACAGAAATTCAATTTTAATGGTGGGGTTTTACCTTTTAGGTTATTTTTGTACTTTTAAAGTAAAACTTTATTTTTTAAAAAATTGCCGAATATTTGTCAACTTATCATGCCATAAGCACCAAACACAAAGCAGTGAATTAAAATGGATTTATTAACTTAAACTCCACCAGAGAAGACAGATATCAAAACAACAATAAAAATAGGTCATGCACAATGACTCACGCCTATAATCCCAACACTTTGGGAAGCTGAGGTGGGCAGATCACTTGAGGCCAGGAGTTCTATACCAGCCTTGTCAACATGGCGAAACCCCATCTCTACTAAAAATACAAAAATTAGCCAGGTGTAGTGGCACACGCCTGTAATCCCAGCTACTGGGAAGCTGAGGCACAAGAATCACTTGAACCCAGGAGGCGGAGGTTGTAGTGAGTTAAGATTGTGCCACTGCACTTCAGCCTGGGTAACAGAGCAAGACTCCATCTCACAAAAAAAAAAAAAAAGAAAGAAAGAAATATAGCTTCAATTTTTCTGTCATATACTCCCTAAGAATTTTGAACTTCTTGACATTGTATTTGTATTAATTCCTTTTTTTTTTTTTCAAGACGGAGTCTCACTCTGTCACCCAGGCTGGAGTGCAGTGGTGCTATCTCAGCTCACTGCAACCTCCACCTCCCAGGTTCAAGTGATTCTTCTGCCTCAGCTTCCCAAGTAGCTGGGACTACAGGTGCCTGCCACCACACTCAGCTAATTTTTGTATTTTTAGTAGAGACAAGGTTTCACCATATTGGTCAGGCTGGTCTCAAACTCCTGACCTCATGATCCACCCACCTCGTCCTCCCAAAGTGCTGGGATTACAGGTGTGAGCTATCATGCCCAGCTGAAGCTATATTTCTTAAGAAGAAAAATTTGGTTATCATTACCTCAAAATCTATTACAGTTTCTACAGTGTATTATTCCTCATATGAAAGATACCATAAGAAAATAATGGAGTAAAAGATAATTGAGGATCTTTTCTGGTTCTTGTTTATCCCTAACTGTACTCCTAATTATAAAAGAAACATGACTAGAATGAAGTAGGTAGTGATCTTATATGTTACAAATATAATAGCTTAATTCAGTTTAAAATATAATTGTTTAGAGACTGAAATTCAGAGACAGCATAAGCAAAAGTTTTTTACTATCTTGACAGGTTAAGTGGATGATTTTTCCCAAAAGCTAGTTCTTTAGTGCAAATAAAACCAGAAATGATTACAGTTCTTTTTGCCTACGTGCTGGTAAACACTTCTTAGGAGGAGAGAATCAACTGATATCTGAGAAAAATCAACAAAAATTTGTCTGGCAAGGCAATTAGGATTCTAAAATTACTGCCCCATTGTAACTTTCCCTAGCAACTATGATTCATGGATGTAAAATTTTCCTTGAAAGGACATGTGTTGTATTGAAAAGGAAGATATAAAGACTTCTATAGTGAATGATTTTACCAATATATAAAAGAAAACACACACACACACGTTTCAAGTTTAATTATTAACTTTGTCTCCAATGCATGACAAAGAATGAATAAAGCAAATAAGCCCATAATTTTTAATGAATATTTTGATCAGGAATATAAGCTCAGTTGACTTAAAACATTAAGAGATTATTATTTATTTTATTGATCCATTAATTGTGGCTACCCAATTCATGGTTTGAGGTAAAATTAACTTTCATTTTGGAATGAAAACAACAAAACTCTTACCCAAAATAGTCTTCTCATCAAAACATTAAACAGAAGCAAAGCTTTAGTCTATCAAAGGATCAGGAATATACTCCTAATACACTGAATTATTTTACTTCAAAACTTTTATTTATACCCTCTCTTTCTGCTGAGCTATATAGAAGCTAGGGAATACATTAAAATATATTTTGAATGAAACAGCGTGTATTAAAAGCTCAAAATTTGTGCTTTTCTGTGTTTTCTCCGTGATTGTTAGGACTATGAATGTTCGATTGGGATGATGTATCATGGAAGCTTACTACTAGCTTCTTAAATTATCCGGTGGCATTAAAAGTGAAAACTCAGTAAGGCAATGTACATATTTAGGTTATATATATATATATATATGATACACCAGTTGAGAGAAGGAGCTTCTAAATTATCTGCACACTGATAATAATATCCAAATGATAAAAGATACTCAAATAATACTAAACCTAATAGCTGCAAGAAGATCCACAGTCATCAAACCATAATACAGAAATTTCAATTATATTTTTTACTCCACAAATGTTTGTCTATCATTTTATAAATTTAGATATACAGGAATGAAGCAGAGTGACTGTCTGTGAAATTGGAGTACAAAATTCCATTCAGCAGAGGCCTATTTACTTAAGAAAGTTTTATGCCTAGTAATTTAGGTAATCAAAAAAATGTATTTTAGGAGTTGCCAGAGCCTGAGGAACAACTGTATTCAATCAAGTTGATCTAAAGGTAGTTTCTCCTGCTTCCAAACAACTTAATTAATTCAAAGAGCAAAGAATGCCATTCTCAGATCAAATACAGTAAAGCAGTGTAGGTTTTAACATCTAGGTCACAAAATCAAATACACATCTCGAGTTTTTTGAGCTCAACTCTCCAGAAAGCCTTGTCAAAAAAGTTTTTGATAAAGGAAATGCTATATTCAGACCTAAGATGGAATGAAATAGCCTTATGGGCATGTGCAAGTAGACCCCCACAAAGGGGAGGAAGGGACAAGGAAGGCAACCAGGATGCTACTACAAAAGAGTGAGATTCAAGTAATAACAGGATATTTCAAATGAAAAAAAAAAAGAAGACACAGGTGTGAGAAACATTCCAGATATCCTTCTGGAGACAGGATTCAGACATGACAATTTCTAAGTAATAGGATAGGTTAAGTATCTGCATGGTGAAGCATGAAGATGCTGAAAGCAGAAATTAAGAGGAAAGAGGGAAGGACCAAAGACCACAAAATGAGTCAAGTTGAGTCCCAAATCAAAACATATTGCGATTTCTTATGGAAGATATACCTGAACATCTGACTTGAAATCACTTCCCAATTTCTTCATGCTAACATATATACTCTACAGTTTTAACATGATTCAGTTCAACAAATTTGTTTCTACCCCTACGTGAATAAAGCACTGTGCTTGGGGTGAGTTGGGAAGCAGTGTTGGAAGATCTAAGAATGAATTAGATATAAACAAGCAATATGCTCCTAGCATAATGAAAGAGACCAATAAATACCTAACTAATCCATTGAACTATCCTAAGTTCCATAATATAGGTATAATGACCACTGAGGTAGAAAAAATTAACTCCTAGCTACATTCTAGAAGACATACATCAACTGAAACTGCATTTTAAGTTTTCTGACATGCAGAAATGGGTGGTTGGGAAACTTCACAGACCTATCAGGATACCAGAGTGACTTTGGAACAATTCTTTAATCTCACTAGACTCAGTTACTTTATTAATCCTTTCTCATGCTGCTAATAAAGACATACCCAAGACTAGGTAATTTATAAAGGAAGAAGGTTTGATTGACTCACAGTTCCACATGGCTGGGCAGGCCTTACAATCATGGTAGAAGGAGAATGAGAAGCAAAGTTACATCTTACATTGTGGCAGGTAAGAGAGCATATGCAGGAGACTTCCCACTCATAAAACCATCAGATCTCATGAGACGTATTCACTACTGCAAGAACAGTATGGGGGAAACCACTCCCTTGATTCAATTATCCCCACCTTGTCCCACCCTTGACAAATGGGAATTGTTACAATTCAAGGTGAGATTTGGGTGGGGACACAGTCAAACCATGTCATTCCTCCCCTGGCCCCTTTCAAATCTCATGTCCTCACATTTCAAAACTAATCATGCCTTCCCGATAGTCCCCCAAAGTCTTAACTCATTTCAGCATTAACTCAAAAGTCCACAGTCCAAAGTCTCATCTGAGACAAGGCAAATCCCTTCCATCTAGGAGCCTGTAAAATCAAAAGCAAGTTAGTTACTTCCTAGATACAATGGGGATACAGGCATTGCATAAAAACACCCATTCCTAATGGGAGAAATTGCCCAAAACGAAGGAGCTACAGGCCCCATGCAAGTCCGAAATCCAGAGGGGCAGCCAAATCTTAAAGCTCTGAAATGATCTCCTTTGACTCCATGTCGCATATGCAGGTCACACTGATGCAAGAGGTAGGATCCTATGACCTTGGGCAGCTCTGTCCCTGTGGCTTTGCAGGGTACAGCCTCTGTCCTGGCTGCTTTCATGGGCTAATGTTGAATGTCTGCAGGTTTTCTAGGTTCACAGTGAAAGCCATCAGTAGATCTACCATTCTGGGGTCTGGAGGTCAGAAGTCATCTTCTCACAGCTCCACTAGGCAGTGCACCAGTGGGGGCTCTATGGGGGTGCTCCAATTCCCTTCTGCACTGCCCTAGCAGAGGTTCTCCATGAGGGTCCTGCCCCTGCAGCAAAATTCTACCTGGGCATCCAGGTGTTCCCATACATTCTCTGAAATCTAGGTGGAGGTTCCCAAACCTCAATTATTGACTTCTGTGCACCCACAGGCTCAATACCACATGGTAGCTGCCAACACTTGGGGCTTGCACCCTCTGAAGCCACAGCCTGAGCTGTACCTTGGCCCCTTTTAGCCACAGCTGGAGCTGCTGGAAAGCAGGGAACCAAGTCCCTAGGCTGCACACCAGATGGGGGCTAGACCTGGCCCAAGAAACTATTTTTTCCCTCCTAGGACTGTGATAAGAGGGGCTGCCTTGAAGGTCTCTGATATGCCCTGGAGACATTTTCTCCATTGTCTTGGAGATTAACATTAGGCTCTTTGTTACTTATGCAAATTTCTTCAGTGGGCTTGAATTTCTCCCCAGAAAATGGGTTTTTCTTTTCTATTGCATCACCAGGCTGCAAATTTCCCAAACTTTTATGTTCTGCTTCCTCTCCAATGCTTTGCCACTTAGAAATATTTTCTGCTAGATACCCTAAATTATCTCTCTCAAGTTCAAAGTTCCACACATCTCTCAGTTTCACAGACTGGAGCAAAATGCTGCCAGTTTCTTGGCATAGCAAGAGTGACCTTTACTCCAGTTCCCAACAAGTTCCTCATCTCTGTCTGAGACCACCTCAGCCTAGACTTCATCATTCATATCACTATCAGCATTTTGGTGAAAGCCATTCAACAAGTCTCTAGGAAGTTCCAAACTTTCCCACATCTTCCTGTCTTCGGAGTCCTCCGTCTCTAGGAAGTTCAAACTTTCCCACATTTTCCTTCTTCTGAGCCCTCCAAACTCTTTCAACCTCTGCCTGCTATCCAGTTCCAAAGTCGCTTCCACATTTTCAGGTATATTTAGAGCACTGTCCCTCTCTACTGGTACCAATTTACTGTATTAGTCTGTTCTCACGCTGCTAATAAAGACATACCCCAGACCTGGTAATTTATAAAGGAAAGAGGTTTAATTGACTCACAGTTCCATATGGCTGGAGAGACCTCACAATCATGGCAGAAGGAGAATAAGAAGGGAAGTCGCATCTTACATGGTGGCAGGCAAGAGAGCTTGTGCAGGGGAACTCCCATTTATACACCTATCAGATTGGGGGAGGGGTCAAGATGACTGACTAGAAGCTGCAGTGATAGCAGGCTCCCATTAAAAAAAAACATAATAAGCATGTGAATGTGAATCCTTCACTGGCAACCAAGGTATTCAGGTTGTCTCATTAAAATTGACTAGAAGGCTGGCATGATCCACGGAAAGAAGGAAGAGCAGTGTCGTGTAGTGGCCCACCTGAGAGCCACACGGGGAAGGGGAACCCCCTACGCCAGCCAAGGGAGGTGGTGAGTGAGCACACTACCCAACCAGGGAAAGTGTGCTTTTTCCACGGAACTGTGCAACCCACTAATCAGAAGATCCCACTAGCGAACCTACACCACTGGGGCCTAGTGTCCCAACCCCAGAAGGCACAGATCCTTACAGCCTCTCAGAAGGAATCTCCTTAAGCCTACTGAACTCTCAGGGGGAGGGGCGACCAGCACAGGCTGCAGATGGCTGCTGTCCAAGCCCTTTGAGCTCCTTGTAGGAGGGGCACCTTCCAGCACTGGGACTCGCAGCTACCTAACATGCTAAGCTCCCTGGGCCGGGGGAAGGGTGGTGCCCATTTCTGCAGCTCCAGGCTATGCTTTTCCCTTGCTGAAGCCAGGGAGACTGAATGGCTTGGTCCTAAGTCTTGTCCCCACATCCCAACACATCGGCTGGGGCAGTCTACGGCCAGAGTGCCTCTTCAGGCCCAACACCCACCCATCCTTTCTCAGTGGGTGGGGCTTCCCTGCAGGATCTCCAATAACTCCAGGCAGAGGCTCAGGGACAGAATTCAGATCTCCTTGGGCCTGAGCCCCTAGGGGGAGGGGTGGCCGCAGTCTCTGTGGACCAGCAGACTTAGACCCTCTTGATAGTTCTGAGGAATCTGGGCAGCGCGGACGAGTGGGTTTCCCCCAGCGAAACACACCTTCTCCATCAAGGGACAAAGTGCTTTGTTAAACGGGTCCTGCTCCCTGTGCCACTCAACTGGGTGAGACCCTCCAACTGGGATTGTCAGACACTTTATACAGGAGCTATCCTACTGGCATCATGTTGGTGCCCTTCTAGGTCAGAGGTCCCAGAAGAAGGAGCAGACACCCATCTTTGCTGCTCTCCAGCCTCCCTGAGTAACATCTCCAGGCATAGAGCGAGGTCAGTCAGAAT
Organism: Piliocolobus tephrosceles; assembly: GCF_002776525.5. Lineage (NCBI taxonomy): Eukaryota > Metazoa > Chordata > Mammalia > Primates > Cercopithecidae > Piliocolobus > Piliocolobus tephrosceles. Next base: position 80,480,844 of record NC_045437.1, on the reverse strand, counting down.
GGCAGTTATTAAAAAGTCAGGAAACAATACATGCTAAGAAGGCTGTGGAGAAATAAGAACACTTCTACATTGTTGGTGGGAATGTAAATTAGTTCAACCATTGTGGAAGACAGTGTGGCAATTCCTCAAGGATCTAGAACCAGAAATACCATTTGACCCAGCAATCCCATTACTAGGTATATACCCAAAGGAATATAAATCATTCTACTATACAGACACATGCACACATATGTTCATTGCAGCACTATTTACAATAGCAAAGACATAGAACCAACCCAAATGCCAATCAATGATAGACTGGATGAAGAAAATGTGGTACATATATACCATGGAATACTATACACCCTTAAAAAGGAATGAGATCACATCCTTTGCAGTGTCATGGATGAAACTGGGAGTCATCATCCTCAGCCAACTGACATAGGAACAGAAAACAAAACACCACATGTTCTCACTCGTAAGTGGGAGCTGAACATGGAGAATACATGGACACAGAGAGGGCAACAACACACACCAGGGCCAGTTGGGGGTAGGGGGTGAGGGGAGGGAACTTAGAGGACAGGTCAGTGGGGGCAGCAGACCACCATGGCACACGTATATCTGTGTAGCAAATCTGCACATTCTGCACGTGTATCCTATTTTTATTTTTAGAAGAAATAAAGAAAAAAATAAAAAATAAAACAATCAGATCTCATGAGACTTATTCACTGCCGTAAGAATAGCTATTTACCAAAACACTGAAGCATTTACCTAGATCATTTTAACTTTTTTTAAAATTTGTATTTATTCATTTATTTATTTTTGAGACAGAGTCTCACTCTGTCACCAGGCTGGAGTGCAGTGGCACTCTCAGCTCCCTGCAACCTCTGCCTCCTAGATTCAAGCGATTCTCCTGCCTCAGCCTCCCAAGTAGCTGGGATTACAGGCTCCTGCCACCACGCCCAGCTAATTTTTGTATTTTAGTAGAGATGAGATTTCACCATGTTGGCCAGGCTGATCTCCAACTTCTGACCTCAAGTGATCTGCCCACCTTGGCCTCCCAAATTGCTGGGATTATGGGCATGAGCCACTGGGTCTGGCAACTTATTTTTAATTCTAAAAAAATTATCCTTCTTTTTATTTGTCGGGAAGGAGATGAGGAGAGATAAGGAGAGCTTAGAGTCGAGGACATCAATAGTGAAAAATTTCATAGAGATCACAGATTCTAACGTCACCAACAACTGTTTTCCTGAATGAGCTGAGAGACAGTTACTCCAACTTTGCACCATTTCAGTAGTTTCCATGTACCAAAATTACCTGCTTTAAACTTACAAGAGATTCAGCAGGTACTTGTACCAGCAAGCATTCTCTAGCTGACATTTAGGTCAGTATTAGGGAAGAATTACTATGTATTCAGCAGTGAGGGTAGCAGTAATTAGGCACGAATGGAGAAACACTTCCTCTTCTTTTCTTCTATTGCTCTTAGAGCCTTCCTTCCAGTTCAGCCTTCATGCCTTAATTTAGCTATATGTTGGAACAAGTAGATCGTGCTTAAAAAAAAAAACAAAGAGAAAAAAAGAAAAAGAAAAACACACAGATTTCCAATTTACAGTATAAGCAATTGGCTGGACAAGTCTGTGAAAGGAAGTGTTCAAGATAAATGTGTGTAAGGCTATTTCTACATCCACTATTGAAAGGCTCCTTCCAAAGTCTTTTTACTTTGTCAGTACTTAAAATAAACCATAAGGCCGGGTGCGGTGGCTCAAGCCTGTAATCCTAGCACTTTGGGAAACCGAGACGGGTGGATCACGAGGTCAGGAGATCGAGACCATCCTAGCTAACACGGTGAAACCCCGTCCCTACTAAAAAATACAAAAACCTAGCCGGGCGAGGTGGCGGGCGCCTGTAGTCCCAGCTACTCCGGAGGCTGAGGCAGGAGAATGGCGTGAACCCGGGAGGCAGAGCTTGCAGTGAGCTGAGATCCGGCCACTGCACTCCAGCCTGGGTGACAGAGCGAGACTCCGTCTCAAAAAAAAAAAAAAAAAGTAAGTGAGCTCTCTGGTGACCTCAATGCAAGAAAGATATATGTATATGCATGTATATAGAGATGTAGATATGTACCTTAGCTATTCTTTTTTAAAAAACTACCTAGCCCCTGCCTAAAACTTGGATATAAAGAGAGAATTGTGTATTTACAGAGATATTCAGAAAAATTAGATATTACCTACAAAGTTTAGCGCAGACTTATATGTGAAATGTCAAAACCTTCTAGACATTTATTCCAAACCTCTTTTAATCCAAAGTTTACTAAGAGGTATGTTCTTTTAATATTTATGTTAATATTTTATTCTAATAGAATGGCTCATAACTTGGAACTTTACTAATGTCTCCCTTTCAAAATTCTTCTTCACAGACTTCTGGTACATATATTTCTGTCTTTGTCTCCGTTTTTCTAACAACTCTGGACTATTTTCTATTACTTCCAAATAATCAAAGCCCTACCCTTCAGGCTTTCTGAGCAGTCTTGCCCTATGCCAACCTTGATGCATTGTTAATTCACCCATTTTACCCTAAGAAGGTCTATATATAAATCATTGTAGCCCAGTTAGACTTGACAAACGTTTCTGCGAAGGTTATAAGAAAAAAGAGCAAAAAGAAAATGCAATAAGGACTAAATTTACTGGTAGTTAGAACTAGTTTAAATTTAGAAGAACTTTATAAATATAAGTGAAAAAAGTCAATATTCAAGTGCCTGATATTGTAATCCTAAAACAATAACCCAATTTTGTTGCTAACCTCAACCTAGCTTTTTAAAAGAATAAACATTTTACTTTTGTTCATTAACATTTATACAATCATATTTATCAGCTAAGCATGGAAGAAAAATATGTATTATATTTCTTTTAATTCTATGTGATCAATAATAATTATAAAATTACTAATCAACTTTTGATGATTTATTATTTATGCCTTTGGCTGTTAGATGCAAAACACTGTGAACTAGTTTGTTCAATAACTAGTTTTCTTCATTTATTTTTCTTTTCTTTCCTGAATATAAAGAATCTCATTGTCATCTTCAAAGATAGGAATAAACATTTTTTAATCAGCTTTTAACCACAAGGCTCCGTGCTACAAACTGCAGATGTAAAGATATAATATCTGTCCTTAGAGACCTTATGGTGCACCCGATAAAATAAGTAAATACATGAAAATACAAATAAAAATACAAGGTAGTATAAAAGTAGCAAATGGTGTTCTAGATAGTAATGTGAAATTGTGAGGGAGAAAGAAGTTTCTTTTTTTTTTTTTTTTGAGACAGAGTCTCACACTGTTGCCTGGACTGGAGTGCAGTGGCACGATCTCAGCTCACTGCAACCTCCACCTCCCAGGTTCAAACGATTCTCCTACCTCAGCCTCCCAAGTAGCTGGGGTTACAGGCACCTGACACCACGCCCAGCTAATTTATTTTTATTTTTATTTCTAGTAGAGAAGGGGTTTCACTGTGTTGGCAGGCTGTTCTTGAATGCCTGACCTCATGATCCACCTGCCTTGGCCTCCCAAAGTGCTGGGATTGAGCCACCGTGCCCAGCCAAGAAGTTTCTTAATATTAGGACAATCAAAGACAGCATGACGTAAGCAAGTGGATTTTAAGTGTTCCCACCACAGAAAAAGGATGCTTCTGTGAGACGACCTGTGTATTCGTTGGCTCAATTTAGCCCTTCTACATTGTAGACATGTGAAGACATCATATTGTACACTATAAATAATTACAATTTCTATCCACTAAAAAATCAACGTTTAAAATATAAAACCTTTAGAAAGCAATGCACAATTAATATAGATTCAAATATTTAATACTCTATCTTATTTAAAGGTTGAATCTTATTCAAAGGTTGAATCTCCTGCAACATGAAGTGGGTTTCATGGCAATCTTATACCTGCTTAATCCTTGTAAAGACAATGGTTCTTTCCTATCCAAATGTCTTAGTGGTGAAAGTAATCAGGAAGAGCAACAAACTAGCAATGGCTGAATGGAAAATAACTTACGAAACAGTAGTTCAGAAATCACAGAAAGACGTTTCACAAAATACAAAAATGCATAGACCAAAGTCACCATTAGCTCTTCTAAATCAGCCAGTAACTGACTCTATGACACAATCCAACAAAGGGAGGAGTCAAGATAAAGACTCAGACTGGGCACGGTGGCTCACACCTGTAATCCTAGCACTTTGGGAGGCCGAGGGAGGAGGGTCATGAGGTCAGGAGTTCAAGACCAGCCTGACTAACATGGTGGAACCCTGTCTCTACTAAAAACACAAAAATTAGCTGGGCATGGTGGTGCACAGCTGTAATCCCAGCTACTCAGGAGGGTGAGGCAGGAGAATTGCTTGAACCCGGGAGGCAGAGGTTGCAGTGAGCCGAGATCACGCCACTGCACTCCAGCCTAGGTGACAGAGTGATATCCTTTCTCAAAAAAAAAAAAAAAAAAAAAAAAGGAAAAAGATAAGATAAGATAAAGACTTGGGCAGGAATGGGGAAAGATAAGTAAACGTGTTTTTTAAAAAATTACATGAGTTTTTAGGAGTGAATACATATGGTGATGAAGGAAAAATGTTTATCTAAATTTTAGAAATTCCTTTAGTTAAATTTTATATTTCTTAAAATAGAAATAGTACTGAGCAGGACCAAGAGGTTGAAGCTTACTGTGGCATCACTAAGAACAAGGAGACTGTCCAAAGGAAGACAGTTATGCCCAACATTTACTAAAAGTGGGCCATTTCTAATTCTGAATCCTCAAAACGCAAGAACCAAAGAGGTTGCCAAATTCTCAGGATTCTTCCTAGCACAAAAATAATTTGCCCCATTGACAGCATGAATTTTAAAATTTAGATCCTAAGACATTTCAGATTTTATCGAAGTTTAAAACGTGCCAGTCTGAACAGTCACCACTGAGAAAGATCTTCAGATTCAGTGACTACAGTTTATCCTAAGCACTTTTTTGGCGTATCTCATTTTTTTGTTCTGGCTGCTCCTATGCATTAATCTGTATGGGTGTGTCAATAAGATACACCAGATTTTATTGAATGAAACACCAAAAGTAACAGGAATAAGTCTTCGAAAATAATTTGGAGTCCCTCCCTAATGAGTAGACATTTGCCCCAAATCTTCCCATTATAGTCCCAATTTTGTTAAGGGTTTCTTTTCTTTTTTTAATTTCTTTTTTGTTATTATTATTCTTTAAGTTCCGGGATACATGTGCAGAACATGCAGGACTTTTACATAGATATACACATACCATGGTGGTTTGCTGTGCCTATCAACCCGACATCTACATTAGGCATTTCTCCTAATGTTATTCCTCCCCTACACCGTCACCCCTGACGGGCCCCAGTGTGTGATGCTTCCCTCCCTGTGTCCATGTGTTCCCATTGTTTAACTTCCACTTATGAGTGAGAACATGTGGTGTTTGGTTTTCTGTTCCCGTGTTAGTTTGCTGAGAATGATGGTTTCCAGCTTCATCCATGTCCCTGCAAAGGACATTAACTCATCCTTTTTATATGGCTGCGTAGTATTCCATGGTGCATATGTACCACATTTTCTATATCCAGTCTATTATTTATAGGCATTTGGGTAGGTTTCAAGTCTTTGCTATTGTGAACAGTGTGCATGTGTCTTCACAGTAGAATGATTTATAATCCTTTGGGTATATACCCAGCAATGGGATTGCTGGGTCAGATGATATTTCTCGTTCTAGATCCTTGAGGAATAGCCATACTGTTTTCCACAATGGTTGAACTAATTTACACTCCCACCAACAGTGTAAAAGCATTCTTATTTCTCCACAGCCTTGCCAGGATCTGTTGTTTCCTGACTTTTTAACCATTCTAACTGGCATGAGGTGGTATCTCATTGAAGTTTTGATTTGCATTTCTCTAATGAGCCAGTGATGATGAGCTCTATTCCATATGTTTGTTGACCCACTAATGTCTTCTTTAGAGAAGTGTCTGTTCATACCCTTCACCCACATTTTGATGGGATTTTTTTCTTGTAAATTTGTTTAAGTTCTTTGTCGATTCTGGATATTAGCCCTTTGTCAGATAGGCAGCAAAAATTGTCTCCCATTCTGTAGGTTGCCTGTTTACTCTGAAGTTAGTTTCTTTTGCTGTGCAGAAGCTCTTTAGTTTAATTAGATCCCATTTGTCAATTTTGGCTTTTGTTGCCATTGCTTTTGGTTTCTTATCAATCCACTCCCAAACAGACAGAACTGCATATAAGGGTCACTTACTTGGATTGATTGTCATCAATAAGGGAACCAACATTTGATGTTGTGAGAGAAAGACAATCATCTCCAGTGATGATTCAAGTTCCTAGAACTACTTTAAAAACTTTAAGTTAAGTAGAATTGGATTATCAGCAAGCACACAGGAGAAGGGTTAATCATTTGCTAAATCACACAAACTCTACTACAGATGGTCACAAAAACGAGGACAATTCACTCTGCACACTGAACTGTGCTGGGCACTAGAAACGAGGTAAGCAGGAAGTTGAATATTGAGAACACATGGACACAGAAAGGGGAACAACACACACCAGGACCTGTCTTGGGGTGGAGGATGGGGTGAGGGGAGGGAACTTAGAGGATGGATCAATAGGTGCAGCAAACCACCTTGGCACACGCATACCTATGTGACAAACCTGCCTATGTGACACTCTGCACATGTATCCTGTTTTTATTTTTAGAAGAAAGAACGAAAAAAAGTAAGAAATGAGGTAAGTATTAAAAGTTCGGCCCTTGAGAAGTTCATAAACACAGAGGAAGTTTTACCTTCAAATCTCTACCATTTCTGAGCAGAGAAACATGGATATATCTGTGTTTTAAAAACACCAAAGGAATCGCCGGGCGTGGTAGCTCACGCCTGTAACCCCAGCACTTTGGAAGGTCGAGGCAGGAGGATCACGAGGTCAAGACATCAAGAGCATCCTGGCCAATATGGTGAAACTCCGTCTCTACTAAAAATACAAAAATAAGCTGGGCGTGGTGGCACACGCCGATAGTCCCAGCTACTCTGGAGGCTGAGGCAGGAGAATCGCTTGAACCCGGGAGGCGGAGGTTGTGGTGGTAAGCCGAGATCATGCCGCTGTACTCCAGCCTGGTGACACAACAAGACTCCGTCTAAAAAAAAAACACGGAAGGATCTAGCCTTTCTAGGCAACACAGGACAGGGGGAGTATTGCAGACTTTAGGTTTGATCCCAGCTTTTTCACTCCCTACTTATATGACCTTGCATCTCAACTTCTAAATAGTGACGTAAGTGCCATAAACCTTCAAATCATATCTCTGGGAGTACCTACTGAGTGCCAGGTACTGTTCTCTGTGCTTGCTATAGGCCAGTAAAACCAAACCAACCAAAGATGTCTGACCTATGGAGCTGACATTTTGGTGAGCCTTACTTATTTTTTTCTTCTTTTTTATTATGTCTTTTTTATTTATATATTTTTTAGTTGTATCTCAAACAGGAAATAGAAAAAAAAAAAAAAACCTGACACCAATGTTTTCAATCGTCAGATTTGAAAAACGTTAATATTTTGTCATACTTGTGTCAGATATTTTGAAAGAAATAAAGTATTACAAAGTTATGTTTTAAAATTCATTTAAGGTACAAACAGAAACAAAAAATTGACAAAGGAGATGGGACTGAATTTGGGTCCTATTGCAAAATTAGTAAAATCAGGACAACAATGAAATACTCATCAATTTATTGAAGAAATGAAGAGTTCAGCTGTTCTGGACAAAAGAAACGCACTGACAGAACGATAAATTACAAGAAAGATAATGGATGATGCTGTGAACCCAAAACCAATTCAACAGACAAACATAGGGACAAGCAGACGCTTACTTCTTAGGAGCCAAGGATATTTATCACTTGGTATGATACTCATTTGGCCTCAGTAGCTTCTGGAAGAGCTCTGCTCTTAACATTTGAACAATTTATTGCCTAATTATTTAGTGTGCCCTTTTGAAGAGTCTGTCTGCTGGACACTTTCTGAGAGTGAGCACAAAAAGTGGGCTCTTGGAAAGTCATCCCTCCCCCTCATTGCATTAAAAGCAAAATAACCTTTTATCAAATGCTTTGTGACCATTTAGAATATTGAATTTGTATTTTAATCATCGAGTTCAACAGGAATATAGCCAGTGGGAAGGACTTAATTACAAATGATGTCTTTCTCATGGTGATGCCTATAATCCCAGGAGGTGCTTTAATGAAGTTCTGAGCTCTCAGACAGGAAAGGTCAAACGGCTTTCCTCCCCCCGTACCTCCAAAGTGCACAAAGCTGCACCTTTATCCTAGCAGATGTTCAACCAGGTATAATATTAGCCTAAGGCAAAAATTCCAGGAAACAAGAGCTCAGAGGGAAGCAATTCTCTGGAATTTAGAGTAGCCTCTTTTGGAGTTTGAAGAGGAGATGAATTTAGATAATCTCCTTTTGAATATAAATGTATGTTTTGTTACGAGTGTAATATGCTAGCAGAGATACTATTCTGCTTGGGAATTTATTACATATTAAATATTCATGATATTGCAGATCAATATTTTTTAAGTGTTGAAAATGTTCCTGCTACAGATATGCTATGTACATATTCAAATTTGTATAAGGTAAAACCAGCTGAAATTGCTTGTTGGTAGGTCAGAAAAGGTTGAATATTCCATTTTATCTGATTCAATCTAATTACTCAAATTGTCTTACAATTAGCAAAAGAATGCAGAGTTACATTTTATAACACCATTTTGACCTGTTTTTCATTCTTATAAAATACTCTTGTATTATGTTAAACAACATCATTTCAAAATAGGCTGTATATATTATATATAGAATATTTTGATATATATAATTATATATAATACACATGCCAACGTATTTGGAAATATTGTTTAACATAAGAGTATTTTATAAGAATGAAAAATAGGTCAAAATATATTATTGAAAAATCAAAAAAACTTTGACTTTTCTTGAAACTTAAAAAAAAAATGGATTCTTTGCCTTCTCCAAATTAAAAAACAAAACAAAACAAAATAATCCTCAATATGCTATGTATTAGAAAAAAAATCTTTAGTAAAATTAAATTTAAAAGAGTTTGATTAAGCAAAGAACCATTCTGGCAGTTTCCAGAGGCAGAGTAGGCTCAGAGACTCCAGCACAGCCATGTGGTAGAAGGTTTATGGGCAGAAAAAGGAAAATGAGGTACAGAAACCCCCGGACTGGTTATAGCTCCGCCTTTGCTTTATTTGAACAGGGTTTGAACAGTTGACCACACGTGATTGGCCAAAACTCAGTGTTGGCACAGGAGTAGGCCTCAGTCTGTTTACAATTCCATTTAGGTTATAGTTCACAATGTACAGAGAAACATTTAGGCCAAACTTAAAATATGTAAGGAGGCAGCTTTAGGCTAAACTTGATTTATCAAATGAAAGACATGGATTTCTACATGAATTACTAATGTTAATAAATACAGGAAATCTTCAAATACAGAATACTTTTTTGATATGGTTTTCTTTAAGAAGATATTTTGGTCTTCAAAAATTATTTTTACAATTTAAGTCTTTGTAAAATATTTAGTCATGAAAATAGAGTTGTATTTATTCCTGTATTTACTTGATTTGATTTTTTACCGTGGCTTATTATAATGCCTGTGCCCTGATGAAAAATTATAAGGGCTAATCAAAGTAATGTATGCCTCCATAAAGCACAATTTGGCTGAACATTAATTAACTGAACATAAAAATCTTTTCGAAAGACTCTTAAAGCTAATTCCAATGTAAATTTTAAATAACTAGAAAACCATGTGAACCCCAAAACGAACGGAAAAATGTATATAACGTCAATTAAATTAAGCCTGAATAACACTTCATACACACTATTGACAGGTTAAATACTTGTGATTAAAAAGACTGGGGATCTTTAACAAGGACTAGTAAGGAGGCAATGTGGAAGGGAAGGTTGGAAATAGGGGAGGACCAGTAGGGACAGGATGACTCAGAGGTAAGTAGCTGTCATTATCTCTTGAAGTCTATCTCAGTGGTTGGGGCTATACCTGAAATTGAAAAAACAGCTAGCGTATCTCACAATGGTGTGACTAAGTTGCAAAAGACATTGTTTTGCGTGGTTAATAAACAATTTCAGAACAGAATACATTAAATTCTCTTAATGCTGTGCCGGAATAAGTGTATAGAGCAGACCACAAAATAGGGGAACAAGTGCCAGTCATGAACCAGCTGATTTGATTTACACTCCAGGCAATCGCCAGAAATTAGGTTGTTAAGCTGAGGGAACAAGATCGGTATTTAAACTGTCTTTATATGATATCATAGCCACACACCACCAGCCTCACCATCTTTATGGTGCTTTAATATAAAAATCGGATATTTGTTTTTAAGTCTAATTCGTTTATGTTCTTTAAAATACACATCACCCTGAACGTTTACAAGAAATATTAATAGCATAAAAACCCTTTGCATAGTTGAAAAGCCGAGATTTATCTTATTTTTTTTGGCAGTTAATGTAGAGGCCTACATAACAGCTGCCTCAATAGCCACTAGATTAGGGACATAAAACTGCAAAACCCTTAGCTTGTTCCCTGTGCGGGAGGGGAAACAGAAAAATAAGAGAAGAGCCCTCACCCGGGTTTTGGAATTCCAAGAAAGGTGTTGAACTGCCTGATGAAGAATTCGTTTTGAATATAACTGTCTTCATTTAGGGAGGGTGTGTGAGTGTTCGGTTTGTCTTTGAAATGAAACCTTTCCAAGAGGCACGTGTCGATTTACCAAAGACAGAGTGGCAAGGGAGGAGCCCGGAGGCAAGAACTGGTGAAATCTCTCAGAAGACGCGGGAAGAACCCTTTTTCCCCCTGCAATCTCTCCTGCCTCCCTCCAGAGTCCAGGAGGAGGCAGTCCCCGAGGTCTAGACTTTATCTTTAAGACAATAGCGCCGCTCGCCGCCACCCGCGCGATTCGGAGCCAGCATCCTGGCTGCGGCCGCGCCCTGCGCGCTGGCTCATCTGCCCACCGGCCACCTGCACTGCCGACCAGAGCCCCTGTCCCCGCGGCTTCCCCGGCATCTTGGCTGCCTCGCGGGTCCTCCCGTCCCACCTGCACCTCCAGGACGCCCCGGACCCGCCCATCCTCCTGCCCCACTAGTTCATCCACTCACTACTCCCCCATTCCCTACGGCCCACGGGACCCTCTCCCCCACCGGCGCCCCAGCCCGAGCGGCGGCTGCGGCCCTGAGAAGCCCGCAGTTCCGCTCGCGCCGCGCCGCCCTAACCGGCGGTTGGAGCTGGGAGCACGGACGCGAATCCCCGCACGTCCCCAACGCCCCGCGCCACCTGGCCCGGCTCGCTGCAACTCGGGGATGGCCTGCGTCTCGCCTCCACCCTGGCCGCGGGCCCCTCGGGCTTGTTTGCTTGTCCTCAGTCCCAGGGCCAGCCCCACTCCCTCCTCCCGGCTGCTCCAACAGCCGTTTGCTTCCTGCGGTGTGTTTCTTTTTTTCCCCTTCCTAGACTCCATCAAAGGTGGCTCTGTTATTGAAATATGAAGCCATTTCCTCTCCAAAACCCTTGGTTACTCAAGGCGGGAATCAATGGACCTATATACTCTCCCAGGAGTTATAAATAAATGTCTATTTGTTCAGGAGGCGTTTTCCCGCGTGTCCCAGCATCTTCCCCAGTGGTTATTTCAGGAGTGTGTGTGTGTGTGTGTGTGTGTGCGCGCGCGCGCGCACGCGCGCGTGCGGGCGCCCTGTGCCCATCTGGTTCTAATCCTGGGTATGGATCCACAACCCAACCCCACCCATCCCGTCTCTCCCTCGCATTCCTCATTCTATAAATACATCCAGGTTCTTTGAGCTCTGTCATCCAAGGATACAATAGCAGCTGTTTGTTAAGAGAAATTTAAACTCCACATCAATACTGAGTCCAGTAAACCAGAAAATATGCTTCTGCTGATTTGGGTGGAAGGCCATCTCCAGTTTAGGAAGTTTTATGTGCCGTTATCATCATTGTCTGTTATCTTTGATCTCCTTTGGGGAGGGGAAGGCGGGAAAGAGAGGACCTCTCCGACCCTTGGATTTTTCTTTTAAGCAGAGGCTAATAAAACAAAGCGCAAACTGACTGTCCTGAGGAGTGTGCTCACATCGCTGCCCCGCAGATCATTCCACAGACCCCATGTCCCACCCCCTCTGGACAGACCTAGGAGTGGTGAGGGTGAGGGTTTGGGAGGTGTGGTGTGGTGGGGGCTTGTGTGGTTGTAGCGGCCGGCTTTCCTGAACCCCAGAGCGAGATACTCGAGATCTGAGCAGAGGGGAAAGTCATCTAAGAGGCTGCTGCTTTACAAGGTCTGGGCACAGAGCTGCCCCTCCCTGCCTCCCTGAAGTTTGCATGAAGTGCACGTTAGGCTGTAATTAGGGGATCTGGGAGGAGAACTTTCCTGGTGACGCTTTGCTTTTCTTCTGCTCTTGGTGAGAAAGTGCCTCCTTCTTCCCCGGATCAGGACCTCTGCCATCCAGCGCCACAAAGAGACATTCTGCACACACACACTCTCACACACACACACACACTCACACTCGCCCAGAGACAAACTTAAGGTGAGGAGAAAGAGCGCTAGCTTCACATGATCTCCAGCTTCCAACTTAAGCAGAGCTTGAGAGCATCCGAACTCCTGGATTTCAGGACAAGGTAAAACTTGCAAAATTTTTCCCCCTTTTGGTTATACCTTTGTGCCTTTAAGATTTCAAAGGGCAATACACACGTAATGTATATATACATTATACAAATTTTATTCTTTTCTTTTGAATTTAGTTTTCATTTGAATTTAATATGACACCTCAACTTTTTAAAAAGTTTCATATTGTCGGATAAAATATTTCACTACAATAAACAGGCTCAGTTTAGAATTGGAGAAAGAATTAACTCTAGTATCCTGGTTCTGCTAGTGCTACTGCAAATCTGGTAGGGTCATGGTGTCCAAGTGGTGACTTTTCTATCTGTATTTTAACAACCATTTTTACAGCACCTGAGATGAAAAAAAAGATAGTATAGGCTGAAGGGAAAGTGAGGAATGGGAATGTCCAGCCAGGCTTATGAATTTTGTGTTAGAGAATATATAGGGTTACGTGAAAAAGAAAGTTACTTTAAGGCATAGGTAATACCTGTTAGATTAATAATCTTAGAAATGTTGCTGTTTTTGGCCCAGGCTTCTCCAGCTAATTATGAAATTAACATCATAGAATATATACAATGATGTTGATGCATAATTTGAATGCACTGAAGAGAATTTATAGTCATAGTTAAGATTTACTTTTAAAAGTTGCTTCAAGAAATTATTTCTATGTTGAGACTGTTCACCACCAAAACAAACCTAAACTTGTTTGGGCTTCGATTAAGTAGTTTTCTTCCATTGAATGTGACTATTGTGTTCAAAATAAGATGGCTTATTAATTTGAGAATAAGTTGCTTTATTTTCATTTATCACTGGAAAAATACACACAGTGGCCAGTACATTTGGGAATTTTTAGGGTGGAAAGTGTTCCTGTACATGTTCCAGTGTGATGTCATAAAATCAAACATACTGGCTGGCTTCTTGGAAGTTAATAGTTCTTAAGAAATTAAGGCTCTGGATTAATTTCTAAATGAATGTAATATTTATTCATTACAAATATAGTTTCTGGTAACTATTTCTATGTGATTATTTCTGTGTACTAAATTTGCAGAGATTTTATACACATTTCAGTCATTTCAGTATTTTAATGGAATGGGAATATTGTTCTATCAAAAGTATATCATAGTAGTTATCGTTGGAGAATTTTTAATGTAATATGATTCATAATTCTTACATCAGTTACCAAATTCCATTTACTTACAAAAATGAAAGTTTTCCTTCCATTCAGTAAAATACAATGTATACCAAAGGACTCTTCAGAGATTAGCTTTAGTCTTTAGTCACTTTTATACTGCTCATTTTAAAAAATTTAATTGTTTCAGCTAAGATATGAATTTATATTTTTGTTGATGACCTCTTCCACTAAATTGGAAACAGCTTAAAAACAGAACTAGATAAGAGGTAATTTTGCTTAAGGCTAATTAAATGAACAAGAGATAACCAACAACCTCTACAGACCACTGGTCTTCAGGAGGAATGTACCCAGAGGCCAGTATTCTCAACAGGAATGCCTGATGGGCCTGGGTTTTCTATGAGAAACAAGAAAGTAGGGAAACATTATGTTCTTATTTATAAAATAAGCCATTTATTTTCAGCAAGGCCCTGTCTCTCAGAGGAATGACTGACACTGTAATTTAGAAGTACTGAAGAGACTTTCACAGAGAAGAATCAATTCATTATATCCCTAGTGGTTTCACTTCCTTTTCCTTCCTTTGGGAGCAAGTAACACATCCAGGATAAATACATTCAGAGTACGCAGAAAGATACTTTATGAGTAAACGGTCTACTAAACAACCCTACCTTTTAGCATCTTGGGTGTGGAATATTGGTATTTTCTGAACAGTTGAAGAAGTCTTTTGAATCTTAAGGTAGCAATGCACTTCATCTCTGTAAAGATGAACAAGAGTTATACTCAGAAAATGACTCCCTTCCTTAGAAAATACTAGTTTTCTTTTTCACTTCCTTTTGCCCCATGCACATTTTATTTTTCAGAGTGCATTTTTAAGATAATGGTATCTCACCAGTTAAAATTCTGACAAAATACAAGGCAAATTTGAAAATAACTTTGACAATGCTTCAGATTAATTTTCTGACATCCTGCAGCCATGATTAGTAACCATAGTACTTAGGCTATGTCATTTAAGTGTACTCAGACTGTCATTTAAAGGTAACAAAATGCTGTTGGGAGAAGTAGGAAAGGATGGAAACCTGAATATACTTAGGATTTTAATCAATAGTGTTTAAGGAGGATTAGAGGAAACAGCTGGTTAAACAATTATTAGGAGTAGAGAGGATGAGGTGATATAAATTAATAATGCATCTCTTTATTTACACTATGAATGCGAGGGTGTGTGGCAGTTAACTGTGTGAAGTATGGTCCCTGTGTGCCACCTAGTGGATAAGTCAAATAAGGCTTTCTCACCGGCTTCTTAAAATACTCTTGACTCCTTTGGTTGACGTTTGTTGAACATTAACTACACGCGGGACATTGGGATAGGTGCTCAGGGTAGAAAATAAAGCAAGTGATGTTTAGATAAGTTAAAAATTAAGGTACAACTCAACAGTTTATGAAATCCCTAGTGGTTGTATTTAAGATCACTTTACTCTTTATTGGATACTTTACCATTAACTTTCTGCCTCCACAAGGATATAGCTTCATAACCGCAACTCACTTCTAATACAGGATTTGTTTTAGACAGACAGGTCATGGAATTGTTCAAGGAATGATGGAAAGCGTGTTTGACCATCTTAAATCACTGTTCCTTCTGTAAGGTTTAGTGTTACTGAATTTAGTTGTGTAAACAACCACTAGCTTAAAAGGTTACCACACAGTTGCACATTGTGTTTCATATTCTTTGATTATTTTATTAAATTGAAAAGGATAGTAGTACAAGTTGTTTTTGAGTAATGAGGTCTATTTTATAAAATACTGCTCTCAAACACTAATACTTAGCATGTAAAACAACTTCATCTATACTTGTTGTTCCCATGGAGTTTTGAAGCAGGAACCTGGCTTCCATTAAGTTGATCTAATAGAAAAAAAATCTTAGACAAAAACAATTACTTGCAAAACCACCACTTGAAGGAAGCATTAGGATACCATAGAAGATTCATCCACTTGAGTATTGCACTGGGAGCTTTAAAAATCTTTTCTTTAAAAGATATATGAATTATTACTCCAATTAGCTCTTTGCAAGATATGTGACCATTGCAACAGTTCTCAGGACAGTCAGCATTAATCAAGACAACTTGTGAAATTCATATAGGAAGGTAAAATGCCTCAGTAGAGAAAAATGATGAATTTGTTACTTGGGAAGTTTTTCAGGTGTAATCCACAAATAAATTTAGGGCTGCTGTTGTGGAATGGAAGTTTCCTTTTTAGAAGCGTTTGGTTTTTGTATGGCAGGGAAACCCACACAGTGAAAGAAGGAGACCTGCCCATTAAGTTGTTTTTCATTAATATTACAAAATTGTAACCTGTGTTGATTGGAGGTACTGTTTGGAATTAGCACCATCAATCATATAAAATAAAGCAGATTATTTTAAGCTTTATTTCCAATAGATCATTACTTATCAGAAAAAAAAAAAAAACACTTTCTGTTAATAATTTCATTGGATCATCCTTGTGATTTAGAATGAATTGCACACTCATTCTAGTGAGAGAGTTAGCGAGAGACTGCCTAAAAGAAGTCCTTAAAAGGCCGGGCGCGGTGGCTCAAGCCTGTAATCCCAGCACTTTGGGAGGCCGAGACAGGCGGATTACGAGGTCAGGAAATCGAGACCATCCTGGCTAACACGGTGAAACCCCGTCTCTACTAAAAAATACAAAAAAACTTGCCGGGCGAGGTGGCGGGCGCCTGTAGTCCCAGCTACTCCGGAGGCTGAGGCAGGAGAATGGCGTAAAGCGGTCAGGCGGAGCTTGCAGTGAGCTGAGATCCGGCCACTGCGCTCTAGCCTGGGCGATAAAGCGAGACTCCGTCTCAACAACAACAACAACAAAAAAAGTCCTTAAAGTAGAAGTTTAATCAACGACTTTTCTAGTTTTTTTTCTTTTTTTCCTTCAGATGAAGTCTCACTCTGTTACCCAGGCGGGAGTACAATGACGTGATCTTGGCTCACTGCAACCACCACTCCCCAGGTTCAAGCTATTCTCCTGCCTCAGCCTCTCGAGTATCTGAGATTACAAGCATGTGTTACCATGCCTGGCTAATTTTGTATTTTTAGTAGGGACAGGGTTTCGCCATGTTGGCCAGGTTGGTCTCGAACTCCTGACCTCAGGTGATCTACCAGCCTCAGCCTCCCACAGTACTGGGATTACAGGCATGAGCCATCATGCCGGGCCTTCTTCTAAAGTCTTCTATCATGTTACAAGAAGTTTTAATGATTTTGGAAGACTTAAGGATACTAGACAAGAACAAACTTTACAAGAGAAAACCAGCCAAGCTCTCTGAAATGGTCTGATGCTTATAGTTATTTTGCCCTTGCTCCACATAATAATTCCTCCCACTGATAGAGACATGGAAGGGGATAGCTGGTATTAAGAGTTTTTAGCTATGTGTCTCAGAGATAGCCAGAATTTAAGTATCAAATGTTGCTGACTATTTTGAGAATCCATTGATTGTTTTATAGCTTAACAGGGGTGACACCTGAGATCAGGGTATTGCTATAAGGCCAGGAGACTATTTACAAAACAAAAAGAAAAATTCAGAGTGAAAATATCTTGGAAAACTTACTAAAGTTAAAGGGCTGGTTCTCCATCTGTTCAAGACAACAGAAATTTTCCCTTCTGCCCAAGCTAACATCCAAAAAGAACACAATTTACTCTATTGCTTACTAAATTCCAATTACTATAATATTAAATTAAATTAAATAATATTCAAATTATGTTTATGGTAAGTCTGGATTTCCCTAAGCTTTTCACCAAGTCTTATGGATAATCCTTGGTTTTGTCTTCATTCATACTCTGTGAATTTTTTTTCTTTTTTACTCTGTTATTTTGAATTTGGGGGATTGTCTCATTTGATCATTCATTTGTTCATTTGTTTATTCAACAAAAATGTATTGAGCACTGGCTGTTTACCAGGCACTGTGCTAGTGCCATCTGCTCCCCCTCGCTTTACACTGTGAAAGTCCATTCTAAAATAATCAGAAAGTCAAAACTGATGTCATAAACCTGAAATGTTACAAGGTCCTGAAGCGTACTTTGAGTAACAAAAATAACCAAAAAGTTCTCGCCTCATAGTTTTGGTATTAAGAAAATTTTGAGCATGCATTTTTAAAAATTATTTTCCCTTGTGTGCGAACGCTGAGCTGAGTGGATAAGAGCTTTGTTTCTTGGTTGTGTGGACACAGATGGGCCTGGAAAGGCAGCTCTGACACCCCAGAACCCCAGGAGGCCTAAGGTTCCAATAATATGTCTGCTTGGATGGACAGGAAACGCAAAAATACATTTGCACAGAATTGTTGTCCACCAGTTTGAAACTAAAATTCAGATTAAGCAAGAATGATGTGGTGCTTACCATTTGCACCAGGCAGGCACCATGCTAGGTGTTGTATAGTAATTGGCTTAAGGAGCTCACAAACCAGTGGAGGAGACAGATGGATACACATCATGAATCACTAGTAAAATTTGCCAAGTAGGTGAAATTTGCCTTCCTAATTTCCTGGCTCCCTTTCTTTGCGTTTACCCAGGCATTCTAACCCCTCTGTCTCATAAAGAGACTCCTGCTCTCTACCCGTGCATCCTAGAGGATCCGATAGTTCTCTGGTTTATTGATTTCTTGATTACACTTAATTGTGAATGAAGTTCACGCATGCATTACACTTAAGTGTGAATGAGTTTCACTCATGCATTTACATTTTAAGTCCTTTATTTCTTTAAAGTAAATGTTTTGTTTTCCGTAAAAAGAATTTAAAACATCTGGGAGCCTTTCCATCCTTACACCAAAGGATGTAATTAAGCCTGATTCAATCTCCCAAGGTCTTCAGCCTTTCAGTTATTCCCACTCCTTGCTGTTTCCAGAAATTTGAAGGACCATGTTAACTACTGGCTCCTTTTAGCTGAGCCTGACCAACCTGTTCTTCCACCTCCCCTCTTCCCTTTGCCCCAAGGGGCTTCCAACATCCATCCTGTTTTAACATTCCTGTTCACTCTGCCTTAACCTCTGCTCTAGATCCCCTCAGCCCTTCATGACTGTGCTTCAACTGTGGCCCCTGGACAGGTAGTGCATCCATAACGTCTTAAGTTCTACAGTTTCGAGAACTTATGCCACCCCACATATGCCACCCCACATATCCAGGTTTCATGGGAGGGAGCAGTGAGAATCCACATACTTGGTACAAGAATTCCTCAAAGTCGTGGAGATGAAAAAGATATATGCATAGGAGAAGCAAAAGAATCAGTCATCATGTTGAAAATACGGGTCAAAGCCAACATCTTTTAAAAATATTTGCTCAGGTACCTAAGTACAGTAAAATTGTTTTCAGAGACATTTCAGCATTGATGCTGATCTTAGCTTCTGGAAAACTAACTACAAAAAAAAGAAAATAGTGAAAATCTGCTTTGGCTTTATAAAAGTGACATGAATCAGAGTCATTTGTTTAAATATCTCCCATAAACATAAGTTTATATTTAATTAGCATACAGCATACTCATAGCCATATTTTATTAAGTATTTCATTAATTCATGTAAGTTTTTTTTTTTTTTTTTTTTTTTACCCCATTAGATTATGCTACCATCGTTTGCTGCTGTTGTAAGATACTGTTCTGGTCTTACAACGTAAGGATGTGCTTACAGCTTATTAAATTTCTAGGACTGATTACCCTGATTTACACAGGTGATTTCCTTCCCTGTCTTTCCAGCAGCCTAGGGGAGAGGGGTCATTAGCCTACATTATTCACCTGGCTTGGAGATACAAATGCCTGACATCCTGTTGCCGCTGTTGGTGTCCAGCACAGTGCTGAACATGGGGCTTCAGGGGTGTCCTGACTTTCTATCCCAAGTGCCTGTATTTCAGATGCCTGAATACCTCCAAACCCAAGCCATTCCCCACCTCTGTTTTTGTTTCCTTATGTCTTTTCTTGCCCATCAATGTTGTTAAATTTATAAACTCTTTTAAGATGTAAATGATAATCACTACAGTGTAAAATTAATCATGTAAATAAAATTAATTGTTAATTTCAGTAAATCTCTAAATTTAAGGAAAGCAAGACTAGAGGTGGGAAACCCATTTAGAGATCATTGAAACAGTGTAGGCATGATTGAATGAGGGTGCATTGACTGGATGTGGACGAGAAGTCTGAGATAGTGGGACAGTTTTAAGGATGGATGATTACATGAGGAAGGATGAAATTGACTAAGATTAGGAATATAGGAAGAATAGAAGTTTCTGGGAGAAATGATTAGTCTAATTTAGGAAGAAGTGACAACAGGAAAGCCAAAAACTCATAGGAGTGGAATGTACATTTCTTAAGTACAGGGGAGAAGTCATGGCTGGAAATGGAGATTTGGAAGATTCTGACATTAAAATGGTAGTTGAAAATCATCTGGAAGAGAAGAGGGGATCGGTCATCCCAGGGATATACTAAGGGAGAAGCAGTTAACCAAGAACTGAAACCCAGGGAAAAATTAGTAAGAATGAGTTTTGACATTATTTGTGCATGAATTTAACTTTTTATTTTATTAACTATAAATGTCCACTGAGTTGGATAACAGCAATGTTCATTAATCCTTACATCTCACAGTCCTAGTCAGTCCTCTGCATATAGAAGGTGCCAGACATGTTTGTTGAATTAAAGGAAATTAAAATGGTATTTCCGTGCCTTGATGCTCTAATGACAGATTTTCATAATGATAACCCTGGGTAAGACCCCAAAATGTCTAGATTACAGCTGTTTATTGCATTTTGTCCAATACTGAACTAACTTTAAATATATGTTGTTGCATTTTGTTGTTTAAAAATCAGTAATCAATGTGTGGTGTAGATGGTAATTCACCAGAGTACTTGATTAACCATAGCCCATGTTGTTTAGTTTACCATATAAATGAGTTTACCACAGAATGCAGACTAATTCAAGTCTATTTATAATTCTTTTTCTAGTTCCTTGATTCTGAAGACTTCTAAATCATTGGTCGAATTTGTAGTACATAATCCTGGATTTCTCTGGACTTCCTGGCAACTTCCTTTTTTTTTTTTTTTTTTTTCCAAATTCTCCTCCCTCCCCTTAATAGGAATGCTAGATAAAATACAAAAAATAATTCAATAATTGAATAACTTTAGTTTAAGTATGTCCCCAATATTTCATGGGACATACTTATACCAAAAAAATTCTTGTTTCTCTAAAGTTCAATTTTAACTGGATAGTCTGTATTTTTTTTAACTAAACCTGGCAACCCTATCCCCTACTTGAAGTTACTATAACTAGAATATGACAAACAAAAATTTTTTCATTAAATTTCTGAACACTCTCCTTCTATAGGTCAGTGAAAAAAGTTACAGATTTTATTTTACTAGTGAGATAGACATATTTAAAAGATCTAAATAAAATTGTTGAACTAAAATATATTAATCAAGATGCAAACTTACAGAGCATTTATAACTATGACATTATATACCCTATGTGCTAGTAATTATCCTGAGAATGCCATCAATGTATATTCATGATCATGTTTTTTATTCTAGCTAAAATATTTTAAAATAACGTACATATTAGAAAATTAAACTTTTTATATGCTCCATTTTCAAGGCAGCGATAACGATAAAACAAAATAATCATTTTTAAATTAAGGACCACACACTCAGAAAAATATATATATAATGTACAACAGGTATAAATTCTAACTGCAGAATATCTGAAAGGATATTGACCCTTGTTAATTTCATGTTATGTTGTGGTTGTGCTGCCACCTTGTGACACTTTTAGGTATTACCCAATGTAAAAGTCCAGCTTGACCATTTGGCCAATGTTAATATGATTCCTCATCCTCACATGATTAATATTTTCACGTTATCCAAATTGCTGTATAATTTAATACAGAGAAAATAATTTCAAATATGTAATGCAAATGTTTTCTGAGTCTGTCTGCAAATTAGTATATCATTCTTGAGTCAATCACTAAATTATAATTTATTCAGTACTGTCTGAATTTATGTTTTATGGATAAATTTAGTTGTGTCTGTATGTATGTTCAGTTTACTTGACGTTTCAATCTGAATTTCCCATAGCTTCATGAACTTAACATTTCCAGAATTGAACTCATTATTTTCCTTTGACCAAGCCTAGTTCGTGTCATCTCTCTTTATATATAAAGAAAATAAAATATATTAGTCAAACCAGAACACTTTTAAGAGTCAAAGGGAATGGCTTACTAATCATGATAACGAAAGGCATAAACAAAGACTGTTCCAAGCAAACCGGTTGCTTATGTATAATTTAAAAATATTTATAATAGCAGTCACCCAAACTAGAAAATTTGTTGTTCTCAACTACGGGTCCAGGGCAGTGAACTGGAATCTTTATCTCAGATTTTCTTCATTCCTCCTATCTATTCATTCCCTTTTATCTTCACGTCTTTCTTTGTTGTCCATCATACTTGCCAGTATTTTCCATGTCCTCATTCTGTTGTTTGCAAAGGGATCCAACAAATAGAATCTTTTTTTCATGATGAATCTCACTGCCCCCTTCCTCCACACTTGCTCCAATTTTCTGGGAACTGCTAAGAAAAGTAAATATCACTCTGCAGAATTGGACAACTTTAGAACTTTATGGTATTTGATGTCAGCCGGATCTTTCATGCTATATGGCAGTTCTACCATATTTCTTAAATGTCCATTGTCTCTTGAGCTCCCTGTAGCAGATGTCCAAGCCTCTCTAATTCACAGTGAAAATAGAAGCCACCCTCATTGTGTTGCCTAAAATTAGCTTCTGATCTGTACCCCCAAAATATTATCTCTTTTTTCCTTTCTGTTAGAATAATTTTTAAAAAAATCTCCTTTGCCTCAAAGAGCCCAATGTGGATGTTGCCCCTGAGCTCTGGATCTCATTTCCTCTGTTTTTCTTGGAGAAATCTCTATTTATTAGATCTATTCTCTCTTGTATTGTCAACCTCTCCCACTCAGGTAATTTTTCTTTTTTTCTTTTTTGAGATGGAATCTCACTCTGTCACCCAGACTGGAGTGCTATGGTGTGATCTCGGCTCATTGAAACCTCTGCCTCCTGGGCTCGAGCAGTTTTCCTGTCTCCCCCTCCAGAGTAACTGGGACTACAGGCGCCTGCCACCACACCCAGCTAATTTCTCTATTTTTCGTAGAGACGGGGTTTTGCCATGTTGGTCAGGCTGGTCTCGAAATCCTGACCTCAGGTCATCCACCCGCCTCTGCTTCCCAAAATGCTGGGATTACAGACATGAGGCACCATGCTCAGCCTGTTTTTCTTATTGGCATTTCATTATAGTCAAATCTTCTTTATCTTAAAAACATAAACCTTTTCTAATGTCACATACCTTCTATCAATCTTTCTCCTTTTCATGAGAGCCACTTGTTTTCCCTGAAGTACCTGTGTTCTATCTCCTCACCCCCATCCTCTCCTCAGCTTACTGTGATGTGCTTTCTCCCACAGCTACTCCATTGAAATGCTCCTCAGTGGGGTCAACAATGACTTTTTTTTCAGTGCTTTTTTAGTGGCATTTTAATACTGGTGACCATGTTCCCTTCACAACAATCTCTACCCTGGGCTTTGTGACGTCATTGTTTCCTAGATTTCAGGCTTCTTTGGTTACTCTATCCCAGTCTCCATTTCAGGCTTCTAAAGAGAAGTCTACCGGCCTCTTGGTTGATTGTATTCCAATGGCTTCTGCCCAAGATGCTTGTTCCCACCCCACATATTCTCCCTGTGCACTTCCATCTATGCCGATGCATCACACTGCACTCAGCTATGTGCTGGCAACATCCACATCTTTTGATCTATCCAGACTTTTCTCCTGAGTGTCTAAACCACCTCCACTAGCACATCTCACAAACGTGTCAAATTCCACAAGTCCATAAGGAACTCTTTTTCTTTCTCCTGAATTTGAACCACCCCAATTTTATCTAGTTTAGTAAATAGCACCAATTTCTCGGCACTCAGTTTTCAAAAACAGGGACATGGGAGTCATCCTATGGATTCTGTCTCATAAATATCTCTCTCCACTAGCATAACTCCTGCCCTTCATTATTATCCTTTCTTACTGAATTGCTGCAAACCTCACCCATCAGTCTCTATGTCTCCCATCTTGTTACTTTCTAATTTATTCCCTCACACTTTAGCTAGAGTCACTGTTCTAAAATGTAAATATGAAAATATTTCCCCACTTAAAGTGCTTCAATGTCTTTTCATTGCTGTGACAATTAGGTCCAAATTACTTTAAGTGATTTGCAAGGTTCTTAGTGACCTGGCTTGAGCTCTTAGCTGGAAAGCAGCCTCATCTAAAATCACCCAATACAGTATGTTCACTGTCTGGGCGATGGGATCAGTAGAAGCCCAAACCTCAGCATCATGCAGCATACCCTTGCAACAAACCTGCACATGCACTCCCTGAATCTAAAATAAAAATGGAAATTTTGTAAAATAATTAAATTAATTCAATAAAATTACCCAATATACTAGCTAACGGGATTCAATGATCAAAAAAAGCCAAGATAGCAAAACAGAAAATAGAAATAGACCAATAGGAGATGTAAATATTAGACTTTTCAGACATAGGCTTTATGTGATTAATATGTTTAAGAAATTAGATTATTTCTAGGAAATCATTTTGACTTTTATTTACTGTGTAAAAAGAACATTTGCCAAATACGAAAATAAGTTAAGCAATACAGAAAAATACAAGCACACTACTTACACATTTAATTAGCTGAATTCCAGATATCTCTGTGAGTTTAGGGAAATACATGGCTAGGAAGATAAACTGGACTGAGCACGGTGGCTCACGCCTGTAATCCCAGCACTTTGGGAGATCTGGGGTTCAAGACCAGCCTGAACAACATGATGAAACCTGTCTCTGCTGAAAATACAAAATAAAAATTATAGGGCATGGTGGCACATGCCTGTAGTCCCAGCTACTTGGGAGACTGAGGCAGGAGAATAGCTTGAACGTGGGAGGCAAAGGTTGCAGTGAGCTGAGATCATGCCACTGCACTCCAGCTTGGGTGACAGAGACTGTGTCAAAAAAA
>NC_045437.1:80438367-80455842 GCF_002776525.5 Piliocolobus tephrosceles | reverse complement strand
AGGAAGGAAGGAAGGAAGGAAAAAGAAAGAAAGAAAGAAAGAAAGAAAGAAAGAAAGAAAGAAAGAAAGAAAGAAAGAAAGAAAGGAAGGAAGAAAGAAAGAAAGAGAAAGAAGGGAGGGAGGGAGGAAGGAAGGAAACTGATAATTTTAGATATTTTGTAGAAATGTTTTCACACTCCTCCTGCTGTTTCAAAGTATAAATATTTTTAATGTAACAGAAGGAAGAATATCTACTATGTAACTAGTAGATACTAGTTGAATATTTATTCTAATTTAGAATACTTTTTTTTTAGGTTCAGGGATACATGTAAAAGTTTGTGATATAGGTACTTGTGTCGTGGGGGTTAGTTATACAGATTATTTCATCATCCAGATATTAATCCTAGTACCTAATTGTTACTTTTTCTGCTCTTTTCCCTCTTCCCAACCTCCACCCTCAACTAGACCCCATTGTCTAATGTTTCCTTCTTATAGATCATGAGTTCTCATCATTTAGCTCCTACTTATAAGTGAGAACATATAGTATTTGGTTTTCTTTTCCTGTGTTAATTTGCTAAGGATAATGGCCTCCAGCTCCATCCATATTCCCACAGAAGACATGATCTTTATTCCATGGTGTATATGTATCATATTTTCTTTATTTAATCTGTCATTAATGGGCATTTAGGTTGATTTCATGTCTTTGCTATTGTCAATAGAGCTGCAGTGAACATACGTGTGCATGTATCTTTATGGCAGAATGATTTATATTTCTCTGAGTATATACCCAGTACTGGGATTGCCGGGTGGAATGGTAGTTCTGCTTTAGCTCTCTGAGGAGTCATCACACTGCTTTCCACAATGTTTGAACTAACTTACACTCCCTCCAGCAGTGTATAAGTGTTCCCTTTCCTCCACAACCACATCAGCATGTGTTACTTTCTGACTTCTTAATAATAGCCATTCTGACTGTGTGAGATGGTATCTCATTGTAGTTTTGATTTGCATTTCTGTAAGGGCCAGTGATATTGAGCTTTTTAACATATGTTTGTTGGCCGCATGTATGCCTTCTTTGGAAAAGTCTGTTCACATCCTTTGTCCACTTTTAAATGGGATTGTTTGTTTTTCTCTTGTAAATTTGCTTAAGTTCTTACAGATGTATAGTTTGCAAACATTTTCTCCCATTCTGTAGATTGTTTGCTCTGTTGACAGTTTATTTTTCCGTGCAGAAGCTCTTAAGTTTAAGTGGATCCCATTTGTCAAATTTTGCTTTTGTTGTGATTGCTTTTGGTGTCTTTGTCATGATACCTTTGCCCGTTTCTGTTTCCAGGATGGTATTGCCTTGATTATCTTTCAGGGTTTTTACAGTTTTTAGTTTTACATTTAAGTCTTTAATTAATCTTGAGTTGATTTTTGTATATGGCTTAAGGAAGAGATCCAGCTTCAATCTTCTGCATATCGCTAGCCAGTTATCCCAGCACCACTTGTATAGGGAGTCTTTTCCCCATTGCTTGTTTTTGTCAGCTTTGTCAAAGATCAGATGGTCATAGGTGGGTGGTCTTGTTTGGGGACTTTCTATTCTGTTCCACTGGGCTATGTGCCTGTTTTTGTACCAATACTTTGCTGTTTTGGTTACTGTAGCCCTGTAGTGTAGTTTGAAGGTGGGTGATGTGATGCTTCCAGCTTTCTTGTTTTTCCTTAGGACTGCCTTGGCTATTTGGGCTCTTTTTTGGTTCCATATGAATTTTAAAATAGTTTTTTCTAGTTCTGTGAAGAACGTCACTGGTAGTTTGATAGGAATAGCATTGAATCTGTAAATTGCTTTGGGCACTAGGTCATTTTAATGATATTGATTCTTCCTATCCATAAGCATGGGAGGGATATTTTTCTATTTGTTAGTGTATTCTCTGATTTCTTTGAGCAGTGTCTTGTAATCCTTACTGTAGAAATCTTTAACCTCCCTGGTTAGCCATATTCCTAGGTACTTTATTCTTTTTGTGGCAATTTTGAGTGGGATTGTGTTTCTAATTTGGCTCTTGGCTTGGCTCCTGGTGGTGTATAGGAATGCTAGTGATTTTTGTGTGTTTATTTTGTATCCTGAAACTTTGCTGAAGTTATCAGCTGAAGGAGTTTGTGAGCCAGGACTATAGGGTTTTCTAGATATAGAATGTCATCTGCAAACATAAATAATTTGACTTCCTCTCTTCGTATTTGAATTCCCTTTATTTCTTTCTGCTTGATTGCTGTGGCTAGGACTTCCAACACTATGTTAAATAAAAGTAGTGAGAGAGGGCATCCTTGTTTTGTGCTGGTTTTCAAAGGGAATGCTTCCAGCTTTTGCCCATTCAGTATAATGTTGGTTGTGGGTTTGTCATAGATGGTTCTTACTATTTTGAGGTATGTTCCCTCAATACCTAGTTTATTGAGAGTTTTTAACATGAGGCGATGTGGAAATTTATTGAAAGAAATTTTTGCATCTATTGAGATAATCATGTGGGTTTTGTCTTTAGTTCTGTTTATGTGATGAATCATATTTATTGATTTGTATATGTTGAACCAACCTTGAATCGTGGGGATAAAGCCTACTTGAACATGATGGATTAGCTTTTCATGTGCTGCTAGATTCCATTTTCAAATATTTTGTTAGGGATTTTTGCATCAATGTTCACCAAGGATATTGGCCTGAAGTTTTTTGACGTTGTTGTTGTGTCTGTCAGGTTTTTGTATCAGGATGATGCTGGCCTCATAGAATGAATTGGGGAGGAGTCCCTCCTTATCGATTTTTTGGAATGGTACAAGCTCTTTCTTGTACATCTGGTGGAATTTCGCTGTGAATCCATCTGGCTCTGGGCTTTTTTTTTTTTTTTTTGGTTGGTAGGCTGTTTATTACTGATTCAATTTCAGAGCCTGTTTTTGGTCTTTTCAGGGAATCAGTTTCTTCCAGGTTTAGTCCTAGGAGGGTGCATGTTTCCAGAAATGTATCCATCTTTTCTAAGTTTTCTAGGTTGTGTGCATAGAGGTGTTCATAGTAGTTTCTGGTGGTTGTTTTTATTAATATTTCTATGGAGTCAGTGGTAACATCCTCTTTGTCATTTCTAATTATGTTTATTTGGATATTCTCTCTTTTCTTCTTTATTAGCCTAGCTAGCAGTCTATCGTATTAATTTTTACGAAAAATCAACTCCTAGATTTGTTGATCTTTTGAGTGTTTTTCTGTGTTTCAGTTTCCTTCAGTTTAGCTCTGATTTTGATTGCTTTTGTCTTCTGCTAGCTTTGGGGTTGATTTATTCTTGCTTCCCTAATTCTTTCAGTTGTGATGTTGGTCATTAATTTGAAATCTTTCTAACTTTTTGATGTGAGCAATTAGTACTATGACTTTCCCTCTTAACACTGCCTTAGCTGTGTCCCAGAAATTCTGGTATGTTATGTCTTTGTTCTCATTAGCTTCAAATAACTTCATGATTTCTGACTTTTATGCATTATTTACCCAAAAGTCATTCAGGCACATGTTGTTTAATTTCCATGTAATTGCATGATTTTGAGCAATTTACTTTCTTTCTTTTCTTTTCTTTTTTTTTTTTTTTTTTGCAGAGTTTCACTCTTGTCACCCAGGCTGGAGTGTAATGGTACAATCTCGGCTCACTGCAATCTCCGCCTCCCAGGTTCAAGTGATTCTCCTTCCTCAGCCACCGAGTAGCTGGGATTACAGGTGCATGCCACCATGCCTAGCTAATTTTTGTATTTTTAGTAGAGACAGAGCTTTATCATGTTGGCCAGGCTGGTCTCGAACTCCTGACCTCATGTAATCCACCTACTCTGCCTCCCAAAGTGCCAGGATTACACACATGAGCCACTGTGCCTGACCAAGCAATTTTCTTAGTTTTGACTTCTTTATTTATTGCAGTATGGTCTGAGAGTGTGTTTGGTATGATTTTGGTTCTTTTGCATTTGCTGAGCATTGTTTTATGTCTAATTATTGGCTGAGTTTTAGAATGTGCCATTCGTTGATGAGAAAAAAATGTATATTCTGTTGTTTTCGGATGGACAGTTCTGTAGAGGTCTATCAGATCCATTTGGTCCAATGTTGAGTTCAGATCCTAAGTATCTTTGTTAATTTTCTGCCTTGACAATCTGTCTTAATACTGTCAGTGGAATGTTGAACTGTCCCACTATTCCTGTGTTGGAGTCTTATGTCTCTTTGCAGGTCTCTAAGAATTTGCTTTATTAATCTGGGCGCTCCTATGTTGGATGCATATATATTTAGGATAATCAGCTCTTCTTGGTGAATTGAACACCTTATATTATGTAATACCCTTCTTTGTTACTTCCTGATCTTTGTTAGTTTAAAGTCTGTTTGTCCAAAATTAGGATTGCAACTCCCACTTTTTTCTGTTTTCCATGTGCTTGGTAGATTTTCTTCCATCCCTTTATTTTGAGCCTATGGGTGTCCTTACGTGTGAGGTATCTCTCTTGAAGGCAGTATACCATTGGGTCTTGCTTTTTAATCTAGTTTGCCACTCTGTGCCTTTTAAGTGAGAAATTTATCCCATTTACATTCAAGGGTTGTATTGATTTATGTGGATTTGATCCTGTCATGTTGTTAGCTGGTTGTTACCCTGACTTGTTTGTGTGGTTGCTTTATAGCGTCACTTGCCTGTATATTTAAGTGTGCTGTTGTATTAGCTAGTAGCAGTCTTCCTTTGCCATATTTAGTGCTCCTTTCAAGATCTCTTGTAAGACAGATCTGGTGGCAATGAACTCCCTAAACATTTGCATATCTAAAAAGGATCTTATTTTTTCTTCACTTAGGAAGCTTAGTTTGGCTGGACATAAAATTCTTGGTTGAAGTGTTTTTTTTTTTTTTTTTTTTTTGAGAGACTGTTGAATATAGGCACCCCAATCTCTTCTGGCTTGCAAGGTTTCTGCTGAGAGGTCTGCTGTTAGTATGATGGGCTTCCCTTTTCTAGGTGACCTGCTGTTTCTTTCTAGTTGCTTTTAACATTCTTTTTTTTCATTTCAATCTTGGAAAATCTGATGATTATGTGTCTTTAGGATGTTCTTCTTGGGTAGAAACTTGCAGGGGTTCTCTGTATTTCCTGAAGTCAACTGTGGCCTCTCTGGGCCTTTCCCAAAACTTGCCAGAGGGCCAACAGTCAACTTCAGAAAATACAGAGATGCCCTGCCAGATTCTAGGATGATATCCTGAAATCTGCTTTCCAAGTTCTTGGCTTTCTCCCCGTCCCTTTCAGGAATGCCAGTGATTTGTAGATTTAGTTTTTTTACATAATCTCGTACTTCTTGGAGGTTTTGTTCATTCTTCTTCACTCTTTTTTCTTTGTAAGTCCTCGTAAGTCTGACTGTCTTATTTCAGAGAGCCAGTGTTCAAGTTCTGAGAATCTTCCCTCAGCTTGGTCTACTATGTGATAATACTTATGAAAAATACAGATCACTTTACTAATTTGTATGTCATCCTTGTGCAGGGGCCATACTAATCAT
Source organism: Piliocolobus tephrosceles (assembly GCF_002776525.5). Classification (NCBI taxonomy): domain Eukaryota; kingdom Metazoa; phylum Chordata; class Mammalia; order Primates; family Cercopithecidae; genus Piliocolobus; species Piliocolobus tephrosceles. Next base: position 80,450,367 of record NC_045437.1, on the reverse strand, counting down.
TCCAATTTTAGTGTGTGTGCTACTTAAGCAAGCACAGAAATTAGATATTAAAATAGAGAATTTTTAAAAAGAACTGGAAACTACAAAAAAAAATCATTCAAATGGAAATTCTAGAACTAAAAACAATGTAATGACTAAAATTAAAAACTCAATACATGAGTTTAGGAAAGTTTAGAAACATCGAGGAGATGGTTAGTAAACTGGAAAATAGGTCTGACAAAAATAACCAGGCTAAAATCGGAGAGAAAAATGAAACTTCCAGGAGCAGGGGCTAGTGGTAGTAAAAAACATGTGAGCTATAGAAATAAGCATCTCAGAAGGAGTAAACGCAAATGGGGCAGAAAAACTATTTTAGAAATAAGGTCTGTGGCTGTCCAACAAGTCACAGATTCAAGAAGCACTACAATGCCCCAACAGAATAAACACCAAAGCCCTGGCGCGGTGGCTCATGCCTGTAATCCCAGCACTTTGGGAGGCTGAGGCGGGAGGATCACAAGGTCAGGAGATTTAGACCGTCCTGGCTAACAGGGTGAAACCCCGTCTCTACTAAAAATACAAAAAAAGTCAGGCGAGGTGGCGGGCGCCTGTAGTCCCAGCTACACAGGAGGCTGAGGCAGGAGAATGGCGTAAAACCGGAAGGCGGAGCTTGCAGCGAGCCGAGATCCTGCCACTGCACTCCAGCCTGGGTGACAGAGCAAGACTCTGTGAAAGAAAAGAAAGAAAAGAAAAGAAAAGAAAAGAAAAGAAAAGAAAGAAAGAAAGGAAGGAAGGAAGGAAGGAAGGAAGGAAGGAAGGAAGGAAGGAAGGAAGGAAGGAAGGAGAGAGAAAAGACTAAACACCAAAAGGAAGGAAGGAAGGAAGGAAGGAAGGAAGGAAGGAAGGAAGGAAGGAAGGAAGGAAGGAAGGAAGGAAGGAGAGAGAAAAGACTAAACACCAAAAAGTAAAACACCCACACCCAGGCATGGTATAAGAAAATTGCTGGAGGCCAGGTATGGTGGCTCACACCTGTAATCCCAGCACTTTGAAAGGCTGAAGCAGGAGTATCACTTGAGGTCAAGAGTTCAAGACCAGCCTGGCCAACATGGGAAAACTTCATCTCTACTAAAAATGCAAAAATTAACGAAGTGTGGTGGCGCATGCCTGTAGTCCCAGCTATTTGGGAGGCTGAGGCGGAGGCTTCAGTGAGTTGAAATCACTCCACTGTGCTCCAGCCTGGGCGACAAGGTGAGACTGTCTCAACACAAAAGAAAAATGCTGGGGGAAAAAAAAGAGGGCATGTGAAAAGCTTCCAGAAACAAAAGACTAGACAAACGAGTAAGAAAATTAGCTAGTTGGAAAATTTCCTTTTCTTTCCACTTTAAGAAATGCCAAAAATCAGTGGGCTGGCTTGACTATGTTCTTGGTAACCCTTATCTTCGTGGCCTGCTTTCTCTGAAAGACCAAACTCTTCAAGCCTAGAGGGATTACCAGTGTGCCTCGCTCCCTGAAGATGCTGTGCTGAGATACATTTTAGTGGGGACTCAGTTCCTGCAATTTTTTGCAGATGCTGTACAGTCTTATTGCTAACAAGACAAAATTCTGGAAGCAGTTTGAGATGTTCATATCCATCTTTATCACTATCTAGTGTTATTTTAAATTATAAAATGAAAAATGATGACTGAAAAGTTTATAATTTATGTAGGATATTTGACAATGTTATATCTATTTTTTAAGCCGTGAAAGGCAGGCCTTGGCAACTAAAGTAAATGCCAAATTTATCACAAAGATTCATATCGTTAAAATGTCTCAGGATATCTAACTTCTCTTCCCAAACATTTATGCAGTTATACTGCTCTAATTCTGAGCCCATACACTTCTCTCAAGAAGGAATCCCTTATCATTTCATCCCTCCCACCCGAAACATGGCTCATGCTGTCATCATTAATGTAACACTTCCTTCAGGAAACCTTGTATTGTACCACTAGCTGCAATTAATCGCCTCTTTCTCAGTTCTCTCTTAATATTTTATATGTACCTCCCTTACTTCATATAGTTGTTTTTTGTTTGTTTGTTTGTTTTGAGTTGAAGTCTCGCTCTGTCGCCCATGGTGTAGTGCAATGGAGTGATCTTGGCTTACCATAACCTCCACCTTCTAGGTTCAAGCAATTCTCCTGCCTCAGCCTCCCAAGCAGCTGGGACCACAACGTCTGGCTAATTTTTGTATTTTTAGTAGAGATAGGGTTTCACCATGTTGATCAGGCTAGTCTTGATCTCCTGACCTCAGGTGATCCTCCCACCTCGGCCTCCCAAATTCCTGGATTACAAACTTGAGCCACTGTGCCCAGCCTCATATACTTTTTTGTGTGTTGAATATAATCAATTGTTGAAATGTCTTTTAGTTATTAGTTTTCTTTTAGTTATTATAGTGTCTTTGTTAATGGTTTGCTTTATCCATCTTTACATCCTTCAAAATTCTGAGCTGAAAGGTCAGATTTGAAATTATAGAGATCAAAGGACCAAATGTGTTCCAAACTACCTACTCGCAAATCCCTTGTGTAATACGATAGACAGATGTTTGTTGATCTGCCTAAACACCTGCGGTGGCAGAAAGCACTGTGTATTTCACAGGGCAATTCATTTCACTTTTAGATGACTTATTAGAAAATTCTTCCTGACATTGTGCAAAATTTGATTTCTTAACTTCCACCCACTTGGTCTAATTTTGCCTTGTGAAGCTACACGAAATAAGTTTAATAGCTTTTCCATATTTGGACCATTTATTTCTAAATGCAAAGCATTATGATTTTCCTGTAAAATTTTGTTATTTTGGTCACATCATTCCAAATTTTGCAGATGGTTCTATTCTAGCTCTCAAGTCACATTGCAGTTAGTCCAGTATTAGCTTTACTACCAGTATACAGGCTTTGAGCCTTGAAACTATAAGACTAAAAGGAAAACTCTTGCTTATATTAACATCTCTTGAAAGTAAACCTCTTGACTGATAGTGTAACAGAATTAGAGAAATTAATAAGATAATGTCCTTGTCACTGGAAAGGTCTCCTTTTATTAAACTAATAGCTAGTGCATGAGAGAAATGGAAAATAAATGTTAATGCAGAGTTCAAAAACTTTATTTTGAAAATAGAAGGCATTAATCACCTGCACTATTTTACTGTGTCCTAATTTCATTTCATATGGTTACTATTTCAAATTAATTTTCAGAGTGCAAAATGAGAGGAGCTTTGTGCCATCATTTACTATCTGCATCCTTAAACTGATATATCACAGCAAAAATTAAAACCTAGCTTAGTCTAGTAGTCATTATGAATGGTAGTGCATTAGCTGCCCAAAAGTAAAAGAAAATAATTTGAAGGGAGAGTTTGAGACATAAACATTTAAAGGAAAATACCAATTTACTGTAATTGGTATAAAGCAAAATGTGACCTTAATTTATATTACTATATATTCTTGGCAAATTTTTCTCCTCCTTTGCAAAATTTTCTCCTTTCTCTATTCCTCCTTGCCTGCACCAGGATGACAGTGTCCATGGTGAGGATGAGAGGTGAACAGTATGTGACTCCTGGATAAAAATATTCTAAATTTTGAATGGTGATGGATATTGCTATAAACCAGTAATTGTCACCTCAAACTGATGCGTGGGAAAAGGGTCCTTCAAGCATGATACATTGGCAATAATTTGGAATCCCATGCTTTTCTCTTAAAAAAAAAAAAAAGTCTTTATTTGTATGCAGTATCAGAGTAGATACGTGTAATTTTTGTTGTGGTGGAGGTGGGTTTTTTTTTTTTTTTTTTTTTTTTTTTTCTGAGACGGAATCTCACCCTGTCACCCAGGCTGGAGTGCAGTGGCACAGTCTTGACTCACTACAACCTCCACCTCCCGGGTTAAAGCAGTTATCTTGCCTCAGCCTCCCGAGTAGCTGGGACTACAGGCATGAGCCACCATACCCAGTTAATTTTTGTATTTTTAATAGAGATGGGTTTTCGCCATGTTGGCCAGGATGGTCTTGATCTCTTGACCTCATGATCTGCCCACCTCGGCCTCCCACAGTGCAGGGATTACAGGTGTGAAGGTGTAGTTTTTAAATCAAACAATGGTTTCAGTTTACCAGCAGGAAGCATTTCCGTACTCTGCTCTCAATGTTAAAGTAGAAGTGTAGCTTGCTTCATGCTCCTATTATTATAAATATTGTAATTGGTTGTTAAGCTTATTATCAGAAACTATGGAGCAGGATTGATTTAATATTCGGTATACCAGAAATCAGGCATTTCTTTGTATACATATTTCATTTATGTAGCAGAATGTTCCCATGAATCACTAATCTGAATTTTTGGCATATTGGTGAAGAGGACAGGAAAGTTAGATTTGAATGGGTGGTAAAATATTGTTTATCATCTGGGCTCTGACACACAATTGGAAAAACATGTAAGCATACATAAAATGCTTTACAGTATATTGACTGTGGAGTTTAGATCTTAACATAATTATATTCATGCTCTGGGGAACATTTACACCTTTTGATTAAGATCTCTCAGTAGCAGAGCAGTTTTCTAACTAGCCCGCAGGATTTCTGCTAGAAGTAAAACAGTGGCATCCTGGGCCTTGGTGATTTACAATCTGAACTGCACACTTCTTTCTTAAGGACACCTTTGCTGGAAGGCATCATTCAGAGCATCATTCAGCCACTACGTACATTGCCCTAATAAAGTAGAGTCACTGTATAGTTTTAACAAACATTTTGGACACATTTGAGAAAAATAGTCTCCTTCAACAGTTATTTGATGGTAAAGTATACTGCATTTAATATTTTATGTTTGGCTCTTTACATTCTCAAAGCCTCTTCATTTAATGTACTCTTTGAATGACAAAGCTCACTTTTTACTGCTTTAGCACTTTTTTTCATCAATGGTTAATAATTTATACACAACAGTGAATTTGATGTTTCATATCTTATATACTAAATGGGAATTAAAAACATATTTAATAAGTTTTTTAAAAATTTAAAATAGTATATTCTCTGCTAAAAATATTATATTTCTACTTAATTGAAAAATGCTGCTCTTTAAATAGAATTGAGTATCATGTATAAGATACTGTATTAGAAAAATTTTGGAGAAACCTTTTATATCCATGCTGATGAAGTTCAAATTCATTTCACTTATTTTAGAGATTGTACTGTGGAGTCAAGTAGACCTGAATTTAAATTCTAATTAAGATTTTTTACTGTGTATCAGTTCTGTACCTTGTGCAAATTACTTAAGCCCTAAGTTTTATTATGCATTATAAAATAGAATTTTTGATAATATTTGCCTCATAGTGTTTTTAGTCAAGATACTATATATGTAAAACCAAGATAATAGATGTAAAGCACCATAGAAAGTAATGAACAATTGGTAGCTATTTATATTATTTTCATAAACTACTACTAGGGGAACTATAGGTGGATTTTGTATAATAATAATGGCAGAAGAATTCATTAAAGAAAACATTGATAGATTTAGTTCCATAAACGTTCATTAATTCTAGACATAAAAACTATAAATCAAAATAAAGGGAAATTTTTTAAACATATGCCACAGAAAAAGAAGCAGTATCTTTAATATGCAAAGAGTTTTTAAAAATCAATAGCAGATTTTTGACAGGAGTACCAAGAAAATTCAGTGAGGAAAGTATACTGCTTACAAAGCAGAAAAAGAAAAGAAACAAATAACATACAATGGAGTTCCAGTATGTCTGGCAGCTGACTTCTCAGTGGAAACCTGAGATGACGGGATAAGTAGATAGCCACAGACATAGAATGAAGTTGGACTCTACCTCACATCATAAACAAAAATTCATTCAAAATAGATTGAAGACTAAATATGAAAACTAAAACAATAAAACTTTTGAAGACAACATAGGTGTAAATATTAATGACCTTTGATTAAGCAGTGGTTTCCTAGATATGATGCCAAAAGCCAAGCAACCAAAGTTATATTAATAAATGAGGCCTCATTAGTACCTCAAAGGACAATATCAAGAAAATAAAAAGACATCTCAAAAGATTGGGAGAAAAATATTTGCAAATCACATGCTAATATGTACCCAGAATATATAAAAAATTCTAATTCAACAATTAAAAAATAAACAGCCCAATTGAAAAATGGACAAAAGATCAGAATAGATATTTCTCCCAAAGAGATGTACAAATGGCCAATTACCACATCAAAAAGACAGTCAACATCATTAGTCATTAGGAAAATACTAATCATACCTCAAATGAGATATCACTTCATACCAACTGGGATGGCTATAATGAAAAAGGCAGACAATAATAAGTGTCAGTGAGGATGTGGAGAGTGGAGAAATTGGAACCCTCATGCAGGGTTGCAGGAACATAAAATAGTGCAGTGCTTTGGAAAACAGTTTGGCAGTTTCTCAAAGAGTTCAACATATAGTTACCATATTCCATTGCTAGGTAGATAATGCCCAGAATTAAAAAGTGTGTTCATACAAAAACTTGTGCATGGATATTAATAGCAGCATTATTCATTAAAGCCCCAAAGTGGAAATAACCCAATTGTCTGTGAACTGATGAATGGATAAAGAAAATGTGGTACCTGTATAGATGGAATGGAAGAGTATTCACTCATAAAAAGAATGAAGTACTGATACTTGCTACAGAATGAACATTGAAAACATTATGCTAAGTGAAATAAGCCAGGTATAAAAGGACCACAAATTATATGATTCAATTTACATCAATCAATACATCTGTCTCTATGAATTTGCCTATTCTAGATGATTTGTTGGATCATCTAGAATAGATTCATTGAATCATCTAGAATATTCATTGAATCATTAAATTTGTTTAAATCATTAAATTCATTGAATCATCTAGAATAGGCATCCATAGAGACAGAAAGTAGACTATTGGTTGTCAGGAGTCCTGCTGGGGGAGGGAATAGGCAATAACAGCTCATGGGTAAACAGTTTATTTTAGGGGTGATGGAAATGTTCTGGAAACAGGTAGTGGTAATGGTTGCACAACTTGAGGAATGTACTAAAAACCACTGCATTGTATGCTTAAAGAGTGCATTTTATGGCATAGAAATTACATTAGTTTTTTAATGTTTCCATCTCAAAAAAATATATATATAATGAATTACATTGATTTTCTAATGTAAAGAAAACCTTAAATTTCTGGGATAAATTCCATTTTGTATTAATCCATTTTATATCTTTTTGGATTAGATTTGCTAAAATTTTTTTAAAATTCTTTACCTTTATGTTTGTGAAGGCTAATTGATCCATAACTTAATTTTCTTCAAATGTTTTTGTCTGATTTTGGTATTGAAATAATGCTAACCTCATAGAATAAATTGGAAAATATTCCCTCCTCTTCAATTTAATCTAAGAGTTTGTGTAAAGTTGATATTATTTCTTATTTAAATGTTTGGCGAAATTCCCTGGTGAAGTCACTCAGGCCTGGAATTGGTTTTGGTTATTTGTTTGTTCATTTTTGTTGTTATTCATGGGAATTTTTAAACTAAAAATTTGATTTTTAAAAAATAGATATAGGGCATTCGGTCTATTTTTTTCTTGTGTGAGTGTTGGCAATTTTTATCTTTCAAAGAATTTCACTATTTCATTTAATTCACTGAATTTATTAAAATTAAGTTTCAAAAATAAAATAAAATTAAATTAAATTTCATAATATTTTCTTATTGTTTATTTCTATAGAATTGATAGAGATATTACCTCTTTCATTCATTATATTGATAATTCATGTCTTTTATATTTTATCAGATTAGCTTGTGTAGAGGTTTATTAATTATATTGATCTTTTCAAAGAACCATCTTTTGTTTTCACTTATTTTACTCTGATATTATTTTTTTCTTATGTTTACACTGGGGTTCATATCCTCTTCTTTTTCTAGTTTCTTAATGTGGAATCTGAAGTCATTGATTTGAAACTTTTCTTCTCTAATATGTGTTTAGGGGATACTTTTTAAACTAAGTACTGCTTCACTGTATCCCAGAGATTTTGATATGCTATGTTTTAATTTTTATTCAGTTTAAAATAATTTTGATAGCCCTTTTGATTTTTTCATTGACCCTTGAGTTACTTAAAATTTTGTGCTTTAGTTTCCAAATAGATAGAAGTATTCCACATATCTTTTTGTTATTGATTTCTACCTTAATTCTATACTTAGAGAATGTATTTTCCCTCATGTAAATACTTTTTCATTTATTGAAAATCATCTTACGATCCAGAATATAGTTTATCTTGGTAAGTGGTTGGTATACATTTGAAAAGAATGTGTATTTGCTCTTGTTGAGTAGAATGTTCTATAAATATCAATTAGGTGAGGTTGGTTTACAGTATTCAAGTCTTCTATATATTTTCTGATTTTTCTGTCTACTTATTTCATCAATTGTTGATAAAGGGATGTTCTAATCTTTCACAATTCTATCTCATTTTGCTTCAGGTATTTTGAACCTCTGTTATTAGAAGCACGTATTTTTCATGTTGTAGTTTTCTCCTGATGATTGGACACTTTATCATTAAGAAATTGCTCTCTTTTCCCCTGCTGATATTTCTTATTCTGGAATCTATTTAGTCTGATTTTAATATAGTGTCTCTGTCTCCCTTTTGGTTAGTGTTAGCATATTATGTATTTTCCCATCCTTTTACTTGTCGTATATTCTTGTCTTTTTTATTTAGGTTGAGTATCTTAAAAAAATATATAGTGGTTCTTTTAAATCCAATCTGACAATCTCTGCCTTTCAATGGAGGTTTTTGGATGGTTTACACTTAATTAAAATATTGATATGCTTGGCTCTGAATCTACTATCTTGCTAATTTTTCTATTCGCCTCTTCTTTTCTTCATTATCTTCCCTCATTTTTTTCTATCTTCTTTTGAAATAATTTGAATATTTTCCAAAAATTCCATTCTGTCTCCTTTGTTGGCTTATTAGCTATGAGTCATTGTATAAATTTTTACTGACTGCTTTAGGTTTTATAGTATATACCTTAACTTTTCACAGTCTACTTTCAGGTGATATTTTACTGCAGTAGTCCTGCTCACATATCTGCAATTTTACTTTCTTTGGCTTCGGTTACCAGCAGTCAATGACAGTCAGAAAAGAGGTGAGTATAGTACAACAAAATATTTTGAGACAGAGAGGTCATACTCATATAACTTTTATTACAGTATATTGTTATAATTGCTCTATTTTATTATTGTTAATTTCTTACTGTGCCTAATTGATAAATTAAATTTTATCATAGGTATGTATGTAGAGAAAAAAAATACTATAAGTAAGATTAGGTACTATCCACAGTTTCAAACATCTACAGGGTGTCTTAGAATGTATCCCTTGAAGATAAGGGGGACAACTATACTTCATATAAAGTATTAACATAAGAATCTTACAATGATATATTTCTATATCCCCTAGACATGGTCTTTGCACAAGTATTGTCATGCATTTGTCATGCATTTTGCTTCTAAATATAAAACCCCACCATACATTCATATCATTTTTACCTTAACATGTCAATTATCTTTGAAAAACATTTACATAATGAGAAAAATATGCTTACTTATAGTTAGTGTAGTCAGTGCTCTTCATTCTTTGCATAAATCCAGATGACCAACTGTTATCATTTTTCTTCTGCATGAAGAAGTTTCTTAAATATTTATTGCTATGTAGGCTATTGATGAATTATTTTAGATTTGTATGTCTAACAAAGTCTTTATTTGCCTTTGTCTGTGAGAGATATTTCTGCAGGATAAAGAATTCTAGGTGGACAATTTTCTTTCAGTGCTTTAAAGATCTTATTCCACAGTATTCTTGCTTGCTTTGTCTCAGATAACAAACCAGCCTTCCTCTTTACCTTTATTCTTCTGTGAGTAATGCGTCTTTTTCTTCCTTTCTTTCAGATTTTCTCTTTACCACTGGTTTTAAGCAATTTCATTATTGAGGGTTTTGGTTTAATTTTCTTCATGTTTCTTGTGCTAGAATATTTGCTGAGCTTCTTGGGTCTATAAGTTTATAGTTTTTATCAAATTTAAAATTTTTCAGTCATTACTTCTTCAAATTATTTTCTGCCCCTTCTCTCTTTTGGAGACTCCAATTACGTATTATTTTGGCCACTTAAGTTGTCCCACAGTTTAGAGATGCTCTCTTCCTTTTTACTTTTCAGTCATTTTTCCTCTCTCTGCTTCATTTTGGACAGTTTTGATTATTACAATATCTTCAACTTCACTCTTTTATTCTGAATTGTTTAACCTGCTATTAATCCCATTCAATTTTTTTTTTATCTTAGACAATGTCATTTTCATCTCTAAATGTTTTATATAGGCCGGTTGTAAATGTCTTGTACATGCCTCTATGTAACATATTCAATAATTCTTCTAGCTTCTTGAACATTTGAAATATACATATAATAGTATTTTAATGTTCTTATCTACTATTTCTAGTGTGTGTATCTGCTATCATTTTTATGATTTCTGGGTCTGTCCATTGACTAAGTTTTCTTCTTCTTCTTCTTCATATTATTATTATTATTATTGGTATGCCCTGCTTCTTTGCAAGCCCAGTAGCTTTCTGTTGGATTCCATATGTTTTAAATTTTACTCTAAAATAATACATGCATGCATATAAAACTTAATAATTAAAATATGTGACTTATTTTAATAAAATACTCAGGATAGTATTAAAGGAGTAGATTTGGTAATTGATCATAATGATATGCCTGAATATACAATAGTTATATAAATAGTTTTCAATGTCTTTAACAATATTGAAATTACATCAGATATTTTTTTTCCCTAAGGAAGAGAACATCAGGGGGTGCACGGATTCATAAATTAGCAGATAAAAATGGAAAGGCCTTATTTGAAAAGAAAAAATGTGACTTTTAAAATATATAAAACCCATTTAATAAACCATAGCATGTTACAATGAAATCTGTGAAAATAGCATGAACATATCTCCACATATAAATTACCCCGAATCTTACTTATTCTAGGTTCCAACATATTTCTCAAAGAATCGTTCATAAAACCTTTTAGTTCCCATTTACAGATGTTTCTCCCATGACCAAACAGCTAATTCTGTGGTTTAAATGCTCCGCTTCAAATAACATCTTACACTTTCCCCAGTCTCAGAAGTCCATCACACTACTAAAAAACCTGTTTCCACATCTGTAACTTTGGCTTTTATGATCGCCTTGGGTGGCTCGTTTTTCCTGGAATTTTCAAAGCCCAGATTATAAAACAATCTTTCTGAAAAAGGTATCTGAAATTAACTATTTTTTGCTTTGGTTGTTTGAAGGGGGGAAACAGTCTAGGGTATTTTCAGAATTTAACATTGCCGTTTGCATTATATCCAGCACAAATAGATGTGACAGAGGAGTACTGATGCCAGGAATGTGTCCCACGTAGCCTTCCTATTTAAGTAAACTGAAGATTGCCTCCTCAATTAGTTGTAACTTCTGGGTGGTCTTCTAGAAAATAGCTCTTTGAAGAAAGCAGTGCACTAATAATACTGTAAATGTAAAATAACATTAGTTCTTTAGCTTTGAAGCTAAGAAAGAATGAGTAGCAATTAGATATTTTGTTTGTTCATATACAGTTTCCTATCTCTGACCTTTCAGAAGGAAAAATTCTATATAAATCCAATGAAAAAAATTAAGTTTATATATTTAGGCTTAGAATTAGTCAGTAATTTGGGTCATGTGTGTAAACTATCTGATTTGTTTACTTTTATAGTTACATGCACACACACACACAACCTTCTATAGTAAAATAACTGTATAATAAATTTTAAGTATCTGGGGATATGTAGTAAATAAAAAAATCTCTCTCTTTCTGAGAAAATTGGCCATTATTTAACCTATTCTGCACATTTGATTTCACTCTCAAGTCTAAAATCACCCCGCATGTGCCCTTGATATGATCACTCCACTGCAGCCTGCCTTACGTAAAACAATAAAGTTGTTGAAGTTGGTT
>NC_045437.1:79708961-79765307 GCF_002776525.5 Piliocolobus tephrosceles | reverse complement strand
TTTTTTTGAGGCGGAGTCTCGCTCTGTCGCCCGGACTGGAGTGCAGCCGCCGGATCTCAGCTCACTGCAAGCTCCGCCTCCCGGGTTTACGCCATTCTCCTGCCTCAGCCTCCCGAGTAGCTGGGACTACAGACGCCCGCCACCTCGCCCGGCTAGTTTTTGTATTTTTAGTAGAGACGGGGTTTCACCGTGTTAGCCAGGATGGTCTCGATCTCCTGACCTCGTGATCCACCCGTCTCGGCCTCCCAAAGTGCTGGGATTACAGGCTTGAGCCACCGCGCCCGGCCTACTTTTCATTTGTTTATTTGTTTTGCTTGAATTCACTGATTTTGTGCCCGTTGTTTGAAACTAAAAACACCATACCAAACGCACTCCCTTTGGGGAGCAGACATGAGTTCAAGGACATGCGAGCACTCCAGAAACTCCCACAATTACACAGTATTATAACCACCAGAGATTCCAGGAAGGACTCATTGTCAAGCACCCCTCCTAATAACATCCTCTAGAAAAGGTGGCTGCACGAATGCTTCCCATCTTCTTACTAGGAGGAACAACTAGGTGAGGTCAAGCAACAGCTTAGTGATGCTTTTAAATCCTGCAGAACGCTGAAAGACTTGACTAAAGTGGCATTCAACTCTACTTGAAAGGTCATAATTATGCTTTTATTTATCAAGCACTTTGTATGTTCAAATCTTTTCTTAAGAGAGTTCTTGGAAGATCCCTCAAAGTATCCAGATGTTTCTAGATAAGTCATAGGTCATCTTTTTGTAATGAGAAACGACATGTGGATGGGAATCAAAAGATGCTTATAATTCCTGCCAGCTTGCCTTGACAATCTCTCTACTCCCCAAACCGTCTTTTGATAGAACAGACTTGCAGAAACCATTTTATTCTGCCACACTAAGGGTTTCATTAAATTAGTGGTAATTAAGATCATAGAAATGGTTTAATCACTTGTTCTTTTATCCCTTATTCCTGGGTGTAAGGCCTAATTGAAGTGTATCCCACAAGAGAAAAAAGGAGGGGAGAAAGATATTTGAAGTTTTTTTGATGACTGCTTAAATCAAAGAATTGTATGAAGAACCTTAATCACTGTTAACATGTGAGCTCTCACAGTGCCAGAAACTGTGCTGGGGACTTCCATTGCACTATCTCTTAGTTCTGGAAACAAACCAATGAGTTTAGTGCTGTTATTATTCTGTTTATAAATGAGAAAAATGAAGTTTACTAAGTTAAGTAACTTATCCATTGTCAGACAGAGAGTGCATGCAGCAGAGTTTAAACTGGAACCCATGTCTGTCGGACACCAAACCTGTGTTCTTGACTAATTCCAGTCTCCAGATCACCACCGCCAGTAATTTTCAAACTGTTCTTTCTCCTCCAAGGCATAGGTAATTCCTGAGGTTGCAAAAGAAAGAAAGCAGAGCTTTGGGCTCTCATTTGGGTAGCAGTCTTTGAATTCTGCATAAGACTTTATTTAAAGAAAGGGCCTCACTGTTAGAAAATGTTTGAAAACCACTAATCTAATTCACTTCCCTCATTTCACTTAAGAAACTAGAATATTTCAGAGATGTATTTAGCAATGGTCAATCTGAAACTCTGTACAGAAAGTTTGCCAATCCCCAGTATAGAACACTGGAGCGTGATCCATGACTAGCAGCATCATTACTATTGGAAATGTGTTGGAAATGCTGAGTCTTGGGTCCACCCCAAACTTTTAAATCAGAAACTCTAAGAGTGGAGCCCAGCAATCTGTAATTTTAGCAAGCCTTCTAGGTGATTCTGATCCAGACCAAAGCCTGAGAACCACTAGTATAGAAGGATTTTAAGATGAAAAATTTGCAACCCCAACTGAATGAGCACTGTAGAGTGTTTTCTGATTCAAGAGCTCAAGTCATAGAGTTTCATAGTAACAAAAATAACAGTGCTATTAACTGTGAGGTTCGAGGCATACTTGAGGTGTGTCAGATGTGTTGCTTTCCATTCATGATCTTATTAACATCTCACAATAATCGTATGAAGTAAATACTATTGTTATTCCCATGTTGTAGCTACATAAAATAAGGCTTCATGAGATTGAGTGACTAGTCAGAGTGTTAGAAAGTGGTGGCTCCAGGCTGAGACCTAGATAGTTTGATACCAGGGTAAGAACTCTTCATGTCATACACATCTGATTTCTATAGGCTAGATAAATGAAAGTGTTATTAAAAAGAAGAAAGCAACACATGAATGCTATCAGTGTTGAAACCAGTGAAATGTGTTTGTATAAACACAAGTGGTACTGTCCAGGTGCGGTGGCTCACTCCTGTAATCCCAGCACTTTAGGAGGCCGAGGTGGGCAGATCACCTGAGGTTGGGAGTTCGAGACCAGCATGACCAACATGGAGAAACCCCATCTCTACTAAAAATACAAAAACTAGCTGGGCGTGGTGGTCGGCACCCATAATCCCAGCCACGTGGGAAGCCGAGGCAGGAGAACTGTTTGAAACTGGGAGGCGGAGATTACAGTGAACCGAGATGGCACCATGGCACTCCAGCTTGGGCAACAAGAGCGAAACTCTGCTTCAAAAAAAAAAAAAAAAAGTGGGGGGTACTTGTATAATAACTCCTCTGTCTTCTTGCCAAGGAAACTGATTTCGGCTATACCACACATGTGGCATTTCCTTAAGCAGATCTAGAGGAAACTCCACCAGCATTTGTGGCCACCTACCCTACATCCTATTTCGTTGTCTTTGTACATTTTACATCAATTTTAAAAGTGAGATTTTCTCCTTCTTATTTGCAGATTACTGGGAATCTTGGCTCTTTCTTTACAATTTAGTTTTAATTACTTGTGTTTTTGTTGTTTTCCACGTAATTGTCAAGATGGTTTACTTTGGTTGACTTTTCCATGACATTATCAGTTTTGTTTTCTTTTTCTGGTAAGGAAGGCTGAACAGGAAGAAGAGAATGCATCGGTTGAGGTTGGTTGGGGAGAGAGAAGGAATAAACTAATACTGGGAGAAATGGAAGTAGAAAAACAAAACAAAACAAAAAAGACTCTTGGTGCTGCAGGATATCCAATCTAGGCAAAAGACACCTAATACCAGTGATTTGACCTTTTTATATTAGAAAAACAAAACCATATTGAGATGTGAGAGACACTTGAAAGGTATAATTTGAATTTTGAACAATGTTTTCCATATGGTGCATATGTCATCTATAATCTTTGCAGGTTTCCAATTCACTCCTCAATGAAATTAATGTTTCTGATTTCATTCCATAAAGACTAGAAATTGTAGCCCTGAATGCTTTAATAATATAGTGAAAAAATATGAAAAAATGTATGGAAGTGAATGTTTAAATATATTTTACATATAGAATAGAGATTTATTGAGAACTAACATTGATTTCTAAGGAATAAAGATTGTCAGGTTAATCCATATAGCTAAAATAAAATAACTGACCTTGGATACCAAGGGCAAGTTAGAGAAAATTTTGTTTCGTGTTACAAAGCTTCTGTTTCTGTTTATTAAATACACTGAATCAACAACTGCATGTGAAGAATGTCACACAACACCAGCTGACTGTACAAGGAATGATCATCAATTGATGGATTAACCTTGAACATGAGAAAAAGTCTTATTATATATTATTATATAATATATTATTATATAGCAAGTTCTTATGAAGATGGAGAATGAACTAGATAATAATGTCTACATTTTGGGAGATTATAAATCTTTTAGGAAACTGATAAAATTGGCAAGTGCAGTGGTGTGTGCCTGTTGTCCCCACTACTCCAGAGGCTGAGGCGGGTGATTGCTTGAGGCCAGGAGTTTGAGGCTGAAGTGCACTACAGTAGCACCTGTGAATAGCCACTGCACTCCAGCCTGGATGACATAGTGAGACCCTGTCTTTAAAAATGAAAATAAAAACAACAATAAATTAATAAAACATAAGAATCTTCTCCCTCAAAGGATGTACATGCATATTAACAATTAGGTTTATACATTTAGGAGGTTAAGAACTGCAGGTGGCCGGGTGCAGTGGCTCAGGCCTATAATCCCAGCACTTTGGGAGGCCTTGGGGGACAGGTCACAAGGTCAGGAGATCAAGACCATTCTGGCTAACATAGTGAAACCCCGTCTCTACTAAAAATACAAAAACTTAGCCGAGCACGGTGGCGGGAGCCTGTAGTCCCAGCTACTCAGGAGTCTGAGGCAGGAGAATGGCGTAAACCCGGGAGGCGAGCTTGCAGTGAGCCGAGATCGCGCCACTGCACTCCAGCCTGGGCAATAGAGTGAGACTCTGTCTCAAAAAAAAAAAAAAACTTCAGGTTAGAAATTTCCAAATTATATGGGTTTTCAGGGTTTCTTCTGATTTCAAAATTCTAGAATGATATAATTCCATTCTTAAAAATCATTTGAAGGCCGGGCACGGTGGCTCACGCCTGTAATCCTAGTACTTTGCAAGGCCAAGGCGGGCGGATTGCCTGAACTCAGGAGTTGGAGAACAGCTTGGGCAACATGGTGAAACCCCATCTCTACTAAAATACAAAAAATTAGCCAGGCATGGTGGCGTGCACCTGTAATACCATCTGCTCAGGAGGCTGAGGCTGTAGAAACGCTCAAACCTGGGAGTCAGAGGTTGCAGTGAGCCGAGATTGTGCCACTGCATTCCAACCCGGGCAACAGAGCGAGACTCCATCTCCAAAAAAAAAAAAAAATAACAAAATAAAACAAATTAAAAAATCATTTGAATTAATCATCAGTTAGGATTGGAGGAGGGCTTATTGTATACCACTAAATTTTGGGGTACTGAGGTATGGGTGACGGTGGAGAGCCATTGAAATCCACTTTCCCCGAGACCTAAGGTTGATAATTTCTAGAATATTTTGTACTTTCAATTAATTGCAACTTTTTAACTTTTTTGGTTCCTTAAACAAGGAATAATTAACTAGAAAAAAATAATTAATTGAGCTTGGTTGCTATGTGCTAAGGTAGTGCTGGATTTCTGACTGTAGCTTCGGAATATGTACTTTATCCGCTTTCTCTGTCAAGTCCACAGTGCACAGAGACTTGTAGCCCTTTAATGTTATCAGACGCACATCCTTTTGTACAGGGCCATCGAGCAAACTTGGCTCATCAAATATGTTTCAGATTAGTTGAGAGAAAAAGACAGTAAACAAAGTTCCAATGATATTCAAGGGATTTAGGTTTATTTGGGGGTGAAGGGCATCCTGGCACTTATTTGTGCTAATTGCCTGGTAGTAGAATTGTTTTGATTTCCGAAGGAGTGGGTATTTTATTTTATTGCTGCTTAATCTTCATTTTCCATATGAGGAGATTTTCTTCAGAAATATTCTGAAAGAAAAAAAAAGGTAGTGGAAAAATGTAGAGCCATTAGGGAAAAAAATGGTTTAATTACATATGACACCAAAATAAATTAAGGCTCCTTCTTCCAATCCTCCTTCTTCCTAATGACTCTGATAACTGAAGTGCTGAGTTTTATTAAATAGAGCAGAAGAGAACTCTCTGGAGATTAAAGAAGCTATAGAGATTTTCATACCTGCTGAAAAAGAAAAAGTCTCCCTTTTGTAGCTGACAGGCCTGTAATGAGCACATTTTGTAGCTAGAGAGAAAGAAAACGAAGATGAAAGAAAAGTCTTTTGAAGACTGAAGAAAGGGGAAATCCCACTAATATAGTGAAACCCCTTAAATTGTTTTCCAAGAGACAGAAGAAAAAAAAAATCACTATTTAAAGGTCACATTGGCTTGTTTGAATTCGTTTGGCTTTCAGAAGATAAATATTGTGTATGAGAATATAAGAATGTCTGCTAGAAACCACTTTCGCGCAATGAACAAAAGAATTGTCCCTAATATGTGATTAACTGGCGTTCCCTGCTCACCGCAAATGTTGGCTTTCATAGACTTCACGTGAATGGGCACTTTATTAATTGGCTAAAGAATTCCTTAGAACTCGTAAGAGATTAAGACCACAGGATGCTTCAAGGTTCTTTCTTTCTCGAGGAAAAAAAAAAAAAAAAAGCATACAGATTTAAAAAACATGTTGACTGCAATAGCATTGTCATCTATCTTAAATATTACAGAATTAACCTATTGTTTGCCTTCAAAAATTTTGCTGCAACATGTCAGATTAGCTCAACGTCTATTAAATGGCCATTTTGGTTTTTCCTGCACCTTCAAAAAAAAGTCTAATTGTCATAAAATTTGCTCTCTCAAACCCAAATAGACTCTGTGACTTTACATGCAAATTGCCAAATTATTCCCAAGGCAAGTGAAAGGAAGAATTGCACCTACCGTGCTGCTATTTAAAATAAATTTTAACCCCTCAGGCTGACAACTGACACAAACTAAGATTGCCATACACACAAGCCAAAGGGTCTGTTGGAATAAGAGCTGCCATTTCCAGTAAAAATAAGAGTGCTGCAATAACGCCATGGTGAACAAGGTTTGTTGCTGAAATCATAGATCTGATCTAGATGAGATTAAGGGTGAAAAACTAGGGGGATATGAATGAGATTTTATGTTGGGTAGATCTGAGATGCCTTCTACACACTGCTGAGGCAGCCAAGGCTTCATAAACCCTACCTCTCCTCCTGCCCCTGCCTGCCCCCGCCCCCACTCCAATACATTGATTATCTTATGTTTGGAATGACTGATTCTTTTGGTTCCAGGAAACCACCCTGGGATCTGACAGGAAATGGTGGATTGTTTATTTATTTTTCAGTTAGGAAACAAATTGAGCCCTAGAATCTGTGTATTTAAAATTGGGTCTCATTTAGAAGCCACTCAGCAGCACGTATTCTAAATCATGTTCTGCTTATTATAATGTGTTTATTTAGAACCTTATATTTTATCACTGGCTTTATAATTCTTTAAGTGAACCATTCCCTGTATCCTCTTAGTTGCTAATGACTCAATTCTTAAACACAGTTTGTGGAGCAGGCTAGTTCACAGTAGTGCCTTGTTGAGGGGGCTGTGTGTCTGTGCTGTCCTGTGTGTCTGTGCTGTCCCAGCCATCACCAGTACGGCTCTCTCTGAAATGTGGCTGAGTGCCCAGAGAATGAACTAGCTACTGCCTGGTAGAGAGGAGAACCAAAGGCTGGCACTTGGCAGGGGCCTGCACTCTTGCAGCTGCCGAGTGCTAAATTATTACTGATATGCTTCTCCGGCCTTGCTCAGCAGAGCTAGCCTAATGCAGCGTGAATCTTTCCTCTGGCCCTTAGCACGGGACTTGGGTTTCAGAGTTGGAATAAAGAGGGCCAACTGAGACAGCTTCTGCCCAGGGCAGAGCAGCACGCACGGCTGTCCTGCACAGATGCTGAAATGCAGTGGACACATTTCCTGCTCTTCCTGTGTAGAGACTCCCACCGTGAGCCTAATGTGATCGCTTTAGAAGCTTGGTGGTTTTTACATAGGCATATGAATTGACCAAATTGAGCCTCTGAGGCAAAAATACACCATTCAGACAGAGCCTTTAACAAAGCCCTGAGAGCAGCTCCCATAATGCTGAGGAGGGATGGTCTCGGCGGGAGACTACAGAAAAAGGTAGAAGCAGCCTTTCTGCTTTCAGCTTAAAGAATCAAGCTCAATCAACCTGTGCTTCGCCAACCTGGCATTAGGTGTCTTGTAATCTTCTAGTACACGGGTGTGACAGCTGAGCATGGTATTTGTAAGAGAGGCAGAGAAGGCTCATACAAAGAGCCTAGGATTATAGAGCACCGGTCTAGACCCCCTGTGTGACTATACAATTACAAATAACTGAGCTTCCTGTGCCTCTGCTTTCTCATCTATCTCTTGCATGTGTAAATACATAGATTGCTAGCCTAGGTTATTTTGTATAATTTTAAGGTAAATCTCCGACAGTGCCAACGTAAGTGGCATTGCATGAATAGTCAAATCATAAATTATAACACAGTATTTTTATGCTGTCATCTCCTAACATCCCACACTCAGTTCTGCCCATCAGAGTGAGGCAAACTATACCCTGAGCCCTTTTTTCCAAGTCTCTTACTTGAAAAAACAGGGCTTATCTCTTTTCAGATAATTTCCTTCTAAGAGCTACTCAGAGCAGAGGGTGACAGTAATTACTGACAATTGATTTATCTTGCTTATAATGACAAACTTTGGTAAAATTCAGGAATTTATGATCAGATCTACCTATATTGCTTATATAAAACTAAGATATTCTGTTTGGCTTTTCTTTCTTTTCTTCTCAAGATAATGTACTCAAGGAAATACAATTTAAAAAACACAATTTTGTTAAAAATAATTTTTTAAAGAAAACCCACCCACGTTTTCCACACCCCTTCTCCCGACAGCCAGCTGGAACTTGTTCTTCCTCACTCATCTACCAAGAGGAAATTTACATTTAGCAAAGTAAAATGTCTCCCGTGCATTGTTCATGTTGGTTGTCTGATAGCCTCTGTAGTCCAAACAACTAAGTTGTTAACTTTTCATTTTTCTGCCAGTTGCTTTATTGTAATGTGGATACTGCCTTAGAATATTTTCATGCTTTCAAATATGTTGTTCCAAATGGAGTTTGGAAAAAACTACATCTCCAACTTCAAGGCAAATCCATCCAAAAAAAAAAAAAAAGACAGCATCAGAAGTGCTCTATAGTGGTTCATATTTCCTTATACATTTTAATTTTCTCACAAATCTTTTAAGAAACTACTCTCCAACACTCCTTTTTAAGCACAATCTTCAAGGAAATAAGAGAGAAAAATCAAGAAAGCCTCTTGTCACTGCAGGTGGTTTTTCGTGATGGCAAGAGTCATCTCCGAGAAATTGCCTTAATGTTGCACATATCCAGCTATTTGTGGTGAGAGCCTAGAAATCCACAACGGAGTCTGAAGATTTCCCTCAGGGACCTTGTTTGCCTTTGGGAAATCCATTAACTCTTCCAGTCTCCTAGGATCCACTTAATCCAGCACTGTGTAATAGACATGTGAACCACACATCTGTTTTTAAGTTTCAAGTGGCTACTATTAGCCATACTAGAATAAAAAGAAGCAAGTGTTATAAATTTTAACAATACAATAAGTTAACCCACTATACCCAAAATGTAATTTGACATGTAAACAGTATAAGTAAGTATTGACAAAATATTTTGTATTTTTTTGTTTTTAAAATCTAGTATGTATTTTGTACCAATAGCACATCTCAGTTTTATCCAGCTACATTTCAAGTGCTTAGTAATCACATGTGCTAATAGCTACAGTATTGGACAGAGCAGATTTAATCCATTGCTTTTTACCAGGACATGTAATGCTGCCTGAGAGATCAGAAGGAATTAATATCTCTGAATATGGACAGCTCATTACCTTTTGTTTTTACTAATTTTTTTAAAAAAAGCATTATTAGCAAAGTGCCTCCAAGACACACCAAGACATATAATCATTCATACCTTCGAAGTGCAGTGATTCTGGACACTGAGCTTATCTCAAATAGTACCAGATCTTACAACTTTGAAAGATGGATAATGGAATTTCTACTTACTCATAAGATCACATATTTAAATTTCTTTTAATAAAATTTTATCTTAGAATAGTTTTAGATAAAGAAAAATTGTGAAGATAATACAAAGAATTGCCATATACTTCATGCCGAGTTTCCCCAAATATTAATAACAATAAATTTGTATGCAATATTTGTCAGGATTAATGAACTAATATGATATATTGTTATTAAGTAAAGTCCATGCTTTATGCAGATTTTCTTAGTTTTTTTCCTAGTGTCCTTTTTCTGATCCAAGATCCCATTAAGATATCCTATTACATTTAGTCATTGTGTCTCCTTAAGTTCTTCTTAGCTGTGACAGTTTCTCAGATTTTTCTTGATTTTATTAGCCTTGATAGTTTGGAGGTGTACCAGTTAAGTATTTTGTAGACTGTTCTGCAATTGTGATTTGTTTGTTTATTTTTTTTTTTTCATGATTAGCGTAGAGTTATGGGTGTTTGGGAGAAAGATCACAAAGGTAAAGTGCCACTCTTATCACATCAAGAGTATGTTAAACCCCGTCTCTACTAAAAATACAAAAAACTAGCCGGGCGAGGTGGCGGGCGCCTGTAGTCCCAGCTACTCGGGAGGCTGAGGCAGGAGAATGGCGTAAACCCGGGAGGCGGAGCTTGCAGTGAGCTGAGATCCGGCCACTGCACTCCAGCCTGGGCGACAGAGCGAGACTCCGTCTCAACAAAAAAAAAAAAAAAAGAGTACATACTATCTATATGACTTATGACTGCTGATATTAACCTTGACCACCTGGCTGTGGCAGTGTTTGTCAGGGTTCTATACTCTAAAGTTACTCTAATTTACCTTTCCTTATTTTACTCTTTGGAAAGAAGTTACTATACACAGGGCAAACTTAAGGAGTAGGGAGCTATGCTTCACCTCCTTGAGGGCAGACGTGTTCTTCTGCATGAAAAAATTGTCTAGTCTCCCCTACTTATTCTTTTATTCAATCCTGTTTTTTTTTTTTTTTTAGGTCATTTGGAGTCATAAATATTTATTTTATACTGTGGGTTGTAGTCTAATACTACTTTCTTTTGTTGCTCAAATGTTTCAGCTTTGGCTATTAGGAGCTCTTTCAGTTGGCTTCTGTGTCTTTTTGACAGGTCCCCATCATTGTGGTCTTTGGGTTCTGTTTGTTTTATTGTTTTGTTGTTGAGAACTGCCTTGCCTTCTGACACTGTAAGATGCTCCAGGCTCATCTTGTATATTTCCTACCCCAGTCCTAGAATCAGATGTTTCTCCAAGGAACCCTGGTTCTTTTTAAAGTAGATTGGTTAAACAGCAACAAAACCAAGATCTGGGTGTTACGTGTTTAACTTACTTACAGAGCATTGTCTGTAATTTATCATGAAGTTTCTCTGGGAAAAAAAATGAGCAACGTATACTATACTGAACACTTTCCAAGTGGCAGACATATGGTAAAATTTGAAGAAGATCTGGAATCTCTAGGAATATTACCAAGGCATTCCTGTCAGTGACAATCCAGATGTAAGATTAAAAAAAGTTCTCAAGTTGGGCAAACTAAGACTTTTCACAACCTTTTTTTGATGAGTCAAATATGAAAGATGGCAAGAGATTAAAATATTACATACCACATTTAAAGAAAAAAAAAACTCACCTCAATGGAATCTAAAAGAAAATGTGTTGGCCCAAGGGAAGATTACTACTATCAAACAGAAAAAAAATAAAATTATGCAGTTGTGTTTGTGTGTGTGCTCAATAGGTTGTAAAGTCTTTAAAAATTACTTTTTAAAAACTTGTTCTAAGCACAACACCTGGAATATAGCATACAAGTGTTTCTTAAACAAACTGGATTATAATTATAATTTCTAAATTTTTCTGCCTAACTTTATTATAAGCATTTAGTTTAATAATATTCAAATAATCAAAAAAGAAATTTAAGAGGATTTTTTTTGTTCTTACAAGAACAGAAGGTCACACTGAATAATATTTTACTCTGGTCTATTCAGTTGCCAAATCCTTTATACTATTCCTTTCTTGCCCCACCTGCCCCAGTATCACAAAATCATTAAAATTTTCAAAGAAGTCATGGAATGATCATTTTTTAAGGCAAAATTAAACTAAGCCAAGTGAGGATTTCACTAAAACATTCCACTGGAGCTGGTCTTGGAGTCATGAAGGGAAGCATTTAGTCCAACTATGGAAAAAGCAAAGCAAACCAGTTCTGGTATTTGGTTTAATTCTTCTGCTTTTAATTGAGTAGGGCAGTAACCTCATGCTAGCCCTGCCCCATACTGGTTCGATGTCCACTCCCTTCAACTGGCCATACCAGCTTTTTCTGCAGGTTGCTGCTGTCCACACTTGCATCCTTCTTTCTATACCTGTGTGATGTCTTCAGTCTTCACGTGCATCTTGCATCCACTTGGCCTTAAACCATCAGATATTCTCATTAACACTTCAGTTTGGGGCCTATTTCATCTGTAGAAGAGTCAACACCCTTGGTGTAATCCAGAAACTATGATATAGACCTATACTACTTCAGACTTCTAGAACTTTTGAAATAAAACCTTAAAAATGTCGAATTGTTCAACTACATGTGATTAAGTCCTATATTAAAAGTGTATTTGGGAATTCAGCTCTATTATCTTAACAAAGGTTTTAAGAAAACTGTAGCCTGTGTTCTCAATTGTTCTTTCTCCCTAGATAATATATTTGGATTAATGTGTCCTTCTCTTCTCCTCTCCTCTCCTCACCTCTCCTCTCCTCTCCTCTCCTCTCCTCTCCTCTCCTCTCCTCTCTGCTTCTCTCCTCTCCTCTTCTGTCTCTCTCACACACACACACATACACACACACACACACACACACACACACGCTGCCATTTAATCCAAGCTTTCACTCAAACCAAGTATCTTTCTACAAAATCCCTGAGGGTCAACTTTTACGGTTTACTAAAACTGTCTTCACTGTGTGGAATTCACTTCTTTGTGAAGCTTGGTGTTTCATTTGGACAGGCCAATTTATGGAAAGCAGTCCTTCATACTGAATAGAAATTGATCTTTTCATCTGTGCCTATCATTCCTGGAATCAAATGAGATACCATATCTTGAAATTTTTTGAAATGGCAAAACACTGAATAAATATAAAATATATGAACATCAATTCTACTGTATAGAGTTTGAAAATTTGACAGGCACACTGTTCTCTCCAAGTCATTGGAATAGACGAATATGAGAACAGAGCAAGGGAGATACTCTGCATAGGTTTCTGAAGCACTCCTTTCAATTTGATATTAATCCATTAATCAATATCCCTTAAACTACTCTATTTAAGCAGTGAGAGGCAGGGACTGGGTTAAGCCAAGACCTAGAGAATTAAAACAAAGCCAAAGTAGAAAGAAAACCAGGACCCACCACTACCCTAGGCCTGCAGCAAATACATCAATGTTCACTCAAGGCCCAAGGACACTTCAGTCAGCTTGTGATGAATACTGTTGAGTCTGGGACTCTCCCTTCAGGACAGTGCTCCCCTTGAGCCCACGAAAAGTCCAGAAATACCATCCATGTGCCAAGGTCTGGAATCATGGACCCCAAGAGCCCACTTGATTCTCTATCCCTCTGTGGCCAGTATGGAACCTAAGCTTCAAGACAAAGCCCCCTTTACTCTTCCCCTCCTTTTCTCAAGCAGAAGGAGTCTCTCACTATAGCCAGCATAGCTGGGGATGTGCTGAGTCACACTTGAAGCCAACATGTCTCTGAATCTCACCCAAAGCCCATAGCAAGTACTGTCTAGCTACCACTGCTAACTATTCAGGGCCAAAGAGCTCTTTAGTCAGTAGTTAATGAATTGTGGCAGGACTGAGTCCTTCTCTTCAAGGCAGCTGGTCCTCTTCTGGCCCAGGGTGTGTCTAGAAATAACATTAGGAGCTAGGGCCTGGAATGAGGACCTCTGGTCTCTGCCTAGTGCTCTATCGTACTCTAGTTGAGCTGGTATCCAAGTTACAAGACAAAGTCCTCTTTATTCTTCCTTCTCCTCCTTTCAAGCAGAAAAAAGAAGTCTCTCCCAGAGCTGTGAGCTGTGCTACCTGGGGTTTTGGGAGGGGTGTGCAAGCACTCCCTCGGCTGTCCTAGCCAGTGTCTTGCTGGGTCATTTGCTCCCCAAGTCTACTTTCTCTGAGTCCAGCACAGCAGCAGGACTTGACAAGGAATTGCAGTCCTCCTGGCCTAGACTGTTTTTCAAGTTTACTTAGGACCCCATAGCATCTTAGCCCATGGTGGTGGGACTTGCTAGAACAAAGGGTCCAACAACTGGGATGGGTGAGTCCACTCTGGCTAGGGCTAGTGTATATGCTCCCTCCATAGGCGTTGGCTGAGTTCTATATAGTGTTGCTTTTCTGACAGGGCAGCACTGAGTTCCAATGCTAAGTCCCACAACCACTGCACTCTGTCCCCCAAGCGCACAGATCTTCTCTCAGCACCACATGACAGTTGCTGGGAGATGAGGGTGGGGTGGTGTCCGCAATTCAAGGCTGTTTTTTCTACCTTCTTCAGTGCCTCTTTCAATTACATGAGGTTAAAACCAGGTACCGTGATCACTCACCTGATTTTTGGATATTATGAAGGTGCTTTTTTGTGTGGGCAATTGTTCAATTTGGTGTTCCTATGGGGAGGACAATCAGTAGAGGTTTCCATTTGGCCATCTCGCTCCTCCTCCATTCCAATTCTGAGTCCAAAAAACAAAAATAGCACCCTTTGGAAAGAAATTACTATAGGACAAACTTAGCAGGGAGCTATGCTTCACCTCCAGCATAGCTGCATAACTATTTACTTTGGAAACTAACTGCATAACTATTTACTTTGGAAAAGAGCTCCAGATGAAGGCCTGATGAGATTCCCATGTTTACTCTGAAATCATCATTTTGGAATCAGTCATTAAAGCTTTGTTGGGTGTGCTCTGCTTCCAAGCTATGCTAAAGAAGCCGTCCTGGATTTGAGAGTCAAATGAGGGTAGGAACAGAGTACGACCAGACCCCATGTCTACGGAGGTCCACAGGCAAGTGATAACGACTCCTATATCCAAACTTCCACCCATGGTCTGAAATCACTGGACACTGCATGGCAATTCAAAGCCTGTAAATAGAACACCTTGATCCAAGAAACGCAGAGCACTTGGATACAGATGGACATGGCCCTTGGGGGAAATTTCAGCCTTATAAAACTTATGAGGCAGTCCTCACAGAGGATGAGAAATTGGTTCAATATATAACATAAATGATTAAATATGAGTAACTTCTAGATCCTTTGGAATTGAAATTGGTACTATGTATCACTTGAAACATAAACTCAGAGTTCATGGTAAGGTGTGGAATATGGCAAATGACTTTATACCATGATCATCAGACCCTTTCACTCAATAACTTTATGCTTTTACACAGACAGAGTCTTTAAAAACTTCCTTAATCTTACCATGATCCTATCGTAAATGTTAGCTTTAATAGCAATCTTAACCTCATAAGTAGAAGTCTTAAACTAACTAGAAAATATCCAAGATATTTATTGTACACACTACTGTTCAATGTAATTAATAAAATATGAATTTGCAACATGCTCTTAACCCAACCAAAAGATCATGCTAATTAGTTTTCTTCAAAACGATTAATAATAAATAGTAAACATCCTGCCTTGAGTATTCAGCCAGTATTAAGAGTTATACCTGGCGGGGTGCAGTGGCTCACGCCTATAATCCTAGTACTTTGGGAGGCAAAGGCGGGCAGATGACTTTAGGTCAGGAGTTCAAGGCCAGCCTGGCCAACATGGTAAAACACTGTCTCTACTAAAAATGCCAAAAAAATTAGCTGGGTATGGTGGCGGTCACCTGTAATCCAAACTAATTGGGAGTCTGAAGCAGGAAAATCACTTAAACCCGGGAGGCGGAGATTGCAGTGAGTTGAGTCATGCCACTGCACTCCAGCCTGGGTGACAGAGCAAGACTCCGTCTCAAAAAAAAAAAAAAAACCAGTTATGTCTTAAGAGTTTTAATATAGCATTGTGTCACTTGCAGTATGATACATCAAGCCAAATTCTAAGTCGAAATGTATTAGGCATTCTTGAATGCTAGATGACTGATACCATTTAGTGTATAGAAAAACTGGTTCAGTGTACAATTTAAAGATTGAAATTTTAGGATAAAAATTAAAATCCACACTTCATGAGAAAATTTGACCACCATATTGAAGTGATAGTTTGCATGTCCGGTTTACGTCCTTTATAACAATCTCTCCTTAAAAAAAAAAAAAGAACAAAAAAGAAAAGAAAGAAATTAGGGAGTGCTTAGTGATATTCTTCTTGGCTGAGTTAAAGCAGTTTACTAGAATCAGCTTGATCTTTGCCTGTTACTGCTGTCTAAGCACCCTCCATTCATTGTATTACGGATTTGGTTCAAGATGTCCAACTTCCTCTTTTCTCACAATAGAGAATGTAACATAACAGACATCTATAATTAGTTACTTAAAATTACTTTCTGAGGAAGACAATATTAAGAACAGTCTGCCATCATATCCACCTACTTGCAGCCTAACTTCTCTTTTCCATTTAAAGAAACCTCCCAAGAAGCTTGCCCTGAGTATCTAGTACTCCCGAAACACATTCATTGACTCCAGAAACTCAGGATGGGAGGGCAGCCACCCCCACAAACACTCTCACTTCCGAGCTTCTTCTGGGTTATGTCACTTTCCTTAGCTCCCCGTGGAATGAGACATTTAAATTACAACAGCCCATTCAGAAAAACACAACAGCTGCCAATTTGACCTTCTCTCAGGATTTGTGTTTGAAAGAGGGTCCTAGTTGTCTGGTTCATTCCAGAAAATTACTACGATGATGTAGTTGGGTCATGTGACACATGGTTAAAAAAATAAACAACTCTCCTGTTGACATATGACCTACCACTAAGACAGAGGCTTTAGTCCACGTGATGAAATATTGGGCTCTGAGGAAATGTCAATAACTTTGGTTTTCTTAGCATGGAAAACCAATTTGTGTTTTCATATTAGGTTTAATCTCAACTGAGTGAGACTTGTGGTATCTCAATAAATCTGGACTATGTAAAAGTTGCTTTCTGCTCAGCAAGAACAAACCTACAAAAACGTGAAATGAGAGACTTTAAGAACCATTCTGTATGCACTCCCTGGCTGCTGGGTTGCTGACCTGGGGCTTTTTACCTGGTGGTCTGATGAGTCATGCCATTCAAAAAAAGAGAAGACAGCAAAGATATTTGAATGGTTAGCTATACAGGCAATTAAGAACCTGCTGGGTGGGCTCTTTTCCCGTGAGGCCAAGATGCTGATTTGGAAGATAACAGTGGATTCTTTCTCTGGTGCCTACTAATATTCTAGAAATGGAGTACATAGAGACACTGAAGCCAGACTCAGAACAGACAGCCCACAGACTTAGTGTTCAAGTAATTTACACTCTTGACAGGTCTCTAAGAGGTAACTTTTTCTTTTTAAAAAATTTCAGCTGTAATATTGACTTGGAAGAACAATCTGGACACAAGCAAACTTGATCATAGTGCTGTAACACAACTCAGTGTCTTGTCTCAGACCAGCTCCTGAGTTCTTTCTCTCTCTCTGCTGATGCTGTCGGCACTCACAAATGCCAGGCTGGAGACCTTGGAATCCTTGCTGACTCACTTTCCTCATCAAGGCATAAGATGAGTCTATTTTTCAAATATTTGTTGTCTCTTTATCTCCTCCTTTTTGCCCCTGCCACCACAAAAGTCGAGAATTTCATCGTCTCACAATGGGAGCATAAAAAGGTCCTCAAATTATCTACAGTCTCCGTCTCCCTTTCATTATATGCCACCAGAAAGATCGTTCTAAAATGCAAGTCTAAGCACACTGCAACTTAAAAACCCTCAGTGGCTTACCTTTACCTCAGGAACAAGGCAAGTTTTTAATATGGCATAAAATTTGGATTTATAAGCCATCTGACCTATCCTAAATTGCTGCTCTGTGGGACCTATCTCATTCTACCAGAGGGGGTCAGATCCATATCAGTGCCACACCAGGCCGGCCAGCCCTCTTCTTTGCTCGAATTACTTGCTGATTCCTTTTCATCTTCTGATGGCTGTCTCAATTGTTCTCTTCTCTATTAGCCTTCCCTAACCCCCTCAGTGTTTTCTAACCCCCTCCTGGGAGCTCTGTAACGTTTTGCTTCTATTAGAGCACATACCATGGTATACTGTAGTTATCTGTTGGCTAGGGAGTAATGTCCTCAGCCATTGTCAGATATATGGTAAAAATCAAGTGAATGTTTGTTGAATGACTATATACAAAGCAAGTTTCTTCCTAGAACATGTTTTTGACCTACTAGAATTTTATTTCTGGCTTTCTGATTTCTCTCAGGTACAAACTGCTTCAAAAGGAAGAGTTGTAGGACCTTTGATTGACATCCTAAAAAGAACTATGTAAGGATATGCCAGCACTTGAATCTGAAGACAATGGAAAATAGAAATCTAATTGGAATAAACTGGTCAGATGTGGAGGACATGCTGCCATATAAGTACCAGCAGAACAAATTAGGATGATCCATAGAAAGCAAGTCAGAGTTCTTGGAAAATAATTTTGAAAATGGAGGTAGTAGTTCTGGCTGACCTAAATGCATAATATTTCATTAATTTTTTGCTGACAGATCCTTTGCTTCTAATCTAGCTCTCTGTGTCTTGTTTTTACCACCTATGTGATCTTGAGGAGCTCAGGCTGTCTATGTCTTAGATTTCTCATATTTAACATGAAGGGAAAACACCTGCCCCACCAACATCATAGGTTTGTTTTGATTTCCAAAAAACGGAATATGTGATAACATAGTTTTGGCCTATTCATCACATTTCTTTCTCTTTTTTTTCTTCAGTTTTATGTTGTTTATTAGAGCTCCCTTTTTTTGTTATTATACTTTAAGTTCTGGAGTACATGTGCAGAACATGCAGGTTTGTTACATAGGTATACATGTCCCATGGTGGTTTGCTGCACTCATCAACCCGTCATCTATATTAAGTATTTCTCCTAATGCTATCCCTCCCCTAGCCCCCCATCACCCAACAGACCCTGGTGTGTGATGTTCCCCTCCCTGTGTTCATGTGTTCTCATTGTTCAACTCCCACTTATGAGTGTGAACACACAGTGTTTGGTTTTCTGTTCTTGTGTTAGTTTGCTGAGAATGATGGTTTCCAGCTTCATTATGTCCCTATTCATCACATTTCTATTAGTAAATGAACGTAGAGAAGAAATGCTGATTTTGTGAGTAGTTGTCATGTATTGACTAATGTAACATTTTAGAAGATATGAGTATATTTGAACTCATCATTAAATTAGCCATTTTGTGTTTTCAAAGAAAGTTAAGAATGACCTAAACTGTTAACTGGGCATGGTGGCTCATGCCTATAATCCTAGCCCTTTGTGAGGCCGAGGTAGGCGGATTGCTGAGTCTAAGAGTTTGAGACCAGCCTGGGCAACATGGCAAAACCCTATCTCTACAAAAAATATAAAAATTTGCTAGGGGTTGTGTTGTGCACCTGTAGTCCTAGTTACTTCTGGGGATGAGGTGGGAGGATCACTTGAACCTAGGAGGTCGGGAGTACAGTGGCCTGGTCATAGCTCACTGCGTCCTTGACAACCCTGACAGAGAGAGACCCTGTCTCATTAAAGAAAAAAAAAAAAAAAAAAAGACCTAAAATATTGAGGGAAGTGAGTGAAGGCTTTTCTCATCAGAATTCTGAAGCTATTTTACTTTTACTGCACTCGTCCAACTCAGAAATGCAATTATGTAGGTAATTATAGTTTGTATTTGGAGATTAGAATTCATCCTATGAGTAGTTTACTAAAATGCATATCACATGCAGTGTTGGAATTATATTATAACATTTTAAAGTAAAATAAATGGTTGAACTAAATGAATTTGTTTATACTGTCACCTGTTAGCGCTTGATATAGTAAAAATGAAGTTTAATTTAGAATGTGATATTAATATGCTTTTAAAACAACTTTACAGAATTTGATAGCTATTATAATTATAATTATGAACAGTATCAAGCCCAGTTAACAGATAAATCTTTTGGAATTGCCTTTCTTTATAATAAGTAAATAAAAATAATCAGTAATTCACCTGCAATAATTTGCATGAAACTGTATACAAACCACTTTGTGCTATGCTTTCCTCATTTCATATTAGTGGTTGAGAAATGTTTCCTGGCTGAGTCGTTAATATATGAATAATGCTTATCAAATTAAGGTATTTGAAGTATTAGAAAATCTTAAGCTCCTTTTCCTATCATCATATTTATAATTTTCATTTCCATTAACTAGGTAAATATAATTTGCTAAGTGAAGATAATCCTTCCTATTCTTTTTCTAATGAAATGTCAATGAGAATTCATTTTAAATCATTTGTGGAAAGAGATGTGAATAGTTTGCAGTATAAATAAAGTTTTTGTCTATTTTTAAATAGGATCTGATGCCATCAAAAGTCACAAGAACTGTCTGGAAATGTAAGGAATTTTAAGCGAGAGATTAGTTGTTTTACAAAATTCATTAAAATATGCACCAACCATTCTTCATCTCTTTATGAACAAAGGTAGGATACTATGTAATTTTGTGTAGATTTCTTCCAGCTGATATTACATTTTGAATGTAGAACTGAATGAATTTGTTTGTGTTGTCAGCTTTGGGTACCTGATGTTATAAAACTACAGTTCTAATTGGAAATGTGATTCTGATATACTCCCTTTAGGAGTTTGATTGTTTTACTTACTTTATGAAGCAAGAAATAATAATAAAATGTTTAGCTCTCATAATCAAGACCCATTTGAATACTCATAAATTTAAAGATATTTAGATGTCACGACTGTAAAGCCTATGACATGAAAAGGACCAGATAATTAGTTAAATGAATTTCCATGGGTCAAGTTGCACAAATAACATAGCGTGGAAGTGTGGATTAATTTTCACTCCGATAATGCCTTATCTTGTTTAAATGTGATTAAAAATCCCCACTGGGTTCGATGTTAATCTTTCCTCCAAAGATTTGGATCTTATCAAGTTTGGAAGCTACTTTGAAAGTAGAGAGTGCTCTCCAAAAGAACTCTCAAGAGGCAGTATCAGTTTTTACAATCTACTCTGGGGTAATGAGAGAGTGGTTGAGTTTACATAGATTATCACTTATGGCTGCCTCCCTGGCTTGACATTGTACAGGGGAGAACTCAGAGCTCAAGGAGGCTCAGACAAGGTCAGACACAGAGAAATTTGGAGACTATTTTTAGTGATTGGACTTAGGATGCTTTAGGTTTTGTTTTGTTTGCATTATCTTATCTTCTTGTAATGCCTCAAAAATTTCCCTGTCTATAAAGAGTCTTTGCTTTAAAAATTCCCTATGTAATTCATTCAGCAAACATGTATTCAGGGTCTGTTATGTGCCAATTACTATGCTGGGGGCTGGGGATGTAGCAGTGAATGAGGACAATGAAATGCTTGCGCTTCTAGGACTGACAGTGGTGGTGAGGTTAGCATTAACTAGACAATACACAAGAGCAATAAGGGCTCTGAAAATATCTTTCTTCCTTAAATACTATCTTTCACTGCATTTTTCTCTTTGAGGACTTAAAGGATATGTTCAAGTTATCCTATTACTTTATATTTGAATACAATGAACATTCATTTATTGATTCATTCATTCTTCTTTCAATAAGTATAAATTGACTAAGTCATCTTTCTAACAACTGAATGATAGTAAGATTCATTAGTCCTGCCCTTAAGTATCCTATGACCTAGGGTGGGAGATTTCATATATATATACACACACACACACACACACACACACACACACACACACACCATGATGATTATGCCACTGCATACAGTTATGAAAATACAGATAAAAGGTTATTTCCAATTAACAGAGTCAGGAAAGCCTCCCTGGATGAAGAAGCTGTAAACTGGGCCTTACAATTAGCGCGGTTATATGCATATGGCAAAAGGAGAGAAGCTATTCCAGGTAAAAGACCGAAAAATAAAGGCAGAAAGTTGGGAAGTCAGAATCAACAAAGGAGCAGCAACCGTTCAGTCTGGCTGATTTTTCATCTCATTTTTGATAGGGTGGGTTAGGGATGAGGTAGAGGTATGGAGAGAAAAAGAGGACAGTTATAAGCAACTATTAAATGTTCGTTGCCAAGGACCACCACAGAATCCTCATTATTTGCAAGTTCCTTTATGGAACATGCTTTGAAATCTAGGATGTTCTACAACTACCCCACCTCACAGGGCTAGTCCTGTAAGTTTCAATTATCTTAAGTTATTCTAGTTATACAGGAATGCACAATATTAAAATTAACAGATATTGAGACCAAATAATCAACAATAGCTGGAAGCATGTACCTTGGAAAGATATGTTCTCATTTTGAAATTGAATCCCAGACAAAACTCGTGGAATTTTAGGTTTGGTTACAATGTTGAACTTGTACCAAGTTCACCAAAGTTCATTTCCATGGAGCCTGGAGTGAGTTAGGCATAAATCATAACCAGCCGAGGTGGAGGCCCAGATGCATACATTCATAGGTACAGACAGACAAACCCCAGTCCTTCGTAGCTTCAGATGGAAACCACATGAAATGTCATGGCCTCGCACAGCGCTGGCCGGAAGCCTGGGCAGCTCTGTGCCTTCCACCGGGGCTCTCTGTGGTTTTATTTCCAACTGATCCTGAGTGTACAGCAGGATGCCCAACCTGCCCATGGAAATTAAGAGGCTTGAGGAAATAAGTGGGTCGAAACTATGAAACTGTGCTGACTGTTCAAACCTATGTTCTGTAAAATTTATAACAGATACAGTCACCTCACATTTCCATGTAAATTATTGTTCAAGAGGGAAGCTTGCCTTGCTGGGGCTTCCACTGTTGAATTTTTAAAACTGACATCATCTTCTGTTCCTAGCTGGAATTATGAGACAAAGAAAGATGAAAACAAGAGGGAGAAAATGTTCTATCTTACTTCAACAGGCTCTGTTTTATTGCAGGTAATCAATTATGTTAGCATTTTGATTTACCTGTATAAAACATACATTTATCACAGTTTCTAATTGTTTTGTGAATGGTATTTAGCTTATAAAACAATAAAAGCTGTGACTAGCAATGCTTTTGCTACACTTTCCTGGTTCAATAAATCTTAAGAAAAGTTCAAATTGCCTCTACTGGGATTTTCTTCTTTATGGAAACCGAAGGTGCAAACTTAGAAATAAATAGATACTGAAGAACTTTCAATATGAATGTGCTTGAATAATTTACATGACGCTTTGGTGTTTTGTTTAGGAACATTATACAGAAAGACATGTGCAATATGGCTTAATGTATATTTATTATATGAACTTAAAATATACCTGAGCTTTATGTCTTCCCTTCATAGTACCATAAAAAGTTATTCATCCTAAAATGGTGCTAAAAATATTTGAAAGCACTTTCTATATTACATGAATAAAATGTACACGAGGGCAATGTGCTTTAATCTTGTAAAATAAGTAGAAAGTGGGCATCAAAATGAATCTATTTTTAAGGTCTGTGTTTCACACTGAGTGATAGGATGCCTTTTATTGCTCATTGGCAAGGTCAGTACTTGGTAAAGCAGTACAATATCCCTCTCCCACTAAGCTGCAGTAATCTAGTAAATTTCAGATATTTTGGCCAAGTAGGAAGAAGGAAGAAGTTCCTCATATGTGTTCTAATAGGCATTAAAGTTGTCCATCACCATGAGAACAAAGTCTATTTTTTTTTTCCCCAAGTGACTTTTGCCTTCTTAGCTTAAACCATCAGGTTAAAATAAAAACATTTTAAAATGAGGGAAAAAGCCCACCTTTCCTTTCAAATAAATGTACAATCATTGATTTTTCTTGCAATGTTCCACAAGAAAGTGGCACCACTGAGTGATACGCGTATCCCAGGGCTAACAGCTGGAGGGCAAAAACCACCTTTTATCCATGATTGACAAATAATACATAATGAGAAGAGAGAGGCAATTCAAGTTTTACATTTCACTCTCTTCGGCTTTTTAGGGCAGCTGGGCACTGCTGTTCTCACTTGGTAACCTTTGAGGTGCTGCCAGCAAAGGGGACCCAAGTGACAATTCTTTCTCTCCTCCTACAATCCCCCAAAGCTCTAATAAATATGTGCAGCTTGCTCTTTCAAAGAGCGTCCAGCTGCTAACAATTCCATTGTTTCTCTTTGGAATGAAAATCCTGGGGGTCTGGAAATGTATTACATGGTTATAATGACTATAGTAGAGTAAGGCTGAAATCTGAAATCTCCCAAAGCAGCATCATCCCCCAATAAAGTGAGGAGTCGGTTGGTAGCTGATGAGTAAGGAGTTGGAGAAAGAGAGAGCCTAGTAAAAAGAAAAATT
This sequence comes from Piliocolobus tephrosceles, assembly GCF_002776525.5. Lineage (NCBI taxonomy): Eukaryota > Metazoa > Chordata > Mammalia > Primates > Cercopithecidae > Piliocolobus > Piliocolobus tephrosceles. The sequence goes on along the minus strand of NC_045437.1, from coordinate 79,741,400 downwards.
AAATTAGAGTTCTGTTACAAGTGAGCTTTATGAAGTAGTATTGAATAGAAGGTATTCAAAATAAAGCATACATTTCACTAAATTAAGACATGTTTAATGTAAATAATTTAGAAAACATATAAGAAAAAAAATCATCAATGACCTAAAAAACTAGAGATAGCTGATACAATACTTTTGGTTTCTTTTAGAATTATTTCCACATTTATGTATCTCTATATCTATATTTTTGACCATGTCAATACCCATATCCATATCCTCATCTCTCTACAACTGTATCTATATACAATGCATATCCTTATACACTTAAATCTGTCTATTAATCTAAGTAGCTGTCTGATGTGGTTTTTCCACCTAATCCCTCCACTTCAACCAAATCTTTTCTCCCCGTGTGTTCAATCATGGCAACAAATGATAATTCTGTCTTTCCAATTATACAGGCCACAAATCTTGGATTCATTCTCTACTTCTCTCTCTCTCACACTCCACTTCCAATACTTCTAATACTTATTGACTCTACCTTAAGTATTTATGCAGAATCTATCAATTACCATCTCCTTCCTACCAACCTGGTAGGAAGGTGTCATTAGCCATCACCGTCTCTTGCATGGATGATGGTGATGGCCTCTTAACTGTACTTTGTGCTTGTATCTTGGTCTCCCTAATATCTGACACAATGGCTAGACTGAGTCTCAAAAAATAAAGTTAGACCATTCATTCTTCTGTATGAAGGCCGGTAATGGCTTCCCATCTCATTCAGAGTAAAATCCAGGGTTTAAATGATGGCTTAAGTTGTTAAGTCTCTCAATGAGGATGTTGTTTACATTTTGGACAAGAGTTTTAATGTGAAAATGTCCCTCAGGTTGTAAGATTTTTAATATCCCTGTTTGCCCCAAGTGCCTGTAGAACCCCATATTCATGTAACAATGAAAAAAATGCTCCCAATATACTTCCAAATGCACTGGAGATGGCAATACCATCCCCAGTGGAAAACCATTTTGGCTCCTCTAACCACATCCTGTCATAACTCATCTCTACCTGCTTCCCTTTAGCTTACTCTGACACAGGTTTGCTGCTTGTTGGGTAGGGTAAGAATTTTGCTATCAGGGTGCTTTGCCCTTACTGTTGCCTGGGATCTTCTTCCCTCAAGTCACCTTAGTTCTTCGAGGTCTTTACATGTCAACTTCTCATCGAGGAAGCCATCTCATACATGTTGCTCTGCTTTGTTTTTGCTCTTTAGCACTTATCACTATAAAACATACTATATATTTTCCTATTCATCTTGGTCGTAATGACCTAGTGTTCTTCCTAACTAGAATGTAGGCTCAGTGAGGGCAGAAGCTTGGTCTATTTTGTTCACATCTGGATCCATGATATCTAAAGCAGTCCTGGCACAAAGTAGGCACTCAGTAAATAAGAATCAGTGGATATTTCAAAAAGAGAATTTTAAATATATTATAACTCAATAGAATTGACTACATTAATGATTTTAAATCTTTTTATTTCAGGAAAATTTCTGAAAATCCAGTGAAAACTATATATCCACCTCCAAAGAAAGCACATATTAATATGTACATGCATACATGTGCACATGTATATACACACAGAGATTTTTCATATAACCCATCTACATCCAATAAAATCCATCCAAGTACATGTTAGTTTATTTTGATTTCAGCAAAGAATCCAATAATCTTTTCACAGTATTCTGGAAGACAAAGTAAGAAATCCAACAATAGAGTTGGGTGGATCAGTGACAGGTAGATGACTATTATCAAAAAAATACAATGAGATTTAACAGGGATAGATCTAAAGTTCAAAAATCTAATTGGAAGCACATGTTGGGAAGATGAACTTTAATGGAACTTGGGGGTTCCAGTTGACTGCAATCACAATATGAGTCAACAGAGATTTGTAGCTGCCAAAACAACTAATTAAATGTTGAGGCTTCATAGATAAAGTTATAGCAACTAAGAGATATGGTGCAGTTCTATTCTCTTTTGAAACAGACAATACCTATAATGCTATGTCTACTTTCCAGTGCCAACATTTTTGATCCACTGCAACAAACCAGAGAAGACTTAACCAGAATGACAAGGGTATTATAAACTATAAACTAGAGGTGTTTCACCTGAAAATTGGGAGATTTTGAGGTAACTTGAACATAATCTTCAATAGAAAGCTAATTCACTCACAATATACATATTTTTGAACACTCAATAAAGCATATATATCCTTCTGGATGGAAAAAGTACAAGGTGACAGGGAAAAATACAGTTCCTCTCTTCCCATGTCCTCCAGCCTCCCAGCTACCTTTCCCAGGGGCAATCACAGTGACCTTTTTTTTTTTTTTTTTTCTCCTAGAGGTTACTCACATGTTTATAAACTTGTATGTATAAACTATTTCAGTTTTGGAGCTCTTTCCATTTCAGTTTATGAGGAGAACTTCAACTCTGACATGGTGTAAGTCTGCATTCCATTTCAAGCTGACATGGCAATGCCAGACTGCAAAATGTATGGAAGGTGAAGGAGCAGTCCTGGGAAGCCACCTGGGGCCAGTGGGATTTCCAGGTCATCAGAATATCTCTTGCTTTCTCCCTGAGGTAGTCTGACCCAGGGTTTGAAAAGTATTAACCTTTTAGCTATTAAGAACACATCTACACTTTTGAATTTAATCTAAACATCGGAAAGATGTTGGGTGGTCCCCAGTGATTCAAGTGCTTTGAGTTTAAAAATGCAGTTGAAGATGAGAAAGAGAGGAGATGAGAGAGTTTGAACAGTTATTTTATACTGAGAAATTGTTTTACAAAACTCCTCAATGCTTTTATTAACCTCTATAATCCAACCCCACTAGATTGTTCCAATATTTTCTCCCCTGACTACCTTATCCATACTTTAGATTCAGTCTGGGCAATTTCTTTAAGGACCTCAATACACACCATGCACTTCAGTGACTATGCTTTCACTACTTATATAGGTCCTTCTTCCTAAAATGCCCTTCAATCTCCTTCTTGATTAAGGACTGCTAAGTCTGCAAGTGCTTACTAAATTTGTCTTACTCCTGAAGGCAAAATGCCTTAGTAGCTAAGCAACTAGATTCCAGTATTTGACTATATGTGCTCAATTCCCAATCCTGTTTTTTTTTTTTTTTTTTTTTTTTTTTTTTTTGAGATTGAGTCTTGCTCTGTCTCCCAGGCTGGAGTGCACTGGGGAGATCTCAGCTCACTGCAACCTCTGCCTCCCAGGTTCAAGTGACTCTCCCTGCCTCAGCCTCCCAAGTAGCTGGGGGTACAGGTGCACACCACCACGTCCAGCTAATTTTTGTATTTGTAATGGAGACGGGATTTTGCCATGTTGGTTAGGCTGGTCTCGAACTCCTGATCTTAGGTGATCTGCCTCCACAGCCTCTCAAAGGAGTGAGCCAGGGTGCCCGACCTAATCCTGCTTTTTATTAACTTTTTGACGTTGAGCAAGTTTATCGCTCGAAGCCTTAATTTCCTTGTCTATAAAATATTGATGACAATGATTAGAATTTACAGCATTGTTATGAGATTAATTGATATGGAATATACCTGGTCCATGATGAGTGTTTAATAGATGTTGGTGTGGTGATGACGACATCTGTAATTTGTCTAAACCACACAATTTTCCTCATTTGGACTTTTCTACATCAATATGCCCTGATTCATAATTTAATAGTTAATGAAATACAATGTTTTATTCTTTACTAATTGTTTCCTAAGTTTTGGATTGACTCTGTCTAATAGATTTTAAACTCTTTGAGGGCAGGAGGTATGTATTATAATTATTTCTAGGCATATAGTATCTGTTCTATGAATACTGAAATAATTGATTAATATAAATAATTAATCACTTTTCAGCCTTAAATTAGTTTTAGAAAAATGCCCAATTGCTTCTTTGGGGCACATATTTGCAAGCAGTTTGGAACAATTACGGGGGCAGTGAATCAAAAAGAAATTCTAAAATAAAATAAAAAAAAATTCTACTTTGATACAGTCACTAATTTCCAAAACATCATTTCCAGAAAGTAAATATTTTCCTTTTGGTTTTATTAGAGCTCTGAAAATCCCTCATTTTGCGTTTTGTAAAATTACAGTAAACATTACCAGTAGTGTGTAAATCTTCTTGTAAGTAAAATCTCATTTCCAGAGAAGTTTTGTCACTAGGTTTTGGACAGATCACTGGCCGAAATTTATCTGTGGATTATAGTAGTAACTGGCATTATAGGAATCTTAATACTGGATCACACCTGCATGCCTAATCCCAAAGCAGTGTGATTTTCATAAGAAACCTCATTTTTCTTTTCTCATGTTAGTTTGTATGAAATCTTCTGGTTTACGTTTTTAAAGGGTGATAGGTACCATTATATGTGCATAAAACATATTTTCAGAGACCTGTTTTCCTATACTTGTACTTATCCCAGCCATTAAACTTAAAATTTAATCTCGTCCATGACTTGCGACGTGGTCTGTTGCCAGCAGTATAAGAATTGCTTACCTCAAGCCAATTTATTTAATATTTAAAACATTTGCACTTTTCTTCCAAGGGCATGTCAAAATGGGTATTTCTGTTTCAGAAACTTAATTAACTTAGTTAATACCCCTCAGAAAAACGAATGGGTAGATATGGAAAGAGATAGAGAATGCTGATGGTTGCCTATAAAGTAGTATGTGTTCTTCTCTTTTCATTTACAAGGAATCCCAATTTTGTTTCTTTCCTCACCCTTTTCTCATGTAGCCAAGGACCTCAGGGGAAAACTGACCTTTGTGATTCCACTGCCCCACTGAATCAAGTATTGGTACACAAGTGGACATGCAACCCAGTTTTAACCAAAAGTATTTAAAGAAGAGGGGAGTTACTGGACAAATCAGAAAGAAGTTTTTTCTCTGTTATGAAAGAGTACTGAAAGGTAGTTTATTTTCTTCTCTTGACTGTGGTAAGTTTTGGTTGTAGAACTTGTATATTCTGAAGCTATCCTGTTCCATCCCACGGACCATATTATATGTGGAATAGAGCAGTGCTGAGAGAACGGTAGGGGAGCCCAGCCAGAACCACTGGATTAATACCTCCCTGAAGCCCACCTTATCTCTGAATTTTCAGCAATGCAAGCCAACAATGTCCTTAATATTTAAGCCACTTTGAGTTTTCTATTACATGTGACTGAGAACATGCTAAAAGATACAGAAATATTCTGAATTTATGCACACAAGTCTGTTAATGAAGTCATCACCATCTAAAATATGTATTAAAAGTTTGGGGTATCTCTGAATGAATCACTTAGAATTAGGATCAAATTTCTCACATTTACATTTGTTGCTACTGTGTTTTAACCCTAAATAGGGGGGATGATAAAATCAAAAGGAGCCAAGGAAAAAACAAAGTATTTATTGTTAACTATGATTAATCAAATATGATCATAATTTAGTTTTTGGCATACATTCAAGGGAATGGATCTAACCATAAATAAAAAGGAATCCTCTAACCTCTATGAATCAATGTAACACTATATAATTTTTAAAAATCTTATAAATTCATGTTGATTAAAGTTTGAAAGCTAAAATGCCCTAGAACATTGATTTCCATCCCTTTTGAATAATGTTAAATATTTTCACAAAGCAATGCCTTCCTACCTCATTTATAATTATAATGCTATTTAAACTATTTGTTGAACAAGAAAATTCATAATCGAATTCAGTACAGCTTTTTAGTAAAGCTTTAAATTTATTTATTATTAGAGCAAAAACCTAGAGATTAAAAAATGGAGTCACATGGCTAAGCAAGATGTATTATTTATTCAGTCCAAAGAAATGCTATGTTACGTCTGGATTCAAGGGACTTTGCAGTAATTCCAAGAGGTAGAATATAAGCCCCTGGAGGAAAAAGTCTCCATGTGTGTTCAGTTTTTTGTGTGTGATGAAACCTATATGTGTTTTCATTTTCTTTCCTCTAAGAAACTTTTACACACATATTAACAGTTGCAGAGTGTTAGTGGGAGAAGAGAAATCAGCATAAAGTAAAATGCTAGTAGCAACGATTAATGCAACACTTACTGTGGCCAAGAATTTTGCATTTGTTATCTCATTTAAGTTTCATGAAAGTCTCCATTTACAGAGAAGAAAACTAAGACTGAAACCACCTTGCTCAAGCTCATTGAGCTAGCAAGTGGAGGAATTATGGATGCAAAACAAGGTCTGGATGCCTCTGGGGCCCATGCCCTTAACTATGATGTCATATTGCCTTAGAATACTAAATCAGGCTGGGAGTACTCAGAAGAATTCAGAGCTTCTGAATTTCAGACTTGACTCACCTGTCTTTTCAAAGTGAATGTAGCTTCAGAATTAGGGAACTTGATAGCGTGAACCCCCTGCAAATCAGCAGCAGAGCAGAGATGCCTAGATTTTTTTTTTTTGAATTAATAAAGTTTTATTTTTCCAAATGTTCAGTTGGTTGGACCTATTCATGCATCTTCACCAGCAGCTGGAGCATCTCCGCCCTTGGAATTTCTGGTGTAAATTACTTGAGCTCTGTGCTTTGAAACCAGTTTGGTAAGTCCTTTACTAAGGAGCTCCTGAAGGGCTGCCCTGGCCAGAGCCTCGAATCTTCAGTCTCTCAGAGACCACAGCTGGGGTTATAAGTTTATAGTTGGGAACTTCCTTACAGAGTTTGTCGTAGGTAGCTTTGTCAAACAAGACTGTTAGTGAGCTTGTCCCTAACCTTGCCTTTGGACCACTTCTTCTTTTTGGCCTTGCCCCCGGATTTGTTCACCAGGTCTTTGTCTTTCTTGGCCGACTTCCCCGCGTCCTCCTTCTTCTTGTCGTCCTTTGGTGGCATTGCCGAGCTCGAAGAGCAGCAGCGGACACCGCAGCCTTGCTAAGATGTCGGACAAAAAAAGGGGATGCCTAGATTTTTAATCTAACTCTGCCATTTACTGACAATGTAAATGACATGGTTGGGCTGTGTCCCCACCCAAATTCCCATATGTTGTGGGAGGAATCCGGTTGGAGGTAATTGAATCATGGGGGAAGATCTTTCCCATGTTGTTCTCATGATAGTGAGTAAGTCTCACGAGATCTGATGGTTACCGTAAGCGGGAGTTTTCCTGCACAAGCTCTCTTCTCTTGTCTGCCACCATATGAGAGATGCCTTTTACCTTCTGCCATGATTGTGAGGCCTCCGCAGCCACTTGGAACTGTAAGTCCAACAAACTCCTTTCTTTTGTAGATTGCCCAGTCTTGAGTATGTCTTTATGAGCAGTGTGAAAACGGACTAATACAGTAACCTTGCATGTCTTATTGACCTTCTCCGAGCCCCTATTTCTATTTCATTAGCATTGGAAGAATAAAATATTCACTGTCTATGTAATTGTTTTTGAGGAGTAAGCCAAACTGCATATATTATAAAGTATAAAACAATAGTATACATTATGACTATTTTGTGATTTTCTCAAGTATTCTGCTTTTCCATGGAAATAATAAATTGTAATAATGGCAGACATCTATTATTGTTGCTGTTATTATTGCTAATCCTACATAAAGCAACAGGATTAACTATCTATTAATTAGGGAGGGAATAAGAAAAAGGAAAAATGTTCCAGGGTTCATGGTCATTTTGGGAAACTTTATAATTTAGTACTGGAATAAGACTTTAGGACTGATCTTGGCAGGATAGCCAAAGGGCTGTGCCACCGTGAAACTTAGAAAGCTCCATTTTGACCAGGCACAGTAGCTCATGCCTATAATCCCAGCACTTTGGGAGGCCAAAGCGGGCAGATCACCAGGTCAGGAGATTAAGACCATCCTGGCCAACATGGTGAAACCCCATCTCTACTAAAAATACAAAAAGTAGCTGGGCATGGTGGCACTTGTCTGTAATCCCAACTACTCAGGAGGCTGAGGCAGGAGAATCACTTGAACCACGGAACTGGAAGTTACAGTGAGCCGAGGTTGGGCCATTACACTCCAGCCTGGCCACAGAGCAAGACTCCATATCAAAAAAAAAAAAAAAAAAAAAGAAAGAAAATAAAAGAAGAGAAAAAAAAAGAAAAGAAAGAGCACTCCATTTTAAGAAAGGGAAACATTCCACTTCAATTTTCTCATTTGTAAGATTTAAGAGTATATTTTAAACAATGTCTTTCCATCTCCCCTCAAAAAAAAAGGAAATAAATCTTATTAATGCAGAATATGCATTAGACAATTTGATTCTTTTTTTGTACTTGAAGGAATAAAGAACCTATTTTTATAACCATAGAATTGCTTGGAATGGAATGATTATGGAGAAGGTTACATGTAAAACAATTGAAAAAGTAGAAAATAAAATTATTTACAAAGTCAATTAGAAAAATCCATTAATAAAAATATTCCATCAAAGTAATGAGGGGCAGATCTATGGGATTCTTTACCACATTGATATTCCAAGTGCAATGTTAATATCTTTGTTTTTAAGTCCTAGTGTTTCACATGCGTGTATTTTTCTAGGATTGAGTGCAGTTAAACTCTAGGTCCCAAATACCAGCTATATAGGGACATAGCTTGTTGGATTTTCAGTAACTTGTAGAAAAACAGCATGAAATAATTTTTTTTAAATATGCCCAGATCTAAGGTACAGAAGTTCTAGGTTCTAGTACATGTTAGCACTATAAAAGTAACTATACCATACCATGTTTATCAATTTCAATATTATCAGCTTAACAGGAATAACAATATATGCTTGGTTTTCTTCAATTTTACTGTAAAGGTAAAACAGAAGGACTCCATAGTGCTTGGTAAATTTTAAACAACTTAGAATTGTACTAATCCCCTTCCCCAAAGTTTCTGCATATATCTTCAATTTTTCATTTTCATAATGTAAATCATTGAGGTTTAAGAAAGCAAAAACTCGACTTGTTCTTTTCTGACAGCACTGTGAATGGGATGTGTACTGACAATGAGGTTGCTGAATCAAATGGTTATTTGCTCTCAGTTTTGTTTTTCAGGAACCCATCTACCATACATTACTTGGAAAAAAGGCTTTTTAAATGTGCCCTTAATATCGTTTGGTTGTTGCTACTTAGAGGAAACGCTTCAGAGAATCCTTTAAAGTGGATTATAATGATGCTAGACATATTTTAAAAATCATTATTAATTCTAATACTCCTTCTGTATGTTTAAGGATGGCCTGCATACTTTAAAAAAGGACCCATAACTGTTTTAAGCGTCAAAATATTTCTATTATTTCTTCAAAACAAAACACAAATTAAATTAGTAAACCTTTTCCCTTTCACCATAGTGGCAGGCTAATCATGTGAACTGAAATACGGATAATAAAGCGTATCTGGTTCTCATTTCTGAACTCAACACCAGATGTTGTTTTCAAGGTTGGCTTTTTTTTTTTTAACTTTTATGAAGCCATTTCAGTGCAAAGGTGATGGGGGAACTCCTTGCAGACCAAAATTTTTAGTTTTATATTTTACTATTAAGCCATCCTTATGGTGAACATCTCCAGTGAATGATCCATAATAACAAAAGAGATCATATATATATATATATATATATATATATATATATATATATATGTATATCTATGTGTGTGTGTATATATATCTATATATGTATATATAGTCCTTTTAACCTAGAATATGGGATAAAAACGCACTCCCAGTAGAAAGTTCCTTAAGAAGTCCCTCACACTCTGCAGTGGGAGAGGGAGGAACTTGGGAAGAGCTTGGCATCACAGGAGACTTGTGAGACTTCATTTCTGCAGTTAGTATTTGCTCTGAAAGCTTGTGCTGGGGACAAAAATGAGTCATATGTTATGGGGAAGCTCAACCATTCATGAAACAAAAAAAACTTACCTTAAAAAATCATATCCAAGTTGTTGCTCAAAGGTCTTTTTTAGACTTTTTGTAATTGGAAGAAAATATAATTTCTGACAACTTTTTTCTTTTTTTGAGACAGAGTCTCACTCTGTTGTCCAGGCTGCAGTGCAGTGGCAAGATCTTGGCTCACTGCAGCCTCCAACTCCGAAGTTCAAGGAATTCTCCTGTCTCAGCCTCCTGAGTAGCTGGAACTATAGGCACCCGCCACCACGTCCAGCTAATTTTTTCTATTTTTAGTAGAGATGGTTTCTGCCATGATGGCCAGGCTGGTCTCAAACTCCTGACCTCAAGTGATCCACCCACATTGGTCTCCCAGAGTGCTGGGATTACAGGCGTGAGCCACTGTGCCAGGCCTCAATTTCTGACAACTTTAAGGAAGCCATTAGCCCAAACAGAATTATCAAATGTTAAAATACCTGAAATTATATTCCCAAAGCAATGGGACAAACCCATGATGTAACTCTTTGTTTAAAATAAGTTTTGTAGATATGTGCATTTAGCTATTTATTAACATGACATTTAGCGAATCTATCTATCTTATTTTAATATAAAAAAGGGAGTTGAGAGTTGTGAATCGGGCTGTATATAAACTAAAAGAGGATCTACTAACTTATTAATTCAACAAACATGTATTGAGGATTTAATGTCTACCAGGCACTCAATAATGAAGATCTACGATGTATGCTTAAAACTTAGAATCTATAAAGAGAATCAAGCTTGAGAAAACAGCAATAGTATATCATAAAAACTCTAATAGAGTACTGGGCAGCTCTGTGTTCATTCTGCATTCATGTGTATGCATATGTGTATATTTGTACACAGTGTGCATTGGTCACCTAACAAATGCTGAGCTTCAGAGATACATATGGTGGTGAAAAGTAGGCACCACAGACACAGACCTTTCCTCTCAGTACTTGCATTTCCAGTTGTCCACTGGGCACCCTCACTCAGATTTCTTCCTGTACATCAGAAACAACTTTGGTAAAATTGAGCTGACTGTTTCTACCCTGAAGTCAGTTTTTTCTCCTGGCATCCTTGCTTCTGTTAATGGCACTCTCATTCCTTCAGTTCCTGAGGCCTTAAGCACCAAGTGTCAACTCTTTCTTTTCCTTTGCCTCTTACAATGGTTCTGTTAATTTTACTTTCCAAATACCTTACCATTTTCTCTTTGCTAGTCTCAGTCTCCCCTGTTTTATTACAGTTCCTCAGTACCTTTCACCAGGCATAGTTCAAAGTCTCCTATCTGATTTCACTTGTCTTTTATTTTTTCTCTCTCATTTAAATGGATAAATTGTTAGAATATTCTTCCTAAGAATACTAATCACATCAGGCCCTTGTTCAGCAGCCCTCGATGGCTCCCAAGTCCCTGTCTAATTAAGTAAAATCTCCCTAGCCTTTCATTTATGCCTACCATAATAGCCCCTGACCACACTAACCAATGAATATAAATTATATTTATGTCCAAATTATAATGGTGCTGAGCTACCCCCTGCAGAGAATATCCCTTAAACTTCTGGTTCTGATTATCTAACTTTGTGTGGATTTTTTTTTTAAAAAGGAAAGCTGTTTTCAACTTGTGTATTGGGTTTTTCTGAAGATTGTTGCATTCCAATAACAGTGGCACAGGCCTTTTTCTGCCTCTCTGATTATGTACTTTTTAAAATCTGTTTTTCATTCTTGATTGTGAGAGCCAAAAGAATGGAACTGACAAGGCAGGGCTCTCCTAGGCAAGTAGAGAAAAGGAAGAAATGGTATAGAAAAGTCATATTCCTCTTGAGTAGATGTGCAGATGGGGAAGATGGCAAACAGTCATACATTAATAATTTTGGTCCCCATCACACCCATTTGCCAGCTGTAGTCAACACTTGGCATCGTCCAGCGTATTCCTTTCTGGCTTTCACTTGTCAACGCCCAGTGCATGAAAAGCTCACTGAAGACGCCTGACCACTGTTCCATCATGAGAACATCAACACTAGTGCCAAAAACTGGCTCCTAATGCTGACTCCGTACATCACCCTCCAGATAACTGAGACCAGAGGCTCCTTCCCAAACACACCCTGTTTTCTTGTCTCCATGTCTTCTGTCTTTTGGAAATGACATCTTCCCATTTCTGCTGTCACAGTCCTGTCATTCAAATTCCATATCTCATTCTAGCTACTCTCTGATGCTTTTCCCAATTTCTTTAATAGCAGGATGATCACAGTCTTTGCCTAAGAAGCATCCCTGATTACCTTGAATAACATGCATAATTCAAACTAATTTCCCATGAATCAAAAAAGATGGCAAGTACTTAGTATTTATCAGCTAAAGTGGGACTGCTCCATAGTAACAGCACAAAGAGAATTTATAATTCACTTTATCTTCGTGCTTTGAAAATATATAATTCCTGACAAATTTTAAACATTATTTGAAACCTATTCCAGGTGCATTAAAGGACACCTGGTGGAATACCTGTATTTGTTTGTAACCAACTCAGTATGATCTAACTGGAGAATATTCAGAATTATAGGCATAAGAAGTAAGTCTTTATGATATAAAAATATTCACTAAGAAAGGTTAGTGTAAAAATTTTCATTTAGGGCACATAGCAGTGGTATTATTATTCAGCAAATATTTTTCCATATATGAGATGATTGTGCTTAGAATCTCACTGGGTTGTGCTTGGAAAGATCTGGAAAAACTCTGTGAAGCTCATATTCCTTTGTGGCTTTTCTCCCTGTGAAGTATTAGTAAAACAACTCCTAAAATTTGAAATTTCCTTCCCTTTCTTCTACTTCTTGCACCTCCCTGCTAAAGCCCTGGGTCCAAGCTGCTCTCCTCATCACCAGTTTTAATAAGTCAGTGAATAAGTAAACAAATAATTAATCCACACAAACTACAGTAGATCAGGATTCTGTAATTTTATTGAAGATATTTGGGAAATGGTGTCTTTTTGTAGCGTTTCACACCTCTTACCTCCATGTCTCACTTTCCACTCTTTCCATACCTTTCTGATATAACCAGGAAATTCTTCCACTTTGTTTTGTAGAACACTATGAAGAAAGTATTATTTGCACCTTCAACCAGCCCCAAATGTTCATGAATTTTTTTCTAAAGAATTTCAGTGTTCTCTCTGAAAAGAATTCTGGTAAAAACACTTAAATTTTTTTTTTTTTTTTTTTGAGATGGAGTCTCGCTCTGTCGCCCAGGCTGGAGTGCAGTGGCCAGATCTCAGCTCACTGCAAGCTCCGCCTCCTGGGTTCACACCATTCTCCTGCCTCAGCCTTCGGAGTAGCTGGGACTACAGGCGCCTACCACCTCGCCCGGCTAGTTTTTTGTATTTTTAGTAGAGACGGGTTTTCACCGGGTTAGCCAGGATGGTCTCGATCTCATGACCTCGTGATCCGCCCGTCTCGGCCTCCCAAAGTGCTGGGATTACAGGCTTGAGCCACCGCGCCCGGCCCTAAAAAATTTTTTTAATGTTAAGGTAGATTACCAAACAGGACTTAGGTCCCATTGATGGAATTAATATATGTTATGTGTGGTGATATGAACACATAATAATTTTTATTTCTGAAGCTTGTAGCAGGAAGATCATATCTCTTGGGCTTGATTGTGTGGTAACTAATCCAGTACCATAAAATGAAGGTTTGGTTTTCACTTTGTAATAAAATGTAATGCTACTGAGGGAGATGAATAATTATTCAGATATCAGATATTTATAGCAGTTATTTTTGAGAATGTGGTCTTTACTCCATTACAATGACTAGGCCAGTCTGTTCATTAAGATGCAGTTAAAACATCATGCCAATATATGTTAAGAATTTTCAGAAGAATAAGCTAATAGGTCAAGGTACATAGTTACCTTCCTAGATTAATATCAAACTTATAGTATTTATCACTAGTTTCCTTAATCAAGCTGTAGTTAAATATTCATATAGGCCTGTTCTACCCTGAAAGGAAAGGCTGAAAGTGTTAGGTGATTGATGTGCCAGAAAATTTCAGTCTCCCATCTATACTACCAACCCCCTGGGGGAAAAGAATGGCTCTAAAATGATATCTAATTGCTGTATAATGGGTGAGGTTTTCTAATTAAATATCAGAATTTGAAAAAAATATATTTGTGAGTCTTTTCCTATACAATTCTTCCTTTTGCTTGCTTTATTTAAATTTTATGTTTAAACTAAAAAAGAGGCCATGTACGTGTTAAGAAATTTAAATGTTTTGTCTTTGTTTAATGTATATTTTCACTGAAGAATTTACAAAAAAGAACATTAAAGCTTACTACTGGTACCATAGAAAGAAGACAATGTATTAAACATGTAGACATGAAATAAATAAAACAATGACTGTTTTTTTACTTTGAACAAATAACTCAGCCTTTGCCATGGGGAAGGTAAGTAGAAGACAAAGCTAAGAAAACAGAAAGTGAGCCACATTCTGTGAGGAAATCAGGAGAACATGGAAAGCAACCTTCTTTATGTACTGTCTTCAGTTCCGTTGCATCCATTGAATATTTTCACAGTCTTTGAGTCTCTGATTTGCTGGCAAGAGTAAGTGCACAAATGCAAAAAGAACCCGTCTGATACAAAGAATAAGAAGCCTTTTGACTGCTTTTGCAGTGATTATTTTTGGAGTGGTTACTGACCCAAATCCTATCTACCAACTGAGGCTACCCTAGCTGATGTCTTCAAACACCCAGTCCTTCTATGGCAGTATTGTACCTGAGGCTTTTTGAGTACCTCTGGGAATGATCAGGTTGCTGGCATTTATCAAGAAATAGTTTTTAGTTTGCACATTTGTTTTGAATTGCAAAAATCTCAGTGTGGGGTGTAGCTCTGAGCTCATGGGCCAACTATAGGTACATATTTATGTTCACATAGGCATAGATGTTTACATGCATATGGATTTGATTTTAATAGTGCTCCATGTCACTTCTTATATTTACAAGAAATGGAATTCACCTAGAGCAGTTTATTATCTACACACTGTGCCACATTTGTAAGGCACATTGTAATAATTATAATTATTAATCTGTGTGAGAACAGCAAAGCAAGTTTGTAAGACTGTAGGGCACATAGGATTAAGCATCTCAGAGATGCACATATTTGTTAGGATTGCTTTTGGTTCTAACAAAAAACACAATAAGCAATGGCTAAAACCAGTAGGGAGTTTAATTTTCTTATACAACAGTCTGGAAAAAGGCTGGGAGCAAATGTCATCAAGGAAGCCTTATTTTCTTAGTCTTCCATCCCCGCTGAGAGGTTTTCCTAATCATGGTCACAAGATTATGCTGCCAAAGTGGCGTTGCATCTGAATTCCTGGCAGGAATCATCAGGAAGGAGAAAAGGAAGATTTCTTCTTTTATGTGAAGGTAAGTCTTCTCTAGAATTCAGCCTATAGTTTGTTGGAGAGAACTGACCACAAGATCACAAGCCCATTCTTAGCTTCAATGGAAGATGCTTTTCAAATCTGAAGACAAAGCAAGCAGGAGGAAAGAGAGTTGTAATAGGTACCGAAGAGGATAATATACAGACTATGGCACATCCACAACATGGAAGGCTCTGATTTAGAGTAGTCTGTGGAGATGCACCCATAGTTCTATTGATGCTTTAGGCTAAAATCTCAAGCTGTGCTTTGCTGTGTAACTTCTCTTTTTTCTCTGGAGAAATTTGGGTTTTGTAGCCACTTTTTTATATTTTTTTAACCACAGGCCCTCGTACTTTCCTTTTTCAGCAAAATACATTCAGAGAAACTCAGAACAGAAATGTTATTTGGTTGAAAATCATTTAGCTCCCCCTTTTCATTTAATGGTGGGTGATTTGTTTTTCTAAGACCACCAGAGTGGGCACAAAAGAACCAGTGAGTAGGCAAAGCTAAAAGCAAAACTGCAAATTTATTCTTTGGTCATCTAGCTTCAGGGACCCGAGCTGGGGGAGGGGGGGGGTGGAGTTTCTAATACAGTCCCGACAAGAGTGGGGGCTGAGAAAGCCCGCCCCCGGTGCATCTGCTGGGAGCCACTTTTCTAGGAGTGGAAGGGCAATAGGCGGGGCACGGGCATGTCGGGGGAGGGGGGCGCTCCGCAGGTGCCACCAGGTAAATCTTGGTCTCCTCGGATTGACATCACCTGGTGCATGCCTGATTAATCTGCACCTTCCCGGGCCTCAGCGGCATTCTCGCACACACGGGAAGAGTTGGTGGTGAAGAAGAACCCGGAAGTGCACCATCCTGCCTCCGTTCGTCCAAACAGTGGGAAAGGTAAAAGGAGATTTTTCTGGGGGGGAGTGGACACCAATCCATGGAGGACACTTGATATTTTTCCTGCCAGCCATTCATTTGTTCTGTTTTGATTTCTTCTTTCCTGAAATCTAGCTCCATACGCCATTTCTGCAGCAAACTAATCTTACCAAATCTAGGTATCACCCCACTAAGGGCAAAATCTTCTATCTTCCAAGGTGACAGTTAATAAATGTGGCAGGATCTCACTCATCGCAAATTTGCCTGACCCTAGGTTTTGCCCTTATTTAAACAACAGTTTTAGATTTCTGGTAAACATTTCTTCACAACTATCCTGCTTCTTGATGGGGTCGGGGTGGACCCATTAACTTCAAAATTGGAAATTTCCTTCCTGTCAAGGTAAGAGACATATTTTGGAGTGGCTGTGCTTTCGGCATATTTCAAGTGATTCTGTAAAGGTCTAAAGATATTCTGAAATAATTATTAAATAGAGATGTCAATGACTTTTGTTAGAGGACAAGCACAGGTACTTGTCAGTCTATACTTATCTTTTATAAGGTACAGCATGGAAGAAGCAGAAAATCTGGGGTCAAACAGACCAGTGTTGCACCCCTGGCTTTACTGCTTTGGGTGTTACTGAACCGCTGTGTCCTGAAATTTCTTCTTAGAGAATTGCTTTGAGGATTAAGGACAATGCACATAAAGTTTCTAGCAAAAGGTGCCTGGCACAAAGTAGATATGATTGTTTTTATACGTTCAAAGATTGCATCTCCTAAGCCACATTTAGGAGCAATTGATTAATCCCACGTTACAGAAAAAAAAAAAAACAAAAACAATTATAACTCATGATAAAGAGTTCTGCTATAGTTTCCCAGCCTGCATTTTTTAATGAGCTACTTTGCAGCTTGTGATCCAATGGCTGTTAGAATTTCTTTCTTAATAGTGTTTTACCTTAGGAAAAACTGGAGAAGTATCTACAACCAGTCGCTTTTCCTCCTAGGATACTAGAAAAGTTACATTGTCAACATTTGCTAACATTTTGAAGATTCTGAAAAGAAAAATGCTAAATATTAATTATGCATAGTTACAAAATAGAATTCTTCTTGATGGAAAAGTGTTAAAAAATGAATTAGAAGGGGGAGGAAATTAACAGCAGAAAGGAAACTTTATATTTTGGCAAGATCCGAAACATGAGAACATTATTCTTTCATGGTTTTCCATGAATTTGAATCTCTTGACAGTTTCTCAATTATAGCTTGTAACTGTGGGCTTCAAAGCAATTCTGCAGTTCAGTTCACCTGTCAGTCAGTCAATAATGTTTATTGAATTCCCATGGAGGGAAGAATACTGCGTGAGGGCCCATTTTCGTTTTCCACAGCACGAGCGCCTTGATCCCGAGAGTCTGTTATTCGGTCAGCCAGACCTGCTAATGGTCTCTCACTCTGAATCATCTGCAACAGTGTTTGCCCCCAGTTCCTCTGAGGCTTGAGCCGACCTCCTCTCATCTGCCACCTGACATTGTGCCTCTTCCTGCCTGTACCAGATGAAAACCCTGTAGGCCGGAAGCTTTCCCAGATTAATACCAGACCCTTAATCTCATACCACCTCCACCTCCTTCCTACTCAGTGCTGCTGCTGAGCTTTACTTTATAAATATGTGTATTGTTTGGGCTGAACTGAACCAAACTGTAATCTCCCCAAGTCTAAGGCTTAGGCTCAATTGTAGAATCATATGGTATCCAAGTTCAAAGGCATTTTTAAGGTTTAGCCCAATCACTGTATTTTGTTAGATTAAAGTAAATCAAAACTAAAACTCAGAAAAGGAAAATTATTTGTCATAGTATCGTGAAAAGTAGTAGCCTTTGGAGTCAGAAACATAAAACCCAGAGTTAGTTCCTGGCTCAGCAAATTGCTGTTTGGACTCGAGCAGGTCATTGAAACTCTCTGTGCCTTATTCTGTTTTAATTTGCAAAATGGGGCTCGGTAATTATTGTACGGTTTCTGACATTTTTAGAAATGGATGTAAAATACTTGGCAAATTTGAGTTGTTCAATAAATAGTGACAGTTCTTGAGAGTTCCAGGGTCACAGCTGATAAATAGCAGGCCAGGACTGGAACCTGGGACCTTTGAGTGCAAGTTTAGTGTGTATTCTTTTCACCTGGCTTAACCAATGCTTGTTTAAACCATTCTGCAACTCCTAGGACATCCAAAGGAGTACCACCTCCCTAAGGGCATTCAATAAACATCCCTTGGTGCTGGTTATTTCCCAGACAGATTAGAATTCTTTTGAGACAGGCAGGTAGGAGGGATTTTGTTATTGTTTCTCGCCTTGGGGAAAGATTCCATCAGTAAAGTAGCAATAAAAACGTTCCCTCTATTAAGTGGAAATGATTAACACTCCTTTAGTTAGGTAATAATTTCCCACCCATTTCTGCATCTGGCCTCACACGAACCAAGCCACACAGCTGGGGGACCAGAAACCTAAGGAAACAGCAACAAATTGGTGTGGTGAGTGGATGTGGTTGGAATCTTTCATCTGGTTTGTCTCAACTGGTTGTGGAAGTTATATGGGTTGCGAATAAAGTTAAAAATCCAAGCAAAATGTTATGAATATTAAGCCACAGGTATCTAAGCTTGGAGAATCTGATGAAAAATGAACCAATGTAAACCGAAACAGAAGGACATTACACATCTCCTTTCCTGAAAGCCAAATTCTGGCAGGAAGAAACACTTAACTTGTTGTAAGAAAGGAAAATGCAGCCTTTCTAATTGATTATCACCTCAGTATTTATTTTTCAATGAGTCAGTGGGCTGGAATGATGAAAGCATATGTGGCTTAGAAACTTAGGCAGGAAGGAGTGAACTGAGACTAAAAGCTGATGCTGAATGTGCCCACATTGGCTGTCCCTGTGGAATCCAAAAAAAAAAAAGAGTTTTCCAAAGCATAAGTACTTACACAGCCTCCTAATTTGGCCCTCCACATATTTGTGGCGATTGCTTGAAAATGGTAGTTCCAGATGGAAAGTGGGGAAGAATAAATCAATATAGAAAATGATGCACATTGTTTACTTCCTGTGTAGAGAATCTTAATTATATTGGCATTGATATGCCATGGAGTCTTGTTTTAACTCCCAGAAGTAAAACGTTTTCCATCAGAACAAATATCTGAGACAGAGCATGTAACCTCAGTCAGACCAGTGGGTGAAACTCTGCTAGCAGGTGAGATTGAGCAGAATGGAGAAGAGTCTATTGTGAGTTACAGAATGACAGGTGAAAACTTTTTTTTTTTCTTACTTGGTAGCTGTTCTTTGCTCATCTTTAAAGAGTCTAGTCCTATGGAATCTTTTAGATTGAATAAACCAACAGGTTTTTTTTTTTTTTTTTTTTTTTTTGATTTGGTGTTTTAACAAAGAGGTGATGGAACTCTCAAAACTCACTAGGGACACTGTTTGGAAGTTGTTTTGTCATAGACCATTTTTCAGAAGCTTCTATGTGGCTATAAAACTGTGGTTTCTCAGAGCCTTAACAAAATCTGAAGTTGTTTTTGAAATTTAGAGAAGAAAGATTCAAACTAAAATTTTTAGCTGTCAGATTTAATTGTAATGTTTGTACTTCATAGTACAAGATGTGTTCATATATAAAAGAACATTTTAAAATATATTTGCTTTGCAAAAGCAGCCAATACCTGAGACCCTGGAAAGTTTAATCTTATTCCAAAAATCATGTCCTGTCACAACAATACAAAATTTGAAAAATGCACCAGATCATTGTTACAAATATTACAAATCAACAAAATCAATGATTCTAACAGTTTAATCTAGTAAAAGAGAAACTGGACTATGTTTATTAGCTATATAAATTCACTAAATCTGAGTTTGATTTTAAAATAAGGGTAATAACATATCTAACAAGGCAATAATATGTAAATTATATATTTGAAAGTATATAATAATTGGCACTCAATAAATGATAGTTAATCCAAAGAAACAAAATAAAATATGTTTGCTTTAATTGCAAATACCTGTGAACAAACCATCACCTGGATGACTCAAAGCTTTTATAGTTGAGCAGTGTAAATATTCATGAAAAAAAGAGAAGTTAGGTCATTAAAAAGTCTCTAGTTAAAAAAACATTATGCTGAACCAGCTAATGAATAATCTCAAATCATTCAAAGTAATACATAATAGCAGATTTGAACTTCAAATTTTAGTTAAGAGCAAGGAGTCAATTGAGAGAAGAGCTACTTATGGATTCTTGGGAGGAAAAGGGCCTTGGAGAAATATGACGTGCATAACAGCGGTCCCTTGATAACTGTCTTTTCCTTGCCTGTCATGAAACAGCAAGAATGCAGGCAGGGAATTCTCTTTGGAAAAGTAAGTTTTAAGAATTTTTGATTTCTTGGGTTGAACAGGCAGCAGCAACAGGTAAAGTGCTTGCCAAAGCAATTAAAATACATGGATGACTAAAGGCTGTTGGTGGCTGAATCAATGTCTCTCATCCTAAACATGGCAGTAATAAAGTGACAACAAATTGCTGAAACCTGGATAGAGTTCTATTTTAAAAAAAAAAAAAATAGAAAAATGAATACAGTGCAAGTAGAAAATGATTTTTATTTAGACCGGGTTGTGAATATTGAAATGGAAATTGTCTGTATTAGATAAATAATAATCATTGTCATTAAGGCACTACTGCGAGTACACTAGAAAATGGAGAACTGTGTAAGGACTGGAATAGTCCAACTACTCTAACAAATTAGCTAAGAAGTTCTGGACTTAAACTGGAGGGTGCTTATATGGCTTTCTATTATATATGATTTTAAACAGCATTTAAACTGTGCTTTTAAAATGGATTAACATTTCTAAGCATTCATTTCAAGGTGATGAACTGAGAACAAGTTTTAGTCTCCTACTTTGTATCATTCAGGGACCATCAAGAAAACAAATCATTCTGTCTTTTTAATAAAAGGAATTTAATATAGGACATTGGTTACCACATGATGGAAATGCAAAGAAGGAAAACAGGAGAAAGAAAAATAAAATACATAAAACAGCAGAGAGCCACTATTTCTACACTCTGATGATAGAACTCAGGAGGTAGAGCCATCCGGCTATGGTCCCAGCCCTGGCCTGGGACCCTAAAAGGAGGCAGTGAGCGGGTGCTGATGTCACAGAGGAAACAAAGCTGTGCTCAAAATGCCAAAAGAAGTAGAGAGGAGCGAGGGAAATAATCTGGCTTTTCCCCTTCTCGAATCTTGTAATTTTTGCAAGTGCCTGTTATTTGCAAACTGGCCCAGAAGTAGACAGGGAACCCAGAAACTGAAGTTCCCTGAAATATGAAGCCGAGAGGTGATAAAAGATCAAATTGACAGTCAATCCTTCATTATGTCTAAAAACACACGTACAACGTGCCTACATATGTCACTGCTCTTGAAAATAAGACATCAAACTCAGAAGACCAAAATTTGTGATGAATTCATGAACACTGGAAAGCAGACGGGATGAAACTGAACAGAGAAATTGTAGGTCAGAATGTGTGAAAGGAAGCACTAATGGTGGGCCACAGACAGAGGCAGTGGAAACCCAGCATAGTTGGGGCCTAGGCATTGGATAGGATCATTATTTGGAGTTCATTAGTAAGGAGCAGAAATACACACTGTGCACTGTTCATGTTTCTATATTGGACCACAAAACCTAGGCAGGAAGTCTGCCACCAATTAGGAACAATGAAAAGGGGTACCCTGGATGAAGAGAAAGGGCAGTGCTCCTGATGGTTGATATTGCTTAGATGAAGGGGGAACATCCATGATCATGAAAACAGTGACTGCTCAGTGACATATCTTGCCCCTCCCCCTTTCTCACTAAAAACAGCATGGCATGGAAGCTACAGAAGCAGCTCCTACTTTCTCCCAAATAAACTACACAAATGGATGCTTCCAGCAATCTAATAAGGACTCTCAGTGGTAAAGATGAATGCACAGTCCAAAACTGTAATATATTTAAGGAATGCCTACAGCATAAATGGAGGCAGTATACACAATATCAAAGTAAACAAAGTTAGCAGAGCAACCAGAATATAATTTAAAATATATAAAATTAAGATTATAAATAAAGAAGGATATTTTGTTCATGAAATCAGTATGGGTAGTTATGAAACGAAAAGGACAGATAAATCCAAATGTATTATTACTCATACTGAATATCAAAGAAGGAGAATAGAAAAGTTTAGCTTCAAGTTTTATTCATTTTTTTCCCAATCAGTACTGTATTGTTAAAAGTAAAAACTTTCAGTTTAAATATTGGCTTTTTAAAATAAGACAAACTAGAAGCAAGTACTGTAGCAGGAAATTCAACTCCTACATTTTTGGTACAAGAAATGATAATATGAAGCCTATTAAAATTAAATCCTCCCTCCTAGATACACAACAACAATCGAATGTCACCCTTATGAAAAATCACTTTTTAAAAGCATGGTTTGCCTTCAATGCTTTGCTTCTCAGTGACCTCTCAGAGAAGTGTGTGTGGGAGGTGGAGGAAGGTGAGGGTGTGCATCAAAGTCAGATCTGTAGATGAAGGGCTCCATCCTGCCATCAGTTTTATGCAAAGCTCCTCCCTAAGACATCATGCGAACTCGAGCTCAGCAGGATGAATAGCTATCAGGAAAGCCTTAGATGTTGTTGTTTATAAGACCCACAGAGATGTCTTGCTAGAATCATTAATACGGGTTTTCCCTTTTCCTAATATCCCGGAAGTTGATCTCCCTCTTTTACTCACTTTCAACCTGGCAGGCACCACTGTAACTTCAATTACTACAGTAGAACTCACTGTACACCATCAATTTTAAAATGCATGTTTTTTAATCAACTTTAAATCACAAAGCATCTTAGAATTAATGGCATGTCAGCTTAACCACCAACGTTCTTTTTTTCTTAGTGGTACATAAATAATGGTTCATCTTACAATTAACGGCATCTTAGAGTCAATGAAATTTGGAATTTGTTTACATATTTATTTTTACTAATGAAGAAGATGTGACTATCTTGATAACTATTCCACTTATCCATTGTCCACTAAATGAGTATATTTGGTTATGATTGTATGATGGAATTTTCTTTTTTAACAGTAAAATGTTTCCAGATGCATATTTCATAAAATGCTAGAGTGCTGTGCTTCTTGACTAGACCAATTAGCAGAATTACCAGAGGACTTTTTAAACAGTACACCTATCTGAGCTCTCCCTCCAAGGTTCTGATTTGGGATGCGGTTGAAAATCTGCACTTTAAAAAAGCTTCAGGACTGCTTCTGATGATCAGAGAGCTTTTAATAAAACCATGCTACAAATGAGAACAAAAGAAGAATGTCTATCTGTTCTATAGGAAGCATATGAAAAAATATTTCAGTATTTAATTATCACTGTCTTAAAGCAGGTAAAGAAAATCTACCAAAAATTGTATCATTTTATATCTTAAGTTTCTGTTGTTTCATAAAAGCAAATACATTGCATCTGCAACATAGTTTCCAAGCATCAAGTCAACTTGATGACCCAAAATTATTTAAAAATTAATTTTCAGTGAGCATCAAAATTTAAATAGAATTTTATCCACAGAAAACTTATATTAATTTGCATTGAGAGTTGAAAATCAATTCAGTTCAATTTAGTCCTCCTTTTAAGCTGCCTCCATGGTTTATGGCACACTGATTGTACCAGACACTACGAGTTGGACTCATTTCCTGAAATACAAGGTTTTATTTATTTAATTTTGGTAGGCTTCATTGAACACGAGGAGGCATGATTTAATGGAAAGAGCCGGGAATCACAGGACACCTCCCTTTAACTGTGTGACCTTAGGCAGGTCACACAACTTCTTTTGGCCCCAATTTTCCCATCTGTAAAATAATTAAGTAGGATTAGATGACCCCTAAGTTTCCTTCCAGCATTAACATTATATGGTTTTTGTGGGCTGAATGGAGACAAAGACATATTATATATACAGCTTATTGGCAGGAACTAATTAATTTGCAATGTGACGTTAAGAGACAACTTTGCTACTGGTGACCTTGAACTGTGATAGCTCAGTGCGCTAATAAATTAGTTTCAGGAAAAGATTTTCAAGTAAATTGAACTTCAAGAAAGAAAAGATTAGGAAATTAGAGAAATTAATTTGAATGAGTTTTTAAAAGTTACTCCTAGGACAGAATTAAACATAGAAGGTATCTTTCAAAAGAAGAAATGTGAAAGAAATTTCTTGATCAAGTGAAAGAGAAAAAATTTTAAATTTAGATATAAAAGTGAGAGTGCATATCAGTTCATCATACTGTTCTAAGCCAGAGAGAGGGCTTTTTTCCCTTCCACCATGGCATAGATGCCTGAATCTCAGTCTGGACCTGCCTGAGCCAATCACTGAAGTCAGATGATCTTTATATCCTGATTGACTTTAATCTAAATTACTGCTCCTCCCTCAATCAGCAGAGATTAGATTAACAGATAGATGAACATCAGTCAGAGTCCATACCTGGGAGGCATAAGTGGGACGAATTCCATTCAAACCACATGCCTGCTACACAGTGGGAGAAGGCTGATATTCCCAAAGGCAAACTTGGATGTTCTTAATATGGCGGAAGACATGAATGGATGAGTGGATACTTAACTGGCCACTAACACATATTTCCAAGTTGAACATACATTTTTACTTAAACCTTGAAGAAAAATAAGAACTTTACAATCCCAAGATTTTGTCTTGAGGTATAGATCAACAAAAGACACAGAAGTTAAAAATATTAACCAAAAGTGAAGGAAAGATGGCGTAAATAAACTTAATCTAACATGTACGACAACATTAACAGAGAGGTTAAGCATTTCAATCAGAACACCCAGGCTGAAATCTCAGTTCATTATATGTGACATCTGTTCTCTTATCTATGTGGAAGTCACAGTAATAATATTTGCACCATAGGGGTTTCATTTTGTGAGAATTACATGAAAAAATATATGCAAAATATTTCTCAAAGTTGGCTGTAGATTTTTCTGACATGTTAGCGGTAGCAAGATACTGATGGAACTGATAAAGACAGGAAAGGTGGTTATTCTGAAAGAGCTCCAAGTGAAGGTAAGAAAAGAAATTTTCAATAGCAATTATGTCAGTGAAAAATAAAAAAACTCAATGCCACAAAACTACATTTAAACAATTATTTTGCCTAAAATCAGAGAACAGATAGTTCCTTGCAAAATGACTTGAGGTTTCATGCCTGGAATATAATGCTTTGTTTAGTGCATACACACAGTTCAGAAAAAGATATTGGCTAATTGTACATAGGTCAGTAAAGAACAACTGAGCAGAAAACTAAAGGATTGAGTTATGAGGAAAGATTAAAAGAAAAATGAAACACTTAATTGTCAGGGAAAACTTTTTTTTTTTTTTTGAGACGGAGTCTCGCTCTGTCGCCCAGACTGGGGTGGAGTGTGGTGGCATGATCTCTGTTCATTGCCAGCTCCGCCCTCCTGGGTTCATGCCACTCTCCTGCCTCAGCCTCCCAAATGGCTGGGACTACAGGTGCCCGCCACCACACCCGGCTAATTTTTGTATTTTTAGTAGAGACGGGGTTTCACCGTGTTAGCCAGGATGGTCTCGATCTCCTGATGTCGTGATCTGCTTGCCTCGGCCTCCCAAAGTGCTGGGATTACAGGTGTGAGTCACTGCACTGGCCTGTCAGGGAAAACTTTCTGAGAGCTACTAATCTCCCTAAGAAAGCAGTAGAAATTTTAATATTTTGGGACTTAAAAATAAAGTTAGATCTCTAATTCACCTACAACTAGTCAGACATAAAATAGGCAGATAATACATGTGTGTTGGATGAATGAAGTTCTATGAATTCTTGTGTGTTAACTAATTTGCAATTGTGGATCGTCTGCCAGAGTCTGTTTCAGGAGCTTGGAACATATTAGTGAACAAAAGAGAAAAAGCTGCTGCTTTCCTGAAGTTTATATTTTTTATTAGCTTTCTAAGTAAATAATTGTGTAATTTCAGAGTTCTCTTCTCTTGGAAATACAGATTGTTTGTAAGAATCTCAATTTCCTATAGGCTAGATATTCAAGCTTTTTCTTTTAGATGTAATCCCCCTGAGTTTAATTAAATAAATACAAATTATATAAAATATCATTGAAATGGAGCTAAAAGTCTGTCAGTTGTCAAGACTTAAATATCCACATTTTGAATTTTAAAACACCTTAATATTTCATTTTAAAATTCTTACAGATTCATTATATCCTTGACATTCATTATTGGTACATTGAAATGTAATATAATTTCATTCTTGGTAGATTCAGTTGTAGTAGATCTATGCTCCAGGTTTCATCTCCTATATAGAATCTTTTTCAAAGTAAGTGCACACTATGCATCTCCTACATGGGTATATAGAATAAAGACTAACATAATGTCATGAGGTTGAAAACATTATTTCTCCAACATCTGTGACACAATTCCTCAGTAAGAAAACTGTATTTGTTTGGAAAATATATCTTGGTAATTTTACTTGGAAGTAAAAACTTCATTCCAAGGGATATAAGTAAGAATTGCTTGTTATTCCAGAGAGGTCAGAGCAAAGGAAGAAGAGCATGAATAGGGTGGGTCTAGTCAAACGGCAGCATGAGATGTGACCTCTTCCCACGACCCTGTGAAACTTTAGGAAGGTTTGAGAATGTGTGAAATTGTTGGTTTGAATTGATCTTTTGCAGAAATCAGCTAAGAAGCAGAATTTTGGATCTAGATCAGCAGAGGCTGAAACAAGGCATCATATATAGGCACAGGGAGAAGATGCAGTGTATTGTCAAAAATTAGTGAAAAGCTTGGAACTTCCCGGTCATGAAAATGAGGAGTGTGTGCCACGTGTACCTAAATCTTGTGTTGGGAGCATGTAGGTGAGGCCAGGGAAATGTGTTGATTGGTTAATGTCTGCAAGTGGAGGTAGGAAGGCATCCAGCTGACAACTGGGTTATGATAAATACAAACAGAACTAGCAATACATCCCTTCTCCACTGCTTGGCAAATCTGTCCCTCAGTAATTCAACCAACTGCACCCGAACGTCTTTAGGCTAAGCATTTTGTGTTAGTGTTTGAAATGTGGTGATAGATATACCCTGACCCTTTCCAACTTTCTTGGGGCTTGATAATAGCTGCTGACATTTATTGAGCATTTACTATATGTCAAGGGTGTTAACACTGTAAAAGCAATAGCCTTTTAAATCTTTACATCAACCTGTGAGGTAAGTACTGCTTTTATTTTCATTTTAAAGATGAGGACCTGAGACTTATAAATGTTAACTAGCTTTGCCAAGACCACCCAACTGGAAAGTGGTGAAACAGATCTCTATATATTTTTTGAAGTAGGGATTTGAACTCTGGCAGACAACTACAAAATATGCATTCTTAGACGCCACATTTATGACTTGCATATCCTGTGAATGCCCGAAGTTTTGTATTAAAAGATAGAGAGCTAGGCATGTTTAGGAATAATTTCAGTTTCCAGATCAGAGAAAACCTTATTCTAAAGAGCGGTTTCTAATCCATAGCTAACAGGTTCCTAGGGTGTCGTATAATTTTTTCAAAGTTGACATATATCCATACATGCTCTAAGTACTTTCTGTAAATAATATGAGTGGTCACATAAATCTTAATTATCAGACACCAAGCACCCAACAGACCAGGCTGACAGGAAATCCCATCATAGTCACTACCGGGTTTCTTTCCCCACATTTGTGTGAAGGTCCTCGGGCTTCGTACAGCACCACAGCGTGAGGAGGCCCCTGTGTTTCCCGATGGTCACCACCACAAGGCTCAGCCTGTGGCCATTTCCTATGCAATTGCTCTCTGGCTCCTGGGCTTCTAGGATCCCTGTGGTCTCAGGAACTATCAGAATGTGATCTTCAAGCAAACTTCTGCTTTAATCCCTCTAAAAATTGTTAAGACTAGGTGAATTGAATATTTTTGCCTTTATTGGCTCAGTAACTGTTCTTTATTTTGGCAAAGCACTCAATTTCCTTTGGGAATATACCTTCTTCCTATCTTCCCTTTGCATATAAGGGAACAATTTTTCTTGTAATAGACCCATGACCTAGTCCTGGCCAGTAAGGGCATTTCATTCCTTAGACCCTGACTAAGAGATGGAGAGGAGACTCAAGCTAGGCCAGTAAGACCCAGTCCAGGAATGATGGGGACATTGGGATAGAGGCTGTCTCTGTTGGGGTCAATAGGCCTAGAGCTTCTGGGAGCCAGGGAGAGAGGCCTCAGGAGAAAGAAACCAGCCCAGAGGGAAGCAGAGCAGAGACATGGGAAGAGACAGATAACATTTGAGCTTTGGTTCTAGTCATGCTTGACTTTCCAGGGGAGCCAAAAAGTAAGCTTTTGTGGTGATTTTATTTTGCATTGCAATGCAGTGTCCTCACTCAAAAATCTTCACTGATACATTGAGCTCCATTCTTGAATAAAGTCAAGGGAAAAATTTTAAAAGTAATCAAAATATACATTCGATCTCAAACGTTGCTCTTCCACATACATCTTAAACATACGGTAGAAGATTGTTTACTCAGATTATATAGAAATAACCTGTTCCAAATTATTGATATTTCTAGAGTTTAAATAGGTTAATTCAAAAAGGGCATAACAACAAAAATAACGATTTATTTATCAAATTTTCTGGTTGTTTCCTTATGGGTTTTCTTTCTCTTATACAAATTAAGAAATGAGATGCATAAAAATATGCATTTTAACCATTGCAGCTTAAATCTTTAAAACATTTGTTATTTGCCAAAATATACAAACAGCAAAACTGATGTGTGTTTCAATTGTTTGAGACATATCACCCTGTCAATATTACTATTTATTCCTGTAATACGTTGTCTTTGTTGTATGTCTTATACCAAATTGCCCTCCAATTATTACAGTGATTTTTTTAAATGGATGGTCATAAAGAAAAATGGGAAGTCTCCATTTTTTATGCTTTCATTGTTTAGACTCCCAGATAAATGACCTATATTTCCAAACTTATGTGGGTGCTGTTCTCATCTATTAAAATAAAACATTTATTTCAAAGACATAGTGAATTTATAATAGCTCACTAACATTATGTATTTCCTTAGTCAACAGCTATTACAAAGAGTTCTCCTGATGTTTTTTATTTCTGGTAGAAAGAGCTGTTAGTTTTGAGGAACTGGAAGCCACTAATAGAAGGGATTTGGTGCCTTGCACCATAAACCAAAGAGATTCCTAATACCCACAGGGTTCACCCACCACTAAATCCTTAGCAGTGCTCAAAGCTATGCTTTTGGAGGCACAAGTTGCCTCTTATAAATTAAAGCCTTTTGTTCAAGAATTTCACTTCTTATTCTAAATTCCCTTTCAATGTCAAACCTTCAGAAAAAAACAAATAATAACAACCGAAAAAAATTTCACTTCCTGTCAGGGAAAATCACTAACTTCTGTGAACTCATTTAATGTTCAGCATTCCAGGTGACAGCATGAAAGTTGATACATTTACTAGACCAAACAAATAAAATTAATAAAAAAGAGAACCAAAACAAATCCACTCATCTATTCATAGGCTGCCATCACCCATTTCTTTCCAATTTTCCCACTTAGTGTTTATTCCCTTGCATTCTGGTTGCATATGTATGAATGTGAGTGGGCTTCCTGGCCATGGGCATCGCACCCATAGTGTCAGAGAAATCCCTATGGAAAGAAGCTAGCATTCCGCAGTCGATATTTCAGGATGGGCACGGTCAGCAGTAAGTGGGTCAAAACCTGTACCAAATGCTTATTTTGACTTGGCTGGAATCAGAAGCATAGCTGAGAGGCTTGAAGGTGGTGCCCAAAAGGAGTCCAGTGATTCCCACAAATACCTAGATCCTAACAGGTCCTAAAAAGAAGCCAATATTTTCTTTTCCGAACCAGTTCCTTCTGCCTTCTCTCTTGCATTAACGACAATGTCACCTAAGCAGTTCCCTAAGCTAAAAAACTAGGGGTCATCTTTATCTATTCTGTTTTCTTAATAGTCCACATCGAAATGATCACACAATTCTGATAATCCCAAAAATGTCTTCAAATCTAGACTCTCTCCTTTGTATCCTCAACTCAACCACTTAGTCCAGTTAGATTTACATCTGTAACATTTTCTACCTGAATTGTACAGACTCCAGAAAGGATATAAAATGCTAGGAAACTGGTATATGAGGGTCAAAGATGTGTTTAAATCTATTTAAATTACCGTTGCAAAGTTAAGAGACAAGGAAATGGCAAAACCAGGGCTTCAACCATTGTTGACTGTAGATTTGTCTTCTCTTGTTACATTGTATTGCCTGTCATTCATTACGTGTATATTAATCATTGAACTAAGAGGAAAGACCTAATATAAAACAAATAATTAGTTTTGAGAATAGTGGATCTATTGGGCCTGATTTATTTATAATTTGTCTCTACCCCACTGAACTGTGGGCTTCTTTCCAAAATTTGAATAGCTAATACCTAACCAAGTACCATCACTTTGGAGATCCTCAAAAAATATTAGTTTGATTGAATTTGGTTAAAAATTGTATTTCCTCCTAGAGACATTAGTCCTTGTTTGTCTCCATTAACTAATAGCAGCAATTATTAAGTAAAAACATTAAACAATGACCTCATCTCATGTGTCTAATGCTTGACCTCATACACTTGTAATGTTTCATATATCACAGATTTCGCATGTCCCTTGTCAATGACAGAAAATACCCTTCATTTTTACACTTTACCCTAAAGTGGTTTTCACCACACACATAAAAAGAAATAAAAAAATCAGTCTCTCATGAAGCACTCTATAATAAGAAATACAAGAGAACTAAGCAATTTGGGAACAGTTACCATATTCTGTATGCCAAATGTTTCGGACTATGGGCATTTTGAGATGGGCATGTGAAACCAAGGGCAATTTTCAAAATGTTTAATTACCTGTTTGCCATGCCACTGACTATTCAAAAGACACTCCAGCTAGAAGACAGGAGGAAGGTCCCCAAGGTCTCCTGCTTAACCAGGTCTTAATCCTTCAGTTGTTGGATCATGGAGAGGTTCCTGGATTCCCAGGGCAGGGATTGTGGCAGCTGGGGTGATGGAGGGTGCTGTGAGTGAGGGTTTAGGTACTATCTCTTTACATGCATAGGGGCCATGGGAAATAAATCCTTGTCTATAGACATTTGGGGATGAATTTCCTTTGAGAGTCTTTCTACTTATATATCTTTATGTTTATATTATATCTATTATATTAATCTTTATTATATAATCTTCTATTTATATAGTCATATAATCTTTTATTTATATAGAAGTCTTCAATTTATATAGAATTCTAATTATATAGTCTTCTATTTATGTTATGTATCTTTCTATTTATATTATATCTATTATATTAGTCTTTCTATTTATATTATTTATATTGGTCTTCTTTTTATATTAAAAGTCCATATGAAAATAACATTGGGTTAGACATGATGAATACAGGTGTCAGACCTGGCTTTATAATATTTTGTTGCATAAACTTGGAAAACTAACCACCATTTTGAGCATCAATCTCCTATTTGGAAAATGGTGACTAACCCTGTCTGCCTTAAGAAGCTATTATGAAGACTAGAAAAGATGGTATATTTGAAAGTGTTTTGAAAACTCAAAAAAAAAAAAAACACTAAAGAAATTTAATGTAATATTATGGCACCAAATTTCTTTTTTTTTTTTTTCTTTTTTTTTTTGAGGCGGAGTCTCGCTCTGTCGCCCGGACTGGAGTGCAGTGGCCGGGTCTCAGCTCACTGCAAGCTCCGCCTCCCGGGTTTACGCCATTCTCCTGCCTCAGTCTCCCGAGTAGCTGGGACTACGGGCGCCCGCCACCTCGCCCGGCTAAATTTCTTAAATATAACTTATTTTAACGTTAGGAATCTAAAACAGATTTTTTATTTATCTTAATTCTATTTTGAATTATATTCTCAAGATAATATGATTATTTCTTTTGTTTCTATTACAGATAGAAATATTTACCATTGAGACTAGTTCATTCAAGATATTTACTATTCTTGCAATGAATTTCTTTTGGCAGAATAATTTCATTCTTAAAATCTTGATGAATAGTATTTGGTTGCACTTAGAATAGCTCAGGAAATTAAACACACACACACACACACACACACACACACCCCAAATGCTGAGACCTGCAATATGTACATCTACACTAAGCCACCATATAATGATAAGACATTAATGAACAGCAGTGACACATTTATTCACACTAAGAAAGGACAGGATAGGATAGGATAGGATAGGATAGGATAGGATAGGATAGGATAGGATAGGA